>NW_006431919.1:1887593-1937712 GCF_000325575.1 Pteropus alecto | reverse complement strand
TTCGTCACAGCCGGTAATACAGGGGAAGCTACAAATCCCCCCAAAGCTAGAAAGGCAAAATGGCAGGAACCAAAGACTCAAATTCTGGGCTCTGCTGTGTGTCTGGCTGTGCCTCAGTTTCTCTATCGGCATAAAGGAACTGAATAGGCCAGTCGCTGGGAAGCTGCGGACACAAGCAGGATTTCAAAGGCCACTTAGAGGACTGGTTCCCACACCTGGTCTTGCTCTGAAATACCTTGGAGATATTGTTTAAAATAGAGATCCCCAGGCCCCATCATAGAGTGAGTTACCAAACTCCACAGAGGGGCCTGGTTATGTATGTTTGACACAAGTTTCCCAAGTGACGATGACACTCGACCAAGGAGTGGGATCCTTTCGGCCTGTGGCGTCTAGGAGGAGAGACTGGGGCTCATCCCCAGACCTGAGCGCCCTTTTGTCCTTCTAGAGCTTTAGATTCTGGAGGCCTTAGGTGACTGGCATCCGAGACGCAGGGCTGGCTTCCCCATCAGAGCTCGGCATAGAGGGAGCCCTGGTCCAAGGGAGGCTTGGCCTGGAGCTCGGTGGTTGGATTGTGAGACCCAGGCAGCTGTGCACGATGCCCAGAACTTCAGGCTGAGAGAGGACTGGCCCCACCAGGTCAGCTGTTGCCGGTGGCCCCGACTCCTTGCCCTGACGCCATGCTGGCACGGGACCACAGGAGGTCCCTGAGGCCCATCCTCCCCGCAAACCTCCCCTGTTGTTCGTTCTTCTGCTCCCTGCCGTTTTCACGCTGTGTCTTTTCCTGTCCCATCTCTTCTCCTTGTTTTTCCAGAAAAGAAAGTCCAGTTCCAGCGTTCAGTTAATGGTGAGTGTCTGCCGTCTCCCAAACGCCGGTAAATGCTGGGCCTCGGACCCCCGCTCCTGCCTCCCTCCTGCAGGCTGCACTGGGAACCTGGGGCGGGGAGAGGGTGCTCAGGGCGTGCTTGGTACGTGTGCCTCGTGTGACAACATGTGTGTTGTGTGTGCGTGTTGTTGGCGTGTTTCTGTTGACACCTCCAACTCCACGGCCCAGACCGGCAGCTGACAGTAGACCTGAGAACTCCCTTGGGTACGAAGGTTGATTTGAACCTTATTGCACATCCAGCCCTCGGCTTCTCGCTTCTCCCGCCCTCTGCTCTGGAGCTCATCTCAGGGCTTGGTTTGTGCCAGGTGCGGCGAGGGGTGGGGGGGTTTGATTTGGCTAAAGCAGTGGGTGCCATAGAGGCCCTTCTTGAGCAAGGCTACTCAGGGCCCGCCGGTGGCAGAGGAACCACCAGCCCCTACTTCTGTCTAGAGGTTCCATGGTGGTATGGTGGCCCACGTCCCTTTTCTTCTGATTCCATCGTTATCTCCCTCAGTTGTGTGGTTCTTCTTCCCCTGAAAAGCCCAGCATTTCTCATATCAGACCTCTCTCTCTCTCTCTCTCTCTCTTCCTCTCCCGCCAACGTGTGTATTCCTTCCCCGATTCTGTGGCCACCATGTGTCTCTCTGCTCCTCCACACCCCCTCTTTCCTCCCTCAAGCAGACAGAGCCCAGGAGCCCCTCCCAGCCCTTCCAGAAAGGCCAGGGTTCTCCGCATCCATCCCTCCATCCACGCCCACTCCCCACCCTCCACCAGCCACCTGCTTAGCTGGGTCCTTCCCTTCCTTAGGCTTGGAAGTCTGACAGGGTTTTCAGGGTAGCAACCGGATGGCAGAGCTGGTGAGGCTTACAGAAACCGGGCCGCAGCATCAGGCAGCCGGGGCAGCCCCTCACTGGCCGTGCCCCTCCTGCTGGCCGGGCCGGCCTCACCACCTCCCGTGTTCTCTCTGGCAGGAATCTTCGGAGAGCACCAACACCACCATTGAGGACGAAGACACCAAAGGTAGGGGCGGTCTCGCCTTCGGCGTCTGCGTCCCCGGACCTCCTGGCAGGCCCCCATCACTGACATCCCCGGGCCTGGAAGGGCCCCAGCACCAACCCTGTGTCTTGCTCGTCCACAGAGAGCCTCGCGTTGGCTCCTTCCTTCTCTCGTAGGGGTTATGTATTTACTATGTGTTAGAAAAAAACAGTCTAACATATCGAGTCATGTATGTATCGTTGTGGTATACCTTTTCCTTTTGAAGTAAGTGTTTTTCAATTTTTCTAAGTGAGTTGATTTTTGAAACACGAAGTAATAATAGTAAGAAAAAGAAAGTACGAAAGCAGAAAAGTACAGTTGACTGGAGGACGGAAACTCTGCTTGAGAGCAGCCCCCAAAGCAAGGGTGACTGTGGCCAGTGGCCAACAGTCCCCCAAAGCCCTCAGACGGACGAGGGAGCAAAAACCCAGATAAGTGTGATTGGATAGTAAGAGAGGAAAGAGGGAGGACAGTAATAGGGATAATGGCTTTTATGGGATCTTTTATGGGATGCTCGCTGTGTGGTACACTATAAGTGCTTTGCAGTAGCCTGAACATCACAATTACCCTAGGGGGTAGGCCCTGTGATTAACCCCATTCTACAGCCCAGGAAATAAAGTAGTTGAGTCAATTGGCTCCAAGTCCCATAGCTTGTAAGGATGGAATCAGGATTTGAACCCAGGCAGTCCAGGTTCTGGCTCTGGGGGTCTCCAGGTATGGAGCTTGGAAGAAGGACAATGGAGTGCTGACTTCTGCTCAGAGGACACCAAATCCTTAGATGAGTTGGTGACATCCTGCAGTTCTTCCTGTACCTGGTCCTCCTCATCCTGCTAGGACTGGGAGACCAGAGAACATAGGGGTGCTCAGACTCGAGCGTTGTCAGAGACACCTGAGAGTCTCTGAAATCTAGAAAAAACACTTGACCTGGAGAGATCACAGCTGTACCAGTTTAGAGATTTTTCAGGAGTTTAATTTGCCTCTAAAAGAATACAATGATGGGGAAAAGTGCATTTTATTATGTTGTTGATATTTTTGCTCAATTGCATCAGATTTTAAGGCAGTTTTGACGTGCTAAGTGCCATGAGTGCCTCTTGATGGCTAGATTGCCCTGGAAGATCAGCCCCACCCTGTGTATGTTGCTTTCTGGTCATTTCCCAGCTGGGAAAAGGGGGCGTGGCCACTATCGTCACAGCCTGGCACTAGAGCAAACCAGTCTTCTATGACTGCAGTAGTGACAACTTTTAAAAATACATTGTCTTGAAGAAGAAGCCCCTGTTAGGGTCCAGTCAGCCTTCTAAGTCCCTCAAGTATGATTTTCTAACTGATTTCCTGGCGGCCCCTGTGAATTCTGATTCTATAAGTCTGTCTTGGGCTGAGACATGGCGTTTCTAAGACATTCCCCAAATTTGAGGCTCGCTGTTCTGATGGTAAGATTTGAATTTTGAGGAGACTCTTTGTGACCTCATAATCCTCGTCTCAGAGCAGACGGGGATGTGGAGGTGAGCTGGCTCTGTGCTTTTTCACTGGGGTCCATTTGCTGGGTGACCTTGGACAACTTACGCAACCTCCCTGAGCTTTGGTTTCCTTAACAGTGAAGAGGTGATGATAGTAGTTCCAACCTCAGAGGATTGCTGTGCAGATAAAATGAGAGGCTGCTTATAAAGTACTTATACAGTGTTTGGCACATAGTAATCGTTTAATAAATCTTAATTTTTTTTTTCAGCTAGAGCTTGTGGTTGACAGGAAGCCACATGACATTTTTGGAACATCAATCATACTCAAAGATTATTTTAAGGCAAATATTTATATATTAAACAGACAGAAATATTTGGAAGAGAATGCAAAATTTGTACGCGCTATTAATATAAAATGTGAGCTGCCAAAGACATTTTCCACCTGGGGTGATGGCTTGGGGTTGCTTCCCTGAGGCCCTACATTTTCAATCATAATTCTCTGCTTTAGAGAGAATAGAATGGGAACATTTGTGAAGTCTTCAATTTTGGTTCACCTAGGCCCCTTTTATATAGGGAAACTAGGCCCAGAGAGGAGAAAGGGCACTTCCAGGTTACCAATGGCAGAACTGGGACGCTATTTCCTGCCTCAGTTTCCCTACCTTTCAAAGGCCATGTCTGATGGAAAGGATGCTGGCTCAGCCCGGAGCTTTTCCCCTGTTTGTCAGAAAAGAGGAGCCCTGTGCCTCCCTCAGCTTCTTCAGGCCTCAGAGAAGATTTTTAGAAAACCATTTTCTGGTGTTAATTTGTTAAGTCTTCTTCCTAAGTGAGAATAGCAGCTGGTGGGGTGGGTTCTGACCTAACATTAAAGTTAATTAGAAATGTCATCCTCCAGGGAACATTTTCCCCTGAGCAAAGAAAGGACATTAATATTTCAGAGCCCTCAGGCTTCATGCACAGGCCTCTCACCCTCTGAGCATCACTGAGCTCTGCCAGGCTTCTTCCGCATGCCCCTACCTCCTCCTGGTCAGCTCCATGAAAAGTAATTTCCTCTCCAACCCAAAGGGCTGCCTCAGGATCTCAGCAGAGACATTCTGGGAAATATCGGTCAGAAACGCTGATCCCATCTCAGCCTCAGCTGTGTGACCTTGAGAGAGTGACTTAACCTCTCTGGGGCCTCAGCTTGCCCATCTGTAGGGAGCTCTCCTGGACTGTCTGGGTGAACACCTGGAAAATGAGAAATGCCACAGGTTGCTACTGAGAAGCTGCTAGATGAACCCCTCACACAGCAATGAGATTGCTGAGGGGCCCAGAACTAGAGTGAATTTCTTCAAATTTAAGGAGATTAAGATTCTATCCCAGAGAATGAATCCTGTAGAGATTCCTGCCCACTAAGCTTCTACTATTAGCGTACTTGGTGAACTGAGTGGCTGGAGTCACAGCCAAGTTACTCACTGTCTCAGGCTGCATTAATAGAAGTATAGTGTCCAGAATGGGGAGGGGGTAGCCCGGACCTGATATTCTGTAATATCCAAGCCATATCTAGAATTGTGTGCTTATACTCAGAGAGGCATCCAGATAGCTCAGAGACCCTTGACGAGTAGATGGCCAGCTTGAGTCAGATCCTGCAAACAACATCCTGGAGGCCTTCAGCCCCGAGAAGAGAAGACCAGTCAGGGAGCAGGCACCCATTGCGGGGCTCCAGAAGGCAGAAAGGGACTAGAACTATAACTAGGGACTTTCAGGGGGACAGATCTCAACTTGAAAGAAGAAGGAGGCAGATGCCCATGGTGAGAGCTGTCCAATAGTGCAGCGGGTTGTCCGGCAGGCTGCAAGCTCCAAAGTTTAAACTAAGACCAAACCATCACATATTAGGCTGCTGGGAAGCATCCTTAGCTAAGGTTAGAGGCCGTCCTCAGGAGGAATCTCCAACTCAGAGACTTGCAGTTGATAGTAATCACAGCTCTCACTTACGGAGTGTCAGGCACTGGTCTAAGTGCTTTACATAATATGTCATTATTTACATAAATGAGTTGATATAAAGGGCGTGGAACAGTAACCAGTTTTTTGTGAGGACTATATATGTATTAGCCATTTCTATCGATATATTCTTAACTCACTTAATCTTCAGAACCACCCTATGAGATAAGTACTATTAGTAAGTCCCATTATACATATGGGGAAACTGAGGCATGGGGAAGTCCCTTGCCCAAGGTCACACAGTTATTAAGTAGCAGAGCCAGGACCCACACTCAGGGAGAGTGGCTAAGGATCCACATCCTGGACTACTTTGCTGGCCTCTCTGAGAAGTAGCCACAGGAGACAGGGCGTTAAGCACCGGCTCATAAAATGTCACGCTGGAAGAATTCTTAAAATCCCAGCTGAGAAGGCAAGAGAGGTGGCACAGGTCCCATGGCTCGCCATAAGCCCATGGACTTGCTCTGGTTCGTCCCCTTGACTCCTAGGAGAGGCTGGAATGAGGTGTGTCCTGGCAGGGATGGATTTCTTCCCATCCTCAGTCTCCAGTTTCCATGAAGGAGACAAGAACTGACCAGGAGGCTGGGCTCTTGGGCTCCTGGGGAAAGAGGCTACCAGGTGACTGGGAAATTCCAGGGAACAGGGTAAAGACAGCAGCCCCAGACCCTGGATTGATGCCATCCACTCGTTCATTCATTCATTCACTCACGGCACCTCATCTCTAGCCCCAGGCAAGCTCCCAGAGTGACCTGGCAGAGCTCATGGTCTCAGATAGACTCATTCCCTTAGCAGAATTAAGAGACAAAGAATTCATCATTCGCTGTGGTGACTGACATTGAAGAAGATAATTGTTATGTTTGCTGAGTGCCCACCATGTGCCAAGAGCCGTGTTGGGCAGGGCTCTTGCCCTGAGGGGCATGTGATGTTGGGGAGAGTGTGGTGGACTTTGGAGCTGCAAACGGTGATTGGGCGGTTGGTCCGGTGCAGACTGTTTAACTTCCTTCACCTCTGGTTTGCTCATGAAGTTGTGCTGTGAGGCTTTGAGGTTCCAGAGGCTGAGCACATAGCACGATGCCTGGCACACTCATTCGTTCAATATTGAGTGCCTGTTGGGCAGGCCTGTTCCAGGCTCCGGGGATCCAGTGGGCCAAGGGGCGTCCTGGCCTAGCCTCCATGAAGCTTGTATTTGACTTGGGAAATAGATAAGCTCAGGACCCAAAACATCAGGGAGCATGTTGGGGCGCTGGGGTCCTCTGAGAAAAGCCCTGGGTTGGGAGCCAATCTCTGCACCCTATGCGCTCTGAGTCCTTGGGCAAGTCACAACCCCTTACTGGGCCCCCAATAGTTTGATAAGGAGGCTGAGTCCCTGGTCTCCAGGGGTTCTGCCAACCTGAATGTTCTGTGACTCTGTGTCCTCTGGGTCTGAGGTGAGCCGCTCTATGTGAGATGGGGTGGGATGGCATGGACAGTGCTGAGGAAAGGGGCAGGGACAGGGCCTCAGCCAAGCATGGTCTTTCTCCCATGTTCTCAGACTCAGAAATGGGCTTTGTGTCCATCCGTCTCACCTGAGGCTTCTCCGGAGGCCAGTGAGCTGACCAGGTTTGGAGCTAAGCTTGAGCCTTGGGCGGAGATGAGGAGGGCCTGCTCCTGGGAAGCCGAGTGAGGCTTCTCGTAGGACTGTCCTGCTGGGAGCCAGGACACCTGGCCTCAAATTCCTTCATCACCGAGGCTCAGTCTCCTCAGGTGTCAGGTGGGGGAAACTGGCTCTGTCCACCTCCCAGGGTGTCTATGAGACTGTGTGAGAGGATGCAGGATATGGTACCCACTGTTCGCCAGGCTTTGGTCCAAGTGCTTCGTGCACATCATCTCATTCTACACTCATACCAACCCCCGGAGGGGCATTGTCATCTCATCTGACAGACCAGGAGGCAACTTTGTGGCCCACAGTTGCCCAGCCTATGAGGACCTGGGCTAGAATTTAGAGAAAACCTGTCTGGTACAGAAGCCTGGGTTCTTTACACGGTATATTCGGCCCTGAATGAATGAGAGGTGATGGTGTCTGCATTTTACAGATGGGAAAACTAGGGCTCAGAACATCATACATCGAATAAGAAAAGCGACATCTGACCCTTTGCCAGAAAGATAGCAGAAGTTCGTGATGTTTCAGTGGCAGCAGGAGAGGCCAGGTCTCAACAACTGAGATTCATTAGGCCTAGAAAGTTCTGAAAATCTTGGTGCCTGATTCCTACAGATGCGCAAATGGAGCAAAAAGCTCATTCAGACTTATGGGATAGAAGTCCTAAGACCTTTCTTAGCAGCCCCAGTTTGGGCGGTGGGGAGGCCCTAGTTTGTGGCTGCTGGTGACAGCCACCACAGCTAACTTCGTTTCGATTCAGGGGGCAGAGCAAGGTGGTAGGGAAGCTTATTTTGGAGTCAAGACCTGGTTTTAAATCAGGCCTAGAATCCGAATGCTTTCGGACGCAAAGGCTGCCAACTAAGACACTGGTTCTGTCTTTTGCAGTTGAGAGAGGTTTCATACTTTTTAAAATCTTCTGGGGTCTCAGTTTCTTCTGTGAAACGGGAGTAACAATACCTACCTTCCAGGGGCACTGTGAGGGCAAATCTACACGAGGCCCTCAGGTCTCGGGACAGGGTCTGGCCCACGACGAGGACTCAGGAAAAGGTCGTTGGTTCTTCGTTACTATCACGACTGCTACTATTTCTGTGTCCCCCCTCCTGCCTTACAGTGCGGAAACAGGAAATTATAAAAGTGACAGAGCAGCTGATCGAAGCCATAAGCAATGGAGATTTTGAGTCCTACACGTGAGTCAGCTGGGTCCATCCTGCATGTCCTGACTGGATTGTTGTTCGGGGGGAACTGATGGCTGACTTTGGGGACGCCCGTCTCTGGCCCTCAGTCACTCTGCATGTGCCGTGAGTCAGAATGAACTCATATTTCTGTTTTGCGTTCAGACCTTGTGCCTTTATTGAGCTTTCCGTTTGCGATGCTGCTCTATATCTCAGTCCTGCTCTTCCCCATCCTTCTCATTTCTCATTCCCCGGAAGGAGCTCCAACAAGACTCTTTTGCTTCCCCAAGGAAAGGGGGTGCTTCCAGCACAGCACGGGCGTCCTCATGAGAGGAGCTGGAAAGGAGGGAAGGGAGGCAGGCCCCTCAATGGTCTTGCCACATGGGCCTGGGTCCTTGCCCTGGACCTGCTCAGACCTCTGACCTCAGCTGGGCAGGAAAGGGAAGGAATCCAGAGGATATGCACCTCCAGTGAGCTGGAATGAGCAAAAGAACTCCCAAATGGAATCTGACATCCTCTGGGGAATAAGGCAGAGAGCACAAAAATAACAAAATGAAGCAGGTCATACGCAACATCCCCAGCACACCTGGACCAGCCATTGGAGGGGCGGTTGTGTGCAAAGGCTGAGCTGGAGCGCCCCCTGGTGGTCACCCACACCCTTCCTGGTCTGGCCCTCAACCTGTTCTCAGCTGGCTGATGAAGGGTTCTGGGCCGAAGCCTCAATCTCTCTGCCATGGCTGACAAGGCCTGGGCCTGAGCCCCCACATGTGCTTTTTGGTGGACCAAAACTGCCAACAAAGGCAGAATGACTCTTGCCTGTTGGGTTCAGGTGAGGTAGGGACAGCCTGGCTGGGGTTTGCTTTTTGGGCAGCCTGTTCCTGGTCTCTACTGTGTCCAGGAGCTGAAGTTTGTCTCCCAAAGGCTTGGCAGGCCACTGTGGGAGGGTTTAGCAGCAGCAGGTGTAAATCTCCAGAAATCTACTGGTTATCTCTGGAGGAACAAGGACCTTGGAAGGCGTAGGTATGAGACTGAGGCCGCATGTACATGTGTGTGCATGCACTTGTCCACGCATGCACATTTGTGACTGTGTGCACCAGGGGTGTGCACTGGGTGTTGCATAAAAGCATGGAAATATGCTGTTAAATGGGTTGTGCAGCTGGCCCCAGAAGAGTTACGTCAGCCATGGGAAAGCCTGAGAGTGGCTCTGGTAAGACATGGCCAGGGAAGGAGGAAAAGAGAGGTGGCTCCTGTGGATTCCAGTGCCATTTCTGGGGACTTCCCCCGCCCACCCCCTACCTCCCCACACCTCAGTGATGTCACTTCTTCTGGCATTTGTAGCCTACTCTAGGTCCTAACCCTTTGCAAGGACCTCTGGGGCCCGTGGTGACCTGAGTCTGGCCCTGTGTAACCATGAATAAGCCCCTTTGTCTCATGAGATTTGGTTTCCCTACTCCATGTACAATGGAGTAGGAGCAGATGGTCTTGGAGTCCCTTCGGAGGCAGGGACGCTCAGAGACCTCCTAGAGAGGCACTTCCCCAGTCTCCCAGACACTCAGAGCTCATACTCCCAGCCTTAGAGGATTCTGCTGCTGGAAGGATCTTGAACATCTTGTATGGTCGGAGCACAACTCCGCAGCCCCTGGTTGACTCACCTGGAGAATTTGAGGTCCTGAGTGAAGAAGTGAGTTGTCTGGGGTCACAATGACAGGACAGTCTGGGCAGAACAGGGTCAGAGCACCCTGCACTCACCATGATGTCCAGCTCAGAAAATGCTGGACCTGACACTTCTTCCAGTGTCTCTAGTTCCTCCCCAGGTTGGAATTTTTGCTTGTCCTAGAGTACGTCCTGTCCCTGGCTTCATTGTCATTGTCATGGGGGTCCATGTTGTGCTACAGAAGACCCCAGAGATTGTTTTTCCCTTCCCCACCTGGCTGTCAGGGTCTCTCAGAAGACTGAGATCTGGACGAGAGCACTGCGTTGAAAACACACAGTTGCCCTGCGCACCTTCCCCCAGGCATTGCTTTGTGGAATGCTGTTTTCTTCATCTTGCAGAAGAGGAAACCGAGGCTCCCAGTGAGGGCTGCTGCTAACAATAGGGCACCTTTGTTTGAAGGAGCAAAATGCACCCCCTCTAGGGACATAGCTACTTGGTGAAGAGAAGTCATTTAATGTGAAGGAAAAGGTCTCCTCCCCAGGAAGACAAATTAGAAAAAGACCCCGGGGTTGTGCTGCCCTGGACTGGAGGCGGGGATGGTATGCAATTTGGAGAGTAGTCAGTATCCAGGCTGGACTGTCCCCGCTGGCGCCTCATGCAGTGCACGAGGCCGCAGTACATTTGTGGTGCCCTTGCTGGGAGAGGTCAAGCCACCTGCTGGGTAAATGGCAGAACCAGGACCTGGACCCGGCCGTCCCAGTTCTAAATGGCACCAACCAGGCAGCGATGCCACACACTGTGCAGTTTGCAAGCTGCTCCCCATTCAGCAACCTCGCTGATCCTGAGACGGGTGCAATCATTTAGTTTCACGGGCTCACCCTCCTCGGGTCCAGGCCCCTGGATTAAAGGGTGGTTCCAAGAGGCTACCCCAGCCCCTCTTTCCTCTGACTTCCTCCCCCCTAGGAAGATGTGTGACCCCGGGATGACGGCCTTCGAACCTGAGGCCCTGGGGAACCTGGTCGAGGGCCTGGACTTCCATCGATTCTATTTTGAAAACCGTGAGCAATTCCGTCTGTCTGGGGGGCCTGTTGTCTGCTCTCGTTTAGTGTCCTGCCCGATGGCACAGCAGGGTGACAGGCAGGACCCCCGGGGCAGCTCAGGAGCCAGCGAAGAGGAAGATTCTGTGTGGACAGGGGTTGGTACCATCTCGATTCCCTCTCCTAATTCTGGCCTGTTAGACTGCCAGCTGCCCACCACCCCTGCTCCTACGTGGCCAAGAATGGGGACTTCGGATAAGCGTGATGAGCCATCTCAGCTGTCTCCTGCCCATGACCCTGGGAGGGCTGGGGAGGGCATTTATCTCCGTTTTACAGATAAGGGAGCCTTCCCAGAGGGGCACAAGCCCAGGTTACTTTCATCTGCACACCTGGGGCCCCCCCAGCTGCCCAGCTGGTCACAAGCTGGCTCATGTGTTGTTACATAAGTGCCCTCTGTGGGCAGGTAGTCTAGGGAAGAGGAGAGGCCCCGAGCTCACACTGCTGTGCCCTGCCTGTTTGTCTAGGTCTCTGTCCGTGTGTCTATCCTTTCTGGGCCTCTCCTTTGCAGGGGAGACTTGGCAGCTTTGCAACTGGGGGCTGTTGGAGGCTGAAGCTGGGCCTGACCTAGGGTGCTTTCTGCCTGTCTGTGTCTCACCTTGGCCAGGGGTCAGACAGGGACGAACCAAAGCACACGCAATTTAGGATCATCGGCTCGGGACTTGGAGGAAGGCCCTGAGAGGTGGCATATCCAGGGTCCCCCAAAGGGAAGGCTGCACTAAATGATTGCCAGTGCGTGGAAGCACCTCTCAAAACTGCACTGGTTTTCACAGTGAGAAAGTTGGTCCCTCTCTAAGTTCTCTTGCAATCTGTCTGGCCTAACAAGGGGAAAGGCTCAGTCAGAGGCCAGTCTGTCTTGAACAGCTCTTAACACTTTCTAATTTCTCTCTTTATCAAAGGCAGAGCAGTCTCGGGCCCAGAACCCACGCACGCAAGAGTGTGGAGCTCGGATTACATAACTTTATTTCATTTCACTGGACTCACTATTAAAATTTTATTCTGTTCATTAATGATGGTGCTAGAAAGTTTTAAAAAATAAATTTGTATAAATTAATAAAGTGAATTGACATAAGGAAATATTTTAATGAAGTAAATACAGGTAGCTCTTGTAGATGATTAAAGTAAAGGTGGTATTTAGGTGACCAAAGTAGAATCTAGTCTAATTCGTCATCACACACAAGGGGAAACTGAGGCCCAGAGTGGGGAAATGATTTGCCCAATAGAACCCAGAAAGTTGGTGACAGACCCCAGCCCTGTCCTTCCCTGTGCACCCCCTTTCATCTGCGTGTTAGTGGCCCCCAGCTGGACGTTCCTCTCCTGCCTGCGCCCAGTCTAACTGAATCTTATAGAGTACAGGGGCTCAAGAGCACCCCCAAAAAGCTGTGAAGAAGGAAATTGTGTTTTTCCTTGATAAATCAAACTGATTCTCCAAGGCTAGCAACGGAGGTTAAATTCCCATGTGAGGTGGTTGGATGCGCGACAGTCTCCATCACCCTAGAGCTCCCTGGCTGATCACTGCGGCCATCTCTCTACTGGTCAGAGCAGGGCAGAGACCGGGCTGAGCTGGCTCTAAGGGCTCAGGGATGGCAAAAGGGAAAAGAACACAGAGAAAAGGACATGCTAGCCCTTAGCCTGTGTCCGGGCAGTTCACCCTATCATAGCACCGGCCCCCTAGACTGTAGGTTTGAACATCTGGTCACATCAAAGGACCCATAAGAGTAAGACCTAGAGTAACCGCCTGCCCTGGGCAAAGTTCCACTCTCCTGCCTGCTTTTTCCTGCTGGAGGACCTGCCCCTTTCTCCCATGCTACCCAGGAGGGTGGATGTTGGAAGCCTGCAGTCTGTTCAAGGGACACCATGCTAGTGTGGTCATTTCTTTATGAAAACCCTTCGGGACCCCAGCTTTCAGCAACAACAGTATGGCCCAGTGCCCTCAATGATGCTAAACTCTTTGTCCCTTCTGGGATTATTCTAGATCATTCGAATTCGGTCCCATCCGGAGACGGACTTCTTTTAGGTTCTACTGCATTTCTTTCAGAAACTGGCCCAACTTGAGATAGTCACATTGCTTCTCTGGACCTCATTTTCCAAATCTGCTAAATGGATGCCTTGAACTAGATGGTCTTGAAGACCTCCAGCCCCGATGCTACAAGGATGCGTACTGAGGCCTCCTTGCATTTTGTAGGAAGGCCACTGGGTGACCTCAGACCTCTGAGTCTGCATTCTCTCTGAGAGCCCAGAATTGTAAAAGTCTATGAGTCTCCATATCTAAGACGCAATGATTTTGAGTCCTTTATTCAAAGCCTGAGTACAGTGTGATTATAATATTAGGGGGTGGATACTACTGAAAGTTTTCTGCAGTCTGAGGGGAAGGGAAGCTATTTTAGATTTGTTCAGGAAATCAGTGGCTCACAAACTTGACTGGCATCAGGATTAGAGGGTGGGGAAGGGATGGGGCTTTTTAATATTACAGACTCTTGAACTAGCATCTCTAAGGGTGGAGATGAGTTTCTCTGAGGGATTCGGACCTACATCTGGGCTCCACCAAGGAAAGGCAGAAAGGATGCTTGGAGCCCAAGGTCCCATTCCTCCCTGGGTTGTCTTTCTGTGCTTTTATTTTTTATCTTGCTGAAAAAGTTGAGTTTTTAGAATCAAAATAATTAACAATTGATAATAATAATAATAGTGGCTATATTTCACACAGAGAGAGCTGGTTTCAGGCATTTTTGTCGATTCTGTCCTGATGACAAGAGCAATGCATTTCTCCCCAACGCCGGAAAACTCTATGACCTCCCGCATCACCAATACCATCCTCACATTCCAGGATTCTAAGATTCTACCATGTTAATACTCCCCAAGTTCTCAGAATTCTAACATGTTGAGAGTAGGGGTAGCAGATGAGGGGCCCACAGGCCCCATCTTTCCTACACAAATGTTTCACGGGGCCTGCACGATGTTTTAAATTTGAACTAGACGCCAATAATTAAAAATGAGGCATTTCCAACTTTCTAGATTTTCTTGAAAAATTAGAGGGTGTGGCAACATGGGTCCCACTTGACTCACAGCAACCACCCGGGAAGGTGTATAGAGCGCCCTCTGTAGGTGGGACACAGTGTGCTCTTCACCATCTCCACCACTCCCTACGTCTCCTTGACCCAGAGGCAAAAGGTCAGTTGTCATTTAGCGTCTTACACTCATTTAGCGTCTTACACTCAGTTCAGCCCTCGTTTATGTTCTTGCCTGGCCTCTAGCGATCTGGGTTTGCGACTCTGGTATAAAGTCATCTGATTCTATAATCATCTTAGTCCTATGTTTCCATGTGTCTGAACATTGATTCTAAAGTTCTAGTCCCCTGCACTCGAAGAATTCGGTATGTCCGAAATCCATTGTATCCGAGCTGGGATATGATCTAGTCATCTGGAAGTTCTGCCTTGACTCCCAGGTAGCTGAACCACGTCTCAGAGACCCCGCCTCCGGAAATGAGGCAGGCGGAGGGGTGTCTGCTGGGAGGGTCGCTGGGAGCTGGGGAAGTGAAGGCAGTGAGGCAGGAGGCCACTAGGTTGCATCTCCTCTTCCCCTTCCCGTTCCCGCCTGCAGTGTGGTCCCGGAACAGCAAACCTGTGCACACCACCATCCTGAACCCCCACATCCACCTGATGGGCGACGAGTCGGCCTGCATAGCCTACATCCGCATCACGCAGTACCTGGACGCCGGCGGCATCCCCCGCACCGCCCAGTCGGAGGAGACCCGCGTCTGGCACCGCCGGGACGGCAAATGGCAGATTGTCCACTTCCACAGATCTGGGGCGCCCTCCGTCCTGCCCCAGTAAGATCCCCTCCTTCCTGCCATCATTAAGACAGTCTAAATGAATGGGGTGGTGTCGGCCTGGAGCGGGGACACGTTGGGGAACCTGGATGCTGGAAGGCTTTGGAGCAGGGGCAGGAGGCCCACAGGCAGGGGACCAGGCCTGAAGGTCCCAGGGGACTCCTAGGCGGCAGCCTGAACTCCATCTAAGGAGGTGGGGCAGGGTGGTTGCCCAAGGAAAACGGGGCACCCTCAGAAGCCCCTGCATTACCTACCACACACGCCCTGTCTTACAGTTGAAGGTCCAGCTGGGGGCGCTGTACCGCAGAGATCTACTCTCCGTCCGTGGAATGTGGCTGCTGGTTCTCCCACTTGGATTTTGCTGGAATTCCCTCAATCACGCCACCCCACTACCACCACCATCACCATCACCTTCATACCTGCATCAAGAAAACCCGCCCGTTCACAAAAGCCATCACGTCTTCAGAGCAAACGACCACATCTCCCCGCCCGCCACCCGTCACTCTCTCTGTCCCCTGCCAAAGTGGGGCTTCCTCGGGCCTGGGTGCCCTGGCCGTTTGCCCGGCCGTGTGTTCACCAGGGGCTGGGGAGAAGGTGGGGTGGAGTCAGAAGGAATGTGTCATCACCCAACTCTCTCCCTGATCGCTCCTCTTCTGGGGGTCCCCCTGGGAAGAGCAGATGAACCCTCAGTCCCCTGAGCCAACCTCCCCTGCAGGAGAGAGAGAGAGGAGCCGACGCCAGGAGCCTCCTGCGGCAGACTGCCTTCCTAACTCTTCTCCCATCCTGTCCTGCCCCCTGGGTCTCCGCCCGACCCTCCTCCCTCAGTGTGGGGAGCAAGATCCTCTCAGGGTGCCCCCACGTTTTTCCTTCTTCCTTCTCCGATGTTTACCTCCAACACTAACTGCCCATTCCACCCTTCCATCAGGCCCAGAGAATTCCAGCTTCGTCACATCTGAGGGAGAGAATCTGATTGCTTTTTGGGGACAAAAGAAAGCAATGTTTAGGTATTCCTTCTACTTGGACCGCATGCCTTTTTATAGCCAAACTTCTGTGTGTTTCGTAAATGGATTTCGCGTTAATGGATATTTATGTAATAACTAGACCTCTCGATTATTGTGAGGAGGGTTGGGTTGGGTTGGAAGGGGAGGTGGGAAGAGGGGTGAGGGATATTTTTTTCTGTTCTACATTTTTTTTTTTTTTTTTAATGCCATCTCTGAGATGGACTTAGTCACCTGTGGTTACCCGGGACTGAGGTGGACTCAGGCCCAGAAGGAAGAGCCTCTCTGTCATTCTGGTCCCAAGGTTCCTTTCAGGACTGAATCAGATGCTAATGCTGATAAGAAATAGTAAATCAAGGCAGAGAGAGGAGGGGAGGTTGTCGGGATGGAAAAATCTGGATTTTTCTTAGCTTGCCTCCCAAATGGGGCCCTTGCGACCACATTTTCCAGGATTTCATCCCACCCCATCTGTGTGCCACCCCCGAGACCCCCACCCATCTCTGGGCGGGGGTGTTCATGAGCATGTGTCTTCATCGCCCACCCCCTCAGTGTCTGCTGGTCCAAGCAGAGTGCTGGAATGTCGACTCTTCACGCCTCATCCTGCGGCCGTGGGCTCGCATCGTTCCTTCCCTCTTTTTTCTCCTTTCTCTTGCCCTTTCCCCCGGGATCGACTCTGACGTGGAACGCCTTGGCACGTCCACTAGGACCTACTGTCTGCACTGTTTTCTTTGCATGACTTTATATGCAGTAAGTATGTTGAAAAAAAAAAAAAAAAGAAAAGAAGAAAAAACACTCAGCAAAACCAATCTACATGTTTTGGACAAAAAAAAAAAAATAGAGGTTGTATTCTCAGTGTCCGACTCGGAAATATGTTGCTGCCTCTCTGTGCTTTTGGCCTCTGTGTGGCCGTGTTTCGCCAGCATGAAATACTGTCCCCTCTGGAGGATTTTAGGGGAGGAAGAGCCACTCCCCAGGGATTTGGAGGAGGCACTGGTTCCCCTGAACCCCCTCCGGGGAGTCCTGAGTGGTGCGTGGAGCAGGACTGATGTGAATGTTTGATTCAGATCGTTCTGAGTTTTCCCTGATCATGAGCTGTCCGCTGGGCTCTTCTCTCAGCTGCTCCTGTCCCTG
This sequence comes from Pteropus alecto, assembly GCF_000325575.1. Lineage (NCBI taxonomy): Eukaryota > Metazoa > Chordata > Mammalia > Chiroptera > Pteropodidae > Pteropus > Pteropus alecto. The sequence goes on along the minus strand of NW_006431919.1, from coordinate 1,920,876 downwards.
GGGACAGGTGAGGTAGGCAGGCCGGGGACTACGGGCCAGGAAAGAGGCTGCCAAGGCCCCCTGGTCTCCAAACTGGTTGATCACTGGCCTCTAACCTTGGCAGAGACTCTGCTGCCGAGGCCCAGGGGTGGGCACTTGGCCTGCCCCAAGCTCAGAGGGCTTCCCAGTAAGGTCCAGTGATCCCCGTGTCCCAGCAGCAAAGCCGCCTGCCTCTCGGTGAGCTGTCAGCTCCCACAGCCATCCCCGAGCCAAAAGTGAGGGCGCGGCCTTCACCAGGGGATGCGCGATTACCACGGCCAACTCCGGTCCCTTCTTTAGCCTTGATTTCCCCATCGGCTAAAGGGGTTAACTATTACTGCCTAGCTTACGTTGCGGGGCTGATGGGGGTGTCAAATGGGATGGTGAGGTGAAGCCAAATATACCTGTGAGAAATGACAGAGTTAGTCACTGAGTCACTGGCTGGACTCCTGTTCCATTCTGGGCCTGGCCAGTCCCCTCCCCTCTCCTGCCTGACCCTCATTCTCCTCTTTGGTGCCTGTCAACTGCTTATGAGCAGTGGAGTGCAGGGGCAAGAGCCGTGCTTTGAGGGTTAGTGGGATTCCGTTCCCAGCTCTGATCAGACTTCCTGTGTGACCCCAGTCAAGACCTGTCCCCGCTCTGGCCCTTGGTTTCTCGCCAGAGGAAACTGAGCTGGAGGACACTGAAGCCTTGCCTTTCGTTTGCTGACGCATGTCCTGTCCACTGTGTCCCTCTCTAAGTGCCAGGGAGGTGGCGGCAGGGCCTTACCCCAGGCTGAGATGGCCCCACTGCCAAGGCCATGCCTGCAGGTGGGCACAGCTGGTGTGGACCACAGGGCACAGACACGCTCCTGAGGCATCAAGCAGGGGAGACTGGCAAACAAAGCAGCCCAGAGCCCACCCCCACCAGACAGTCAAACTCTGTGCTCCCTCAAAACATCCTATAGATGTTAAAAAACAAAAACAAAAAAACAAAAAAAACCAGACCTAAGACAAGACCTAGGCTCCAGCATGCAAACACGTTTACAGGAAAGTATTCTGGGTTCACGCCCACTGAGGCATTAACCCTGACCGTGGCCTCCTGTCTCCCTTCAAGGGAGACCCTCTGGGGGGATGTGTTCGCCAGACTCCCCGTGCTGGTTTCTTCGTTACTATTTGTTCGGGGTTTTGTTTCAGTTCTTTCTTTTCTTTCTTTTCTTTTTTAAAAAATATGTGGCTGTGAACATGAATGACCACTGCTCAAACTTTCTGCTATTCGGGGGGAGGGGGGAAGAAGGGGCGTCTGTTTTATTCCTGGTGTTTTCAGTGCAATAAATAGCTACAAACTTCTGTGCACTCCCTGGCTCTCTGTCTTGGTCAAGCACACACTGAGAGGTTTTTGTTTTCTGTTCCAGATTTTCCCAGTTGCGAAAAATCAAAGCCTAGTTAGGTCTTCATTCTAATTGGACCAACTTGGTCACATGCTCAAGGCTGAGCCAATCACTGTGGGATTATGCCTGGACCACATACCCCAACCTTAAAGCCAGGGATGGAGCTGGCTTCTCAGGCACATGGGGGGCCCTTAACAAGAGCAAAGGGGTTGCCACAAATAGCCAACAGCAAAGTCTCCCGCAGAGGCCTGGGGCAAGGCTCGTCTCCAGGCCTCGGTTTCCTTGTATAAGGAGAAGGTTGTTCCAGAAGAGGTCCTTCCCCACGTATTTTCTTCCCTCAGCCCAACCTCACAGACAAGCTCCTAGGCCCCAGAACCCCTAGAGACTGGTTTGGAAAATGGGGTAAGGAGAGGAGGGTGTTTTTACCCACAAACTATCTGTGGACCAAGTGCGTGGGGCAGGAGAGAAGGATGGCATGGAGGCTCCACCGGCCAATTAGAGGCTGCTCAGGCCGAGCCGGGGTGGGGATGCAGAGGATTTGGCCCTCCTCAGACCACAACAGGGTGACCAACCATCCCTGTTTTCTGGCATAGGACTTTCAATGTTAAACCTGGAAAAGTCAGTCCTAAGCAAACCAGATGAGTTGGTTGCTCTAAGCTATGCCCCCTAAGAGGGCTGGATTCCACAGGACCAGGAGGGATGTGCCTTCTGGAGCCCTCAGTGCCCTTCGACCATGGTGTCCTGGGGTTCCCGAATTCCTACACCAGCCACTTTCTGGAACTATCCTCGCTGCTGTGGTGTGGAATGTCCACAGGCGCGTCTTTGGGGCATTTGCCCCTTGCACACACATAAGGACCTTCGCAGTGAGAGCAGCGGCCAACGTTTAAAAGGGAAAGTGCGTGGGTTGCAGAGGGACCTGGGTGCTTCTGTTTACACTCTTGCCCCAGAGCCTGCAACCTTAGTGACAGAACTCCCAGTTCCACCTTCAGGTCCTGGGTCTCCCTCCTGGGTGGTAGGAAGGGCTTGAGGCTTGGGCTGCCATTGCAGACTCTTGCCAGCAGGTGGCAGCACAGGAGCAGGTTACAGAAGGTCCTGGGCCCTGCAGGGTTGCTGTGCTCTGGGAGCTCCCCGTTGACCTCAAGAGGTAACCTTTAACTCTCAAACAGCACCAGCTCCACCTAACTATGAAGGAGCATGATCCTTTATAGTTCACAAATCTTCCACCACATCTCTTGTCCGAGTTCTATTCTGCAAATGAAGATGAGACGCAGAGGCAAAGAGGCTTCTTGCAACATAGCCAGGGCTTTGGAGCGTTCTCTCCAGGGCCTCCTGTGCTCTGGCCTGTGTTTCTCTGTCTCTGGACGGCCAACAAATAGTGACGGATTCTCAGGAACCCTTCTGTCTTTGGCCCTCCGTCCCTTCCAGCTGTTGCCTCATGTTTCGGTTGTCTGCACCCATACTCTCCACCTCCTCACTGGCCATTTACTTCAAAACCCCCTGCCGAGGGCTGGGTTCCCCCTCATTCTTTTGTTCAGCTCAACACCTCCTGGCTCTCGGGGCACAGCTCTGGTGTCTTCTCTGGGGCGTCTCCCCCTCCCTCCCACACACTCTGGCTTCAGTCCTTCCACAGCCTCTCTACCCACCTCGCATAGCCCTCTGGTTGAGGTCACCTAAGCAAGCATCTGCAAACCTAGGCGCTCCCTGGAGGCGGGACAGCATCTTGTCCATGCTCAGGCCATACGCGGCAGGTGTTGTCGCTCTAGCATGGGGTAGACCCCTGGCAGATGTGCTGCCAGAATGAAGGACCGGATGCCGCAGGGACTTGAGCCATACGCCCGCCTCTGCAGGCACGCCGAGTGCCAGGCGTGTCCCACCTCCTTTATGTGTGCTCTCACCCCTCTACTGGGCACGACTTATCTCTTCATTCCGTGAACAGGAGCCTGTAGTGCAGAGGGTAAAGGAACCTGCCCAAGATGGCCCATGGCACGAGGGAAGGTGAGATTCACAGTCGTAGCTGCTCTGTACACCGATCAGGATATGCTGCAGCCGCCAGGCTCCAAGGAGCACCCAGAGATGAGCGAGACCTGTCTGCTGCTCCTAGGAACCCCTGACACTTCCCCAGACAGTGAGAGCCACGCGGAGAACCAGAGTTCAGGGCAGACTGGGATGGGGGCTGGACCTGGAGGTGCAAAGTGTGAGGGATCCAGAAGAAGGAACGGGAAGAGCATGGTAGGAGCTGGGGGTTCTGGGGAGGATTTGTGCAGATGCTCAACAGGTTGAGATATGGGTGGAGAGAGGAGGCAAAGTCTGAGGCCCAGAACAGTGAGTCAGGTAGGGGTGGGGGAGAAGGGGCTGGGGAGGAGGCTGAGGCAGCCCAGAAGTGTCAGAAGGCCAAGTGTGCCCGCATGTCCTGTGCCATGGGTGTGTCTTTCCAGGCTGGGTCCCCAGCAGTGGAGACGGCTGTTCCCAGACAGGGGCCGTGATAACTCTTTTAGAAACATCCTCAGCAGGTGCTGGGAGTGTTTGCACAGGGCAAGGCTGGGCAGGTCCGGTCCTGTGGGAATGGCCGCCTGTCCTTGTCCTTCGTCCCAGAAGAGCCCCACCCTCACTTCTCCACCTGGGCCTGCCATGGTCTCAGAGGCCACTTCCCTCTGGGCAGACTGGCCCCGTCATCCCTTCCTGGGCCCTGGGCCACAGCGAGGGGTGGACAGAACCATCTAGAGGTAGACTATTTCTTCCCCCCAGAAAAAGGGGGGATTATCATCATTCTCCTCCCACCGTGTGACCTTGGGTGAGTTATTTTCCCTCTCTGGACCTCAGTTTCCTAATTACCATGGCGGGTTTGAACCTGTGGTCTCCAAATGTGGGAACTGGGCTAGCTGCCGCAGAGGCACCTAGGGAGTCTGCTAAAAATACAGATGTTTCTGGCCCTACCCTCAGAGGATAGGATACATCAGGGCTGGGCAGGGGTCCAGGCAGCTGTAGTTTTAGTAAGCACCCAGTTTGGGAATACTGCATCGAGCACCCCCTTCCCTAGTTCCCACAGACACACTGGGAGCTGGAAGGTCCAGTTGTTGGCAAGCCCCGCCCCAGCCTTCCTGCTTCCCCTTTCCCCATCCCGCTCTCCTGACTCAGCTAGGTCAATATTGACCATCGGCCCCTCCCCTGCCTCTGACTCTGAGCCACCTAATGCCCCCCACCCCTACAAGCCCCGTGGCTGAGGCCCTGACCTTGGGTCCGTTGAGTCAAGGTCAAAACAAGGCTTGCGACCCAGAGAGTTTTATTGCTGTCCCACGACCTCCCGCATCCCCCACCTCCCACTGGTCCGGCAGGGCATCCAGGTTCCGTGGAGAAACCACAGTGCTCCTAATTATTAACTCCATCCTGCAAGTAAAACCCATCCCCGAATCCTGCTTCAAAGAGGTGGGCTCTGCTCCTCCCTGCAGCTGTCCATGGCACGATCTCTAGCAGAAGGTTGACTTGCCCAGGTGGAGGCACAGAGCTCTCTCCTGCCCATGGCTTTCCCCCGAGGCACCTCCGTGGGACACACAGCTTCTGTCCAATCCACTCATTTTACGGATGGGTACACTGAGGCCCAGCCTCCCACGCACTTTGCCGTGGAACAGAAAGGTGCCTACAAGCCCTGGGCCTCCATCTTGGCCCGGTTTGGGCTCCAGGCACACAACCTCTGCCCTCCTTCTCCCTGGGTGGTTGGAGGCAGGAGCTGGGCCCCAGTTTCTTTACCTGTACAAGAGACTGCAGGCTCGTGAAGGTTTCTACATGTTATGTTTCACACTAAGCACTCATCATTTTTTAAAAAAAATATGCATCGAGCATCTATATTATCTCATCTGATCCCCTGCCAGGGGAAAGCTATTCTCTCCACTTTGCATCTGAAGACACGGGGTTTAGAGAGGTGAAACAGAAATTCAGCTGGGTCACAGCCTTGAGCGGTGGAGCCGAGACTGGGCTCTGACCTGCGGTGTCCACGTCTGCCTTGGTGCCTGCCCTCTGCGGTTTTTGAAGGGATGCAGCTCCAGATGCTGTGGACTTTAGTGGGAAAAGGCTTCTTTCCCTGAAATAAAAAGTGATCCTGGATGGGGTGCTGGGGGGGCCTCCATGTGGCCAGAGGGGGCCGGCTGCTGATCCGTCCTGGGGAGAAGGTCAGGCAACAGGAAGTCAGGCGGAGACGAGCAAGGCGATGCTGGCCGAGGATCCGAGGGACGGTGGGCGGGTGGCCCTGGACGCCTTTCCAGGGCAGGACTAGCGTCAGTCTTGGCCCCAGAGGGAGTGGCCTGGAGCTCAAGGAGCCAAACTTTCCATGAGCCACTAGCAAAAAATGAGTCTGAAGAAGAGTGTCCACCGCAGACCTGCAGGCTCAACAACTCAGAGTCACGTGGACTTTGGAGGGGCTGGAACCACCTTAACTCTTTGCTGGCTGTCCCCAGAGCCACCAACAAACTGCTTTCAGCATGATGCTGCTGAACTGGCACTGTGGGTCCCCAAAGACCCATGGCCAGGGAGGGGCAGAACTGGGAACAAACCTGGGTCTGTGTGGCTGAGCAGCCTGTGCTCCCAACCCCCATGATGTCCTACTGCCACCCCAAGGGCTCTGGGGTCCAAGGAGTGGGCTATAAGAGTCTTAACTGCATGGACATGTAGTGGGTGGTCTCAGAAGGCAGGGGCAGCCTGTTCAGGCCAGCGGGGCTGTTGGGGCCACCAGCACTAAGACCAGTGTCAGTGAGGTTGAGGAAGACTCTAGGAGTCCACACCCGGTGAGGACGGAGGGCGTATGGAGGGCATAGTTAAACAGATAACATGATTGCCGTGGGTGGATGGGAAGACACTGGATCAGGAGCTTGAGCCTGCTCAGGGTACCACGCGGGGATGAACTTGGCCAAGGCGGCGGAAAGGAACACAGGGGCAAAGGTCTACTGAGGATCAAACACCAAGCTAACCCCTGGGACCCCTGATGTTGTCTGTTGACCCTCACTTGACCTTGGGAATATGGCTGATCCTAATGCTAAGGCGCCCCTCCGCCCTCTGTTCCTCCCCCATGCTTGCTCTCACATATCATTGGCTGGAAGTGACTAAGGATGGTCCAGTGCCCCATCTCAGTGCTTTTCAACACTGCCCAAGGGAACACCTTCTCTGATGGGTCCCCAAACAGGAATGAGGGCCGCAGGGCACCTTCCACCACACTCCAGCCAGGCATCCCAGAGCAGCGCCCCCACAAGCCTTCCAAGGTCAAGGGTCCATGGACACAGATATTAGCTGAGAAGGAGGTCAGAGCACCAAGTGGGGCTGGGAAGCCCTGGGCCTGGTCTCAGCTCCAACACATTTTCACCTGGGACCTTGGGCAAGCCCTGCCCCTCTGCTTGCTAATCCCTTAGTCTGCAGAGCCGTCTGGCCTGCAAGAGAGGCGGACAGGAGGCCTTAATTGAGCCACGCTGTTTTACATCTTTTGACCCAGTTGCTCATGTTTAAAAGTGGGAAATTTCTCATAAAAGTTCAGATTTCCAACTCCTCTTAAAAAGCAAGGTGTCTGGGCACCCCGGACCCGCAATTCTGAGGGTAGCCTCCCCGTTAAGAGAGACACGCTTTCTCCTCTGGTTCGCCACAGTCCCCACCACTCCCTCCTGTCTCTCCAGTACTAAGAGTCCGTTGCCACTTATTCTCCTGCTCATACCTACAACTTTGCTCACCCAGGTCCCCTGCCTGGCCCTGTAGGTGCTAGGTTCGCCACTCGCCAGGACAGTCTAAGATTCTTAACTGGGCTCTACTCCAGACAGGGCTGATGTTTCCTTGTAGGTGCCTGCTGTGCTGCCATGGAGTCCTCTAGCGGGGGGTCCCTGGTCCCCAGTCAGCTCCCACTGCAGTTGGGGCCTGGCTGGGTCTGTTCTGAGTCAGGGAGACCTGAAGTGAATAAAAGGACTGGGAGGGGAGAAGCTGGGAGATGGCATGGCGGCAGAAGGCGGAGGGGGTGGCGTGGCAGGAAAGGCTGTCTGGGAGCAGCGGAAATGGGAAAAGCAGGACAGCCTGGAAGGCTGGGCCAGGGAGGGCAGTCCAGCAACCGCAGGCCCGGAGGCAGGGTGGCGAGCAGGGGGAAGGGGAAGCAGGAGGATGCAAGGCAAGGCAGGTGAGGCACGGGGAGGCGCAGCTGTGGGGCTGGCAGCCCACGGACTCCCAGGACCCTCCAGTTGCAGCCTCAGAATCTAGGGAGAAGCGTAGACTCCTGGGTTCCCCCATTCCCGGCTTCCAGGACCAGGCTGGGTGAGGAGTATGGACAAGGCCATGACCTGGGCCTGTGGTCTGTCCTAGAGCTCCAGGGGACAGCCTGAGACCGAGGCACTGGGGACAGGGCCACTCTGCAAAGCTGGCACCAGGGGCTCTGCTAGCAAGGCTGGGGCCTGCCCCCTGGGTGTGGGAAGAAGCACTCTGAATTGTGAAGTCCATTCTCACATCCTCCTCCGCAAATTAGCAAACCCATCTCTCTTCCCCACCTAAAACCCCAAACAAAGAGGGGTGGGAGGGGGCCTGGCCCTTTGTTAGGGGAAAGTTATTAATATCTGAAATATGCAGGCATGCAGTGCCCTTCCTTTTTACCCCCAATCAAAGCCTTTGCAAACACCTGGGCCTCGCATTTAAAAGGCTCTGGGCTCTTTTATATGACAAGATCCCACTAGGATGGGGCGGGGAAAACCAGGAAAGTCTTCCAGCCTGGGAAACCCTTGACTCCTTCCAACCCTATCCTCACCTGCAGGGAAGGCTGGGGAACAGCCGGAGAGGGGAAGGGGGATGCTTGGGGCCCAGTTTGTCCCCAGCTCTGCCTGCCTGGGCTGCGTAACCTTCCCCTCACTGGGCCTCGGTGCGTCCATATGTATAACGGGGAACTAAGAGGTCTTTAAGGGCCTTCATTCCTTCTCTTCGTCATCCTTCCTCAGCCCCAGCCACCCATCATTGCCGTAGAGAAACTGCAGAGCCAAGTGTCAGAAACCAGGAGATCCGACAGGAGGCAGCTGAGGCTCATCTGTCCAACGGGAGCTGGAAAGCCCTGTGCTACCCACCTCGTGGGTCTCAGCAGTAAGGAGACAGGGGAAGGAAGATGACCTCATTGTTGTTTATTAACGGAAAACCAACAGAACACACAGATGGGTGGGTGAGACCCCAGGAGAGAGATGGGGTGCAGAGCCCGGCACAGCTGCACGAGGGCACCCTGCCCCACTGGACAACGCCATGTGCAGGAGAGCCGCTCAGACATTTTCACACCCCACCCTGCTCTCTCAGGGAAGAAGGGACCCCAGCGCAGCCCCTCCTGGGCCTGGGGATTGACGATAACTAGGCTTCTGGTCACAGGCCTGCAGCTGCCCTCCACTCTCTGCCCCCACCCTCATATTCGGGCGCAAGGCCCCTCATCCTGGAGCTGAGTGGGCAGCATTAAGACCGACAGCCTTATGTGTGGACCATCTCCGAGATTCCTAGTTGCATTCTCGGAAGTGCAGGGTCCCCTCTCTGTCTCCATCCCCATCCACTCCCCCCAGCTCAGGCCACCTGCCCCTCTTGCCTGTCCTCCACAGGCCTCCTACCCCACCTTGTCTCCACTTTGCACACTGAGAACGGCATTCTATCTAAAGCACAACCAGATCATGCAAATCCTTTGCCCATCTCACAGCCCTGGCTCCGCCTCCCCGTCATTCTTCATTCCCACCTGCACCCGGTCCTAACCTGGGAATACCTGCTCCTATGCCTTTGAACTTTGTCGCAGGCAGTGCACCTCCTCTTGGCCCCAGGGGAAGAGGAGGGGGCTACATTCTGTCCTCCACACCTTGGCTGTGTCAGCCCCTCTCCCAGAGACCGTCCCCCCATTTTGCCCTCTTCCCCCCATCCTCTCTCCAAACGTGCTCACCCTCCAAGGCCCTCAGGTCCTGCTTCCTTCAGGGCACCTGGCCTGTGCACATGAGCCCACAGGGATCTTTCCCCCACCTGACTCGCTAACCCTCCGTGCCTGGGGCTTGTGAGCCCAGCTGGAGATTCTGGCTGTGTTGAAGGGTGTGGAACAGGCTCTTCGAGAAAAAGGAGGGGTCTGGGCCTTGAACAGAGATGAGAAGGTGGTGCCAGCTGCCACATGACGAAGTGAGCTGGCTGGTCAGGAGGCCTGGGGTCCAGTCCCCTCTGCCACCAGACCTCTGGCAAGTCTTCCTCCTTGGCCTCAGTTTATCCATCTGCCAAGTGAGGGCTGAGCTGGATCATTCTCAGCTTTGCGTGCGTGTCCGTGTGTGTGTAGGGGGTAGATAAAGGTTTCAGGAGAGGCAGAGGCCACAAAAAGGGACTTGCATTGGATACCAGCAACCTCCCACAGCCTCAGCCCTCCCAGAGCCCCTGGGGCAGGGCCTCCTGTCCGCCTGTCTCCTGCCTCACATCACAGACTCCTCCTCCTCTGCCATCTCTCGGTCCACCTCAACGGCCGTGTTCTCAAAGCTGGTGAGGCCTCCGTACTTGCGCATGTGCACCATCAGTGGCTTGGGCGACTGGCTCCCGGCCAATGTGGCCACATACACGCCCGTCCGGTTCTCCTCCAGCGACGGGCCCCAGTCCATGGCCGGCCGGCTGGCCTGCTGGAGCCTCTGTGGAAGAGCAAAGACCGTGAGAAGAGCCAGCGCTCATGGAATGCTTCCTGGGGCCGGGCACCCACAAAGACTTTCCCACATCACCTAGGTCAGTCCTTGGGACACCCTGGGGGCTGGGGCACTGTTACTTCCCCAAAGGAGTGAGTCACGTGCCTGGATGAGACTCTTGCTCCGCCATGCACAGGCCTTTGAGCACAGAATTTAAGCTCTGCTTTGTCATCTGTAACTCAGGACTCGTGATGCTCTCATAGGATTATTATGCAGGGTGCTGGGAACAGGTTTAGGCCGTGGTGGCTGTGGTTATGATTACATGGCAGCCAATCCAGGACCCCACTCCGGGCCCCTTTCTTTAAATGCTGTGTCCTAAGGAGCTGGCAGCTTTGGGGAAGCAGCTGTGGACTGGGAGAACTAAGGCGGGGATTGCCGCTGACCTTCCGAGGGTCTGACAGTCGGCCTGGTTCTGACTCCGATGTCTGACCTTTCCCTCTCTGAGCCCGTTTCCATGCGAGGAGGGAGCTGACTAAGATGATGACTAAGCCTGGACATTCTAGGGCTCCTTCTTCCTCAAACCACATTCCCAAAGCCCTCTGCCCTGCCAGGGAGAAGGGCCCCAGATCCTTCGCGGAGGAAAGATAACCAACATTAAGCGGAGACCATGGGGTGCAGATTCAAGGGAGAGTACGTGAGCAACGCCCTTAGCCCAGGGCTTAGCATGGCCCCCCAGCCCAAAGCACGGTGAGACTTGTTAAAATCTACTAAGAGTACGTCATCCCACTGCTCAGAAACCTGCCAGTGACTTGTCATCTGCCTTGGAATGAAATCCGAAGTGCTCGCCACGGCCTCCATGTCCCAGTCTCTGTCTGGCTCTGACCTCAGCTCCTGCCGCTCTCCCTCCGCCCACTCGGGTCCGGTCGTGCCGACCTCCTTGCTGCCCTCAAACACGCCAGCCCCTCCTGCCTCAGGGCCTTTGCACTAACTGTCCTTCTGCCTGGAATGCTCTCCCCTTAGATTTCTGTACTGATCACCTCGTCAACGTGGTCAGGTCCCTGTTGGTGCAGGAAGCCCTGGCCTCTGAAGTCAGCACTCTGGAGCCGGTCAGTGACTCCTGACTCCTCTGCGGGGCTCCCTACCCGCACAACAACAGGCCCCTGCCCCCGCCCCCACCCCGCTGGGCTGGGGCAGCTGGGGCAGCAGGGTGGGCGGGAGGCAGAGCAAGGCTTGGGAAACATAAGCTTCCAGGAGGCCGGAGCCCTCCACACCCCTCCTCCTTCCTTCTCAGACACCCTGGCTCTCAAGCCAGGAGCCGAGTTTCCTGTAGAAGCACAAGTGGGGTTCTTGAGGTTCAGAGAAGGGCACGGGTTTTGCCCAAGTCACACAGCAGTGGGAAGCAGAGCAGCAGCTGGACTCTAGGACCCCCTACGGTCTGGCCGGTGTGGCCACAACACACTATTGCAGGGAAGAACTCTGAGCCTCTCTCCAGGCGGAGACATGAAGGTGGAGCGAGGGACAGCTCGGGGAGTGGGGCTAGCAGTGTGCTGGCAAGCAGGCTGAAGAGAGGGACGGAAGGGGGCCGAAGCCTTGATTTGTAGCCAGTTTCAGTGGTATAAATATTCCCACCAATGCCAAATTCAAGCGATCAATAGTTTATCAACTGGGTCACAACATTCCTGAATATTTAACAATAAGCTCTCATGAGGCAGTACCAGCTGGCTCCAGCGCACTGCCGATGGGATGTGGGGTGGGGTCCCCAGGGTCTCTCTGGGGCCCAGCTGGCTCACTCAGCTCTGCCCACTAGGACAGCCTCTTGCCACCAGAGGACTCCACGCCCACAGCCTCAGGAGTGGAGGACTCAGTGTATAGAAGGCTCCCTGAGACTCAGGGAGGAGCAGGATCACACAGCGTCACAGCATGTCCACGGACCCACGAAGGGTCACTGCTCCCCTCTTCCGAGGCTTGCAGATCCCCGTGCTTTCTGGGTCTCTCCGCAAAGACCTGACCATGGGCAGGGCTCCCACCATCATCCATTTCCAGGTCACCCATGGACCACAGCAGGGCTCCTGGGCACAGAAGGGTGACAGCCCACCCTCCGGGGTAGGTCACCATTGCCTTCTGACCCTGAGTTCCACAGGGAAGCTTTGGGCTGGAAAGCAGAGTTCAAGTCCTGACCCCTCTGCCTGACTCACTGTGGGACCTTGGGCAAGTCCCTGTCCTCTCTCCAGTACAAACAGGCATTGACTGACACTGGTGGTCTTTGGATTGAGCCCCTCCAGATGCCCTGTGTGGCGTGAGGGGCCACAGGGCCAGACTCTAGCCCTCCGAACCTGCCACAACCTAAGCAGTTCTGCAATGATTCATGACTCAGGCTATTGGTTAGAAAAACTGCTCTTCAGGTTAAAAGAAGCTTGCAAGGCCCTGGATAAGGTGTTGGCGTGGGTGCTTTCTTTTCTAGCAGATGGGCCCAGAGCTGGACCCCAGGTCAGGAAAGCTTAGGGTAGGCAGAGGTGCAGCCAACTCACCTCCCAGAGCGAGCCCTCTTCTCGAAGCACAGCCACCAGCATGCCGGCGGGGATCAGAAGGCAGGACAGCAGGCCCATCAGGATGCCCAGCAACTCCGCCCAGGCTGGGAAGCGGTAGCTGCCGTACTCTGAGGGCTGGTACTTGATGATGCTATACACCAGCAGGGCCTGCAGGTAAGGGGCTCCCAGCATCATAGTGGGCCTGGGTTGGCCCAGGGCTTGGGATAGCCCAGGTCCGAGCTACCTTAAGGCCTGAGATAACCTAGCCCAGAGACACCTGAGATAGCCTCATCCTAAGCGGTACCAGAATCTGAGCTGGTCCATCTTTGTTTTGGAACTTTGGCAAACCTGAGTTAGTCCTGCTTTAAGCTCACCCAATGCCCAGGCCTCAGACAGCCCAGCTCCGAAGCACCCTAATTCTTGAGATGGCCTATCCCTGACCTGCTCCAACCCCAAGGCTGAGAAAGGAAAGCCGCAAGGCTCCAGCGCTAAGGCCCAGAGGCCTGAGAAAGCCCCGTTCATTTTGCCAAACAAAACTCAGGACGAGGCCAAACACAGCTACAAAAGCTGGAAGCATCAAGGGGAAGGGGAGTAGACCAGGATCCAGGTGGCCGCCCCGCCCCTCAGCCCCGACAGAGGTCCACTCTGGGCCAGGGCAGCTCTGCCAGACTGAATGCCCAGGGGGGCCCTGCTCTCAGTCCTGGGCCCCCAGCCAGCAACCCTCCCTCCCGCTCCGGTTACCAGGAGTGTGGCCGGGGACAGGAACAGCCAGCAGGCTCTGAAGTAGAGGCCCGGCTTGAAGCCCAGCATCATGTGGATATCCCGGCAGAACCTCTGGATGCCTGAACAGGGGAGGGGAGGAGGATGGCCCCACCCACAGACCCCACACGTGCTAGCAGCCCCTCCTTAACCCCAACGGCCCCCTCCGGAAACCCTGGCCCTTAGGACTAGGGACCCAGTTGCAGAGGGGCCCCAGGGTAGACTCTCATCTCCCACTGTGGGGAGCCTCCACTCCACCTCCCTTGGCCCCTCTCACCATATACCCGGGTGACAGCAAGGCATGTAGTTATCACCACCACCATTAGCCCGAAGCTGGCGCTGTAGTCATCTAGAAGGACCAGCCAGTACATGCCCCCCTGGAAAACAAATCACAGCTTTGGGGTCTCCTCGCCAAGGCCTGGCTCCCTGCCGCAGCTCCTTCTCCAGGCAGGAAGCAGCCAGGCCAGCAGGGAGAGCAAGCTGATGACAGTACCACTGTCTATCTGCCAAGCCCTTTATACACATCATCTTATTTGAGTCTCAAAACAACTGAAGATGGAGATCCCCACGTTATTGATGAGAAAACAGGCTCAGGGAGGAGAAACCACTTGTCCTGAGCTCGCTCATCAAGTGCAGAAGCAAGTCTTGAAGCGAGTTTTGGAGTCTTTTAGACTCCAAAGCTGGGACTCTGGATCATAGGCCAAGCTTCCCCTTGGGAGAGAGGGTCTCGGGTGGGCCAGGTTCCTTCCAAAGAGGAAGAAGTGGCTTGGGGAGTGTCCAGCCTGGCTGCAGACACTGCTACAGGTGTCTCCCCAGCCTTGCCCGCTGGTTGCCTGCCCCGCAAAGCCACTCACGTCAGTGGTGAGGACCAACCCCATCAGGTACATGGCCACGCAGATGAGCCCAGAGAACACGGCCTTCTTGGGTCGCAGGTAGTATGGGAACTCATCTGTCACAGCTGTCACAATGGTCTCCAGAAAGGCAAACTACAGGAAGTGGGGAGGAGGGTCAGAGTTCTGCCCGCATCACGCACAGACACACAGACCGATACAGACCCACACAGACACACAGATACAGACCCACACAGACACACACAGACACACAGACACAGACCCACACAGACACACAGACACACGCACACACACAGACTCACACAGACACAGACCCACACAGACACACACACAGAAATGCACATATCACACTCAGACACATTGCACATAGACACACACAGATACATAGTCACACATCTCACACACACACACATCACACACACACATGAGATGCCCACGGGCACAGACGAGGCTCACCTGGCTGTCCAAGCCCAGAGTCAGCAGCATGAAGAAGAAGAGGAAGGACCAGAAGGGTGACAGAGGCAGCATGGTCATGGCCTGCGGGTAGACAACAAAGGCCAGGCCTGGGCCTGGGCCAAGGGCACACGGGGTCAGCAGCCTGGGGCGCATGGCTGACCCCCGCAAACATATTCAAACACACACGGTCGCTTACACCCACTTGGCCAACCCAGAGATGTACATTAACTGAACGCTTCTGATTCTTACTCCTAGGACACGTGCCAGCACATCGTCAGTGTTAAATAAACATATGTTGATAAAATAAACGAAGTAATAATAAGTACATGAATAAACATGAGGCCCAAATATAACGCCTCATTTGAATACATTTGTGTACTTAACCATTTGCACAAACAATCCTACTAACATACATACCGAAACACATCCATTGGCACAAGACACCGACTCACATCACTCGCACCCTCAATTCACTTGTTCACAGTCATCCCAACACAGGAGAGGACTCATCTGGACAAGCAAGGCGAGTTACTAAGATGTGACAAAACATAAGACAAACTTATACAGAAATTCGTTTCTCTCCAGGCACAGGTTAACACACACTCATTGGCACACGGACGCCCAGAGACCAGCTAAGACACGTTCATTCGTGCATGCATGCATGCACGTACACACACACTCAACATCCCATCCACAACCTTGCTGGTCCACAGAGAGGCTCACTTGCCCAGGCCCAGCTGTGCCAACACATACCCTCACCCACCAGGGCCCGGCAGCCTGCCTACCCGCTTTGGCGACTTGGTCCACAGGCACACCCAGCTCCTGAGACATATAGCCCAGAACAGAGAAGATGGCGAAGCCTGCCAGGATGCTGGTGATGGCGTTGCCCAGAGTGACGATGAAGGTGTCTCTGCCGGGAGAAGTCCAGGTGCAGGCCAGGTGAGCCGGCCCGGCCTCACCCCCTGAGGCCCTCCCTGGCCAGCCCCTCTCCTCTCCACTCAAGCCCCCAGGGTCCAGAAGGCTGCACTGACCGATAGATGTTCTGGTGAAATGTGTTGTAGGAGGCAAAGGTGAGGAGACCCCCGAAGCCCACACCCAGGGAGTAGAAGATCTGAAGGGCAGCTTCGATCCACACCTGTGGCGGGAAGGATGCAGAGGGAGGGCAGAGAGAAGGGGCTGGCGCACCATGGTTTTCGAGGGCCAAGGACAGAGGAGGACAGAGGTGGCATAAGAGCCAGTCAGCAGGTCCAGGGACGGCCTGGGGAGAGGGCCTGGCTGACCAGTGACGTGGGCCTGGAGCAAACCCAGCTCCAACATTCACACTGTGGGACCTCGGCAAATCTCTTCCCCTCTCTGGGCCTCAGTTTCCCCATCCAAGATCTAGAAGGTAGTCTCTAAACTTGGTCTAGTTCTGAAGGAAATAGTGCCTTGTGTACATGTTTTAGTAAATTCATGTGGACAATGAGCCCCTGTACTTCCTCTCTGGAGACGAAGCTCTACCACTTTCTAGCTATATAGCCTGGGCGAGCCAAATGACCACTCTGGGCCTCAGGCCCCTCATCCGTAACGAGGGGATGGGAATAGGGTGGTGGTAAGTATTCAGTGACTACATATTTGCAAATTGCTAGAGCAGGGTCAGCCATAGTCATCCATTAACAAATAAGAAATATTACCTATCGGTACCATTATTATTATTATTATCACTCATGCCCTCCTTGGGGTGTAAAGTCAGACAGATCTGGTGTAGAATCCCAGCTCTGCCACTCTCTAGCCATGTGACCTTAAGCTGACCACTAACTCTTTGGGACCTCAGTTTTTTCATCTGTAAAATGGGAGAATAATGTCTACTTCATAGGACTATCAAGAATAATAAATGAAAAAAACAGTGCCAAGCACAGTGCCTGGTACTGGGGGGTCACCACGTGGGGAGGCAGATCCCTACCCGCTGCCTCCTCTTTCCCCAGAGAACCTTCTTTCTACTTCCCAGCTCAGGCCTGACCTCTCCCTCCAGACCCCGGGCCCAAAGGCCTCACCTTGGAAGACAACAGGTGGTGGAACTGGGGGGTGAGATAGAACTGGATTCCCTTCCAGGCTCCTGGGAGGGTGACTCCTCGGACCAGCAGCATGAGCAGGATGAGGTAGGGGAACGTGGCTGTGAAATACACCACCTGAGAGACGATAAGCGGGAAGAGAAGGCGGCAGTAACTTTCTCCACCCTTTACTTCTTCCAGAAACGCCCACCTTACTACTTCACCTCCACAACTTTTGGGTAGCCCAAGTCAGACACAGCCATCACCCGCGAGGCTTCTCCTTCCTCCTCTCCCTCCACATACTGATCCCACGAGCACAAGTCCTGTCGCTGCTTCCCAAGGCTGTCCCAACTCCATCTCCTCTCTCCATCTCCGCTGCAGCCTGGTCCAGGCTACCAGCCACTTCCTTCGGCGAACCCACCCCACGTGGTCCTCGGCCATCATGATCATCAGACATTGGCAGTTACCAAATATCCCTCTGCCCTGTCTCTGCCCGTTCCCTAACCTCCAGCCACCCCTTCAGCATTAAGTCTCAGGCTCCTTACTGCCCTGGCTTGCACCATGATTGTCTCTCCTCTCTTCTGAAATGGTTCCTACCCCGGATTTCTAGTCTTTCTTTTAATGCTTCTGTTCCAGGTGGCCAGCACTTCTGAGCACTTTGCAGAGGGACAAGTTCTAATATATAAATGATTGAGTAAACCATTCAGGTTTCTAAGTCCTTCCAAAAACAACTTTATGGCCTTCCTGCCCCTCATAACCTAAAGGAGATGCCTGTGGCTTTGTCTGCCCAGCATCTCATTGACCTTCTTCAGATTCCAGTCTCCTGACCTTGCCTGGCTGGGGCTGATTCCATTCCCAGCTCCACGGGTTGGCAGGTGACCCAGGCCTAGCCAAGCAGAGCACTCCACCCTCCTGGCCACAGTGACTGGTTCAGGGATAAGTGCGCAACCTAGCTTACCCAGTGAGACTCAATTCTAGGATTCTTCAAACTGGGGAAAGTGAGAACCCTTCACTAAGCATGTAAGGTGTAGCCTAGAGCTGCTGAGGCAACTGCATAAAGAATGAAGCCTGAGAGGGAAGCCAGTCTGGAGCGAAGCTTTGAGAACCACACTCTTGCTAACATTATTGAACCCCTAGAACCAGCCATACCTGAAATACACCCTCTCGACTTTCCAATTGAGTATGACAACTAGATTCTGGTCACTTGCATGTCAAAGAGTCCTGACTCATATAGTCACCCTTCAAGCATTCAAGAAACACTTGCTGAGCTTCTTCAAAGAGTGCCAAGCACTGAGTAAGGATCCCGACTTGAATAAGAGGTCTGCCCTTAGCAAGTTTCTAGGCTAGTAAACTCACCTAGCCACTATCCATCCACACCGCCACATCTTTCTTCAGTCACCCCTGCCCTACCAACTCCACGTCCTCTCCCTTCCCCTCTTCCCAGTTGAAGTCTATTCATCCTCTCAAGCTCAGTTCACGCCCTGCCTCACCTTGCCCGAGGACTTCACACCTTTGAGGATACAGAGGAACACGATGACCCAGGCAAGCAGCAAGCAGAGGCAGAGGTTCCAGCGGATCTCCCCGGGACTGCCAATGCCCCGGCTGCCTTGGATGTGGAGGACGTAGCGGCTGTGAGAGACAAAGGTCTGAGTGTACTCCAGTCATGCTGCCATGCCCCACTGACATGGAGGAAAGCCACGGCCAGCCCGCAAGGTGATCCTGGCTAGTCTCTCCATTTGATTCCTCTCCATCCTTTGCCCAGCTCTGCACCCAGGAGGCTGGCCTCTACAGACCCATCACCTACGCTGCCTTCCTCCTCAGTTTCCAGTTGGGTTTGGCTAGTTGGATGTGGTAGCAGGAGACTGCAGGATTGGAGGAATGAGGAGTCGGGGCATTTGCAAACACACACGCACGCATACGCATGCAAACATGCATGTATACACACGCACCATCAGAAGGCCTGGCTGTGACTGCCTTCTTCCACAGCACAGCTCTCATTGGGCAGCCTTTCCTCTGAGGCTCCAAATCTCCCTGGTTCCAGTACCACCAGTCCCTCCGCTTGCCTCCTTGGCTCAGGGGTGTTATGACCGAATCTCTTGCTAGTTCCTGGTGCCTCACCTCTCCGTGTGGATTCCCTCACCTCTGTAAAGTCCCTCCACTAAACTCACTTTGGCGAAGACTTGTGAGAGTACCATCTGCTTCCTGCCTGCTCCCCAAACGATGCAGTAGGCCGTGGTGTTTCCATGGAGATCCCTGGCAGCTGCTGGACCCCATGTCATGTTCTTTGGCTTTAAGCTGCAGACCCAAGCCCATCCCTTCCCACTGGTCAGACATACTCTTCTGCAGGTGCACACACTTTGGATGGACTTTAAATGGACAAACGAATGAACTGTGTAGTAAATGCAGGTTGGAGACCAAAATATTTCAAGAAGTAGGGCCCATTTGGAGGAAAATTTCTAAGGGGAGCCCTTTGCAGGTGAAGAGTTGGGAGTATCTGATCTGTGTCCTCTGGTCAGTCTATGTTCCCTACTTAAGGACCAGCCTACTCTGGAATGTTCCAGTACAGGATCAGGAATCAGGAGTACTTGGTTCCAGTACTGTCTCTCCCGCCAACTACTGAACAAGCCTCTGGGCCTTGTCTTCTCAGATATAAAGTTGGGCTTTGGGACAGGCTGATGAAGACATCCTAACACTCAACACTCGTGGACTCGCAGTGTGCCCGCCACTGTGACAAGAGTTTTACCTGAATTACCTTATGTAATTCTTACAACAACCCCTTACTCTACTATAGTCTTATCTCTCCTATTAGACTAACCAGAGATGGTCCTTACTACATACAGTCCTGGCCTACGCTAAGTGCTTTACCTACTGAAACAGTCGGTGCTCAATAAATATTAATTCAAAGAGTGAATGAATGAATGAATGAATGAATAACATCCTATGAAGTAAGGGCTATTATCATTTCTTTTTACAGAGGAGGAAACTGAGGCTCTAAAATTTTCCTATGACTGTTATCAGCAGCATCATCATTATTATCATCAGCTAGTATTTATTGAGCATGTACTATCCACCAGGCTGGATAGCGCAGTTTATATGTCTTCTTTCCTTTAATCCTCATGACAACCCTCTGAAATACTATTATCATACCCACTTTGAACATAAAGCATCAGAAGCCAAATAAATTGTTCAAGGTCACACAGCTGATCAGGTGAAGAGCTGGGATTAGAACCCAGAGTCTACTTAATCCTAGCACCTTCGAGGTGCCTGCTGGGTCCCTTAGGGTCACAGGCTCCTTCCTGTCCCCTGCCCGTCCAGTGGCGTGGGCCCCCCC
This sequence comes from Pteropus alecto, assembly GCF_000325575.1. NCBI lineage: Eukaryota > Metazoa > Chordata > Mammalia > Chiroptera > Pteropodidae > Pteropus > Pteropus alecto. Next base: position 1,900,919 of record NW_006431919.1, on the reverse strand, counting down.
GACAGCCGCCGCCCAGGCCGCCTGACCTCCAGTACTCCTCACTGGGGCTGACGGTGCTGGTGAGGTTGAGGGGCAGGGCCCCATTGCCGTCCTTGGAGCCTCTGTGCTCAAGGCAGAGGTCCGTGTTCCACCAGTTGCCACAGTGCTCCCAGGGCAGGTCGCTGGTGAGGGAGGCGAAGAGGTAGAAGAGGACGTAGGCGATGATCATGTTGTAGTAGATGGCCACCAGGCCCACGATGAGCAGCATAGCCGCGCCGGCACCTGGCATGGGGGACAGGGGCTGCCCTTAGGCCACGCCCTCCTGTGGGCCAGGCTGTGTGGCCTCTGGGAAGCCATCCCTTTCTGGGCTTCACTTTCCTCTCTGCCTGGAGGTTGGGGAGTAGGGGACGACCACCCCCAGACCACTGGGGCCTCACCTTTGAAGAGGGGGCTGATTTTCCAGACGGCCAGGGGTCCCAGGCTGGAGAACTGGCCCAGAGAGAGCTCAAGGAAGAAGAGGGGGATGCCGCAGATGGCCAGCATGAGGAAATAGGGCACGAGGAAGGCACCTGAGAGGGAGAGGAAGGGCGAGTACGGTCTCAGGTGGGTTAGCGGCCCCTAAAGCCCAGCTCCGGCCCTGCCCCTCCCCTGGCCAGCAGACACCTCCTGCAGTCTGATGGGGCACTTCACGGTGGGTCGAGACTGTCTTCGTTTATACCATCCGTCACTGAGGGCCAAGGGGCAGGTGGGGATTCACTCACCTCTGTAGTCCCAGTGCCCAGACCAGGGCTGGGCTCAGAGCAGCCTGAGTGAATGAATGAATAAACGAGTGAGTGAATGAGTGAATTCCCTGCTGAAGAAAGTGCAAACTCCTCAGTGTAGAACCCTCCAATTTACCTGCCTGTCCCCTCCCCGCCACACCACCTCAGATGCTTGTGGCTGTCACCTGTGGTCTCGTGTGCCCAGCATTTCTCCCCCTTTTCTTTACATATTGGCAGCCAGCTCCTTTAAAGAATTGTCCACCACCATGTGGCTCCGAAGGGGCTGTAGGTCATATCAGTCAAACCCTGCCCGCCCTCTCGTGGGCACATATCCTGAGCCAGGCCAGTTAGAAACCCTTCCTGATTTCTACATGGATTCATTCAGAGAGAGCAGATCTGAGGATGAAGTCATTCCAGAGTCGTCTCTGGCCACCCCTAACCCCAAATGCAAAGAGGAAGCCTGTCTCAGGAAAAAATGAGGTCAGCCCATGGACAAAAAAGAACTGGGGGTGGAAGTGGGGGTGAGAGAGAACTATGGGTATTATGAAGTTCTCGGAGTTGCAGAGGCCAGCTCCAGTCCCACACTTCCCAGTTGTTTCGATTCATCTGGTCCTTGCTTCATCTAGTTTCACTTGGATTTCTGTTGTCCTGCCATATGTGCTTCTTTAATGAGTTTGGTAGAGATGGGAGGAGACACAGAGGGCTGCATCTGCAGAGGATGATCCTGGGCGGGAATGCTGGGTTGGCCACCGTGTAACCTTGGGCTAGGAACCTGGCCTCTCCAAGCCCCAGCTGCCTTATGACAATGGTGCCCACTCAGGAGGGCCGCCATCAGACTTAAATGAGACAGGCATGGAGAGCACCAAGCCTGGGGCTGGCAGATGGTGAGTGTTCAACCCCAGCTATTGTTAATGAGACTTAGAATAGTTACTTGATGGAGAAGCAAGCACAACAGAGTTTGTTTAAGATGGAAGAGACTCTGTGTTTGCAGTCAGACTAGAAGGAATCAGAAGAGGAGGACAGATTAAAGATTCACAAACAGGAATGATTGATGGAGGAAGGCTCTGGAGGAGGTGGGGGGGCGGTGATGGGGAGAATATTGAGAGCACAGTGATCACGGAGAGGCAGATACAGCTCTTTATCGTGAAGCAGAGGCACTCCTCTGCCCATCACACAGAGCTCAGGAAGCACCAAGGCTCAGGGAGAGAAGCGTGCGGGTATCCATGCCGAGGATGAGAGAGAGAGAGAGAGGGACAAGGCAGGTGAGCTCCCTCCTCCCAGGTCCAGGTTGCTATAAATCACTTTCAATTAATTCCCACCAAGGTCACATAGGAGAAGGTGGCTGAAGCCACTTCAAACCTCAGTCCACCCTGAGCCTTGGCCCATCACCTTGTCACCCATCAGGCAAAACCTCAGGCCCATACCTCCTCCGTTGGTGTAGGCTCGGTAGGGGAAACGCCAGACATTCCCCAGGCCCACGCAGTAGCCAATGCAGGACAGCAGAAAGTCCAGCTTGCCTGTCCAGTTGCCCCGGTCTGCAGCAAAGTCCACGTCCAGGTCTACATCACCTTGGTCACTGGGAGTCATCAGCAGGTCTGGGGTGATGGGCTGCCAGTAAGAGAGACCAAAGGTGAGGCAGGGTCAGACCTAGAACTCTCAAACAAGAATATGGATTTGAATGGGGCTGGAGGAAACACACTTGTTCAGACGATCGACTTCTCTCATCTGGGCCAGTGGGGCCCATCTGCAGGAGCTCCTCGGGGTTTTAGGTGACTGCCAACTCATGATACCAGCAGGATGGCTCAGGCACTAAAAAAGCCACCTCAATCTTAGTTTGGCTAACACAGAGGTAGAATCAAGGGATGGTCCTGTTTCGATGATGACAATGACGATGATAATGATAACGATCTTAACAACAGTTACCATGCGTGGAGCACGTACTAGTGCTCACCGCACTAAACATTTTACTCACATTACCTGACTTCATTCTCAGAACAACCCTATGAGCTAAGTACGTCTAACCTCCATTTTAATTACGGGGAAAACTGAGGGTCCAAGAGGAATCCTGACATACCCAAGGTTTTCACAAGGCTGGCTAGTGAGAGAACTAGGCCTCGAGCCCAGGGTTTCCTGATGCTGAAGACCATGTCTTCAATCATCAATGCTGAAGTTTCGATACTCCGCTCTGGCACCAAATTTTAAGAAAGACACCGACAGTTTGGAGTGTGTCCAAAGGGCTGGTGGCCAGACTGGAGGTTGTTCAGGAAAAGTGGTTACATGAGGACAAGAGGAAGGAGCTAGGGACACTTAGCATAGAAAGGAGAGGACTTGGAAGGCCCTTGCGCTCTGCTGAAGGAAGGAGTAGATTTATATTCAAGGGGGCCTACAGAGGACTGTGAATTTTAGGCCATGAGCAGGAAGAAGCTGCTTAAGTGCTGATCTGTCTCAGAGAGTCGTAATCTTCCTGTCTCTGGAGGAGAGACGCATGCATGGATGGGAATGGAGGCCAGCTGTTCCACTGGGCGCTCTCCCTTCGGGTGGATAAAGACTCTCCTCCAACTGTTTGTCATCTTGGTCCTGAGGGATGTAAGTTAGCATATCCATAAGCTGCCTGGACTTAGGGGCTTGAAGGGGCCCCAAAGATATCAGGCAGACTACCTAAAACTCAGAGAGCAGTTCCCAGAAGTGAGGCAGGAAAGGGTCAGGAAAAAGGGGGAGCCACATCTTTCCTGCTTGCTTCTGAAAGTCTCACCCTATGACAGAGAAGGACAGAATTGTAAAGAAGGCTGATTATCAACTAACGCCCTTGGTTTTCAAGGAGGAGAAAGGACCCTGAGCCTCCCGCTAATAAATGGTTGTGGGGAAACAGTGATTCCACTGGACTGGGAGTCAGGAGACCACGATTTGAGTCCCAGGTCTTGTCAATTCACTGTACAAAGAGTCTTCTGAGCCTCACTTCTCCATCTGGACACTGAGGAGATTGGCGAGATCAGTGTTTACAAAAACACATCCTTTGGGATATTTATAGGTGTTCAGCGGAACAAGGGATTCTTGATTCAAAGAAGTTTGGGAAAAGCTGGGTTAGCACGAAGTGAAAAAGGTTTCTTCCTACAGGACTTGTCTGATACTTTAATGGACCAGCATGCACTATGACTATCCAAATAGGAACTGGACCAGACAGTATTCTCCAATATTGTTTAAGAAAAGTGTTTCAAGGAGCTGGCCTGCTAGGATATACTTGGGGAAATGCAGGTCTAGACCATTTCTAATAGTTTTCTGGCTCTGATGGTCTATAAGAAGAGATTCACCAAAGAGACTTCCCTGGGGACACTTGCAGTGGTCAAGGATCAGATCAGATTTGAGCACAGGGACTCAGGAAATATCTACTGCCCAGGTTTGTGTTCTCCCCTAAAATTGACCTTCCTGGCACTAGCCCAAGTAGGTGTCCACACACAAATCAGGTGGTGGCAGAGAAGGCTTTGCTGGAGATTTGTCATATGAGCATTGCTGGGATGAAGATGGTGAGAGGAGACTACAAGTGTCACAGGACCAAAGGTGTCTGTCTGCGGTGACAAGGTCGGTGCCATGGGCTCAGGTGGCAGAAATGGGGTAACAGTGTTGGTTGACTCTCAGTGATACTGATGGCCATGGGGGCGATCCTGCTTAAGGCTGGCTATTGGGCAGAGGGGCAGTGGTGACAGGGCAGCCTGACATGATTATTGTGACAGTGACAATAATGAAGGGCATAAAAAGCTGCTTCTCAAGTAACTGAGCTCCCAGAGTTGAAACGAATATGTGCCTGGCAGTTTTTGGGGCTGTGATCTCAGACATGCTGGGGCAAGGGTCGTGGCAACCCCTAGACCTATCTGAAACCCACTCCTGCTCCCTGAGGCCCTTTCTTCCATGGCTTCTTCTCCGGTCGAGTGAGCATGAGCCCTCCGGAACCACTCCCTCTCAGGTGAGCTCCAGGAGGGAGAGGGTAGAAGCCAGTTGACACTGGTATTGGGTGGTGAGGCAGGCCTGTCACCTTGTGACCTCCCTCCCTGTCCCATCCAGTCCAGGAGGGGCCAGTAATGAGGCTCCTCTGATCCCTTCTGAGAAGCCGCTGCCCTTTCTATGTTCACAGAGCAGTCCAGGCTCTCTGTTTCCATGGTGACAAGAGTTCTAAGAGCAGGATGCTGCCAGCTCTCTGTCCCCCTCCTCCCCCAATCAGAGGGAAGCCTGCTCCTGCTCCAGGGGCAGGGGATCAGGTTCTCCAAATCTGAGCCAATCAGAAGCCTACCTGGAGCCCCAACCCCACCATGGGGTGAATCCCAGGACGGTGGCACAGAGAGGATGGAACTAGTCAGGAGACAGAGGAAAGCAACCAAATCAATGGGGCAAGGCTGGAAGCTCAATGAGTCACTTCACAGTTCTGCCTGGGTGAGAGGCTCCCACCCGATACCCCTACTCCCCACCCAGGATCACACAGGAACATACCTGAGTTTGGCAGACCTGAGTCCCCTCTTTCGGGGATCAGTAGATGTAAGTCGCCAGCAGCACCAGGGGCTGGGAGAGATAGGACTGCTGGAGCCAAGGCCCTCATACCTTCTCCAGGATGAGAGAGACAGTAGGGATCTAGAGTCAGCCTTCATCATCATGCAGATGAGGAAACTAAGTTTCAGGGAAGGGACAGGATGAGCCCAAGGTCAAACAGCAAGTTAAGGGCAGAGCAAGACCAGGACTCAGACCCTTGGCTCTCAGCCCAGTGCTCATCTCTGAGCAACTCTGCTCCGTTGCTGATATCTGGCATTTCCTGCCTCCCTACCACCCTGCCCTTTCTATGAAAGGGGGACCCTGAGGCCAGGCAGCTCCACCCCTGCCCGTTTGGACTTTGGTGCTCAGCCCACCTTCAGGGAAGCAGTAAGCTGCACCCGTCTGTGCTTCGGTTTCCTTGTTTATAAAGTAGAGATAATAAGACTTAGCCCCCAGAATTTTAGGGGGTTACATGAGATATGACTTCACAAAACATGGCTATATTTACATACTGCATGGCCCTCTGGCGGTGAGGGGCAGGGGCTCTTGTGGGGAGCGAGAAGAAAGGGGAGAGAGGAGAATGGAAAAGCACTGGGCAGGACTCAAGACCCAAAAGACCCACAAATGGCCCCGAGAAGTCACTCAATTCAGGAATAAAAAGGAACCTCTTATCACAGAGAGCTTGAATGAATGATGGGGTGGGGCGGGAGTGGGCAACGGCACCCGCCCCCGTGAGATGTTCTCTCACATCTATGAGCCCTGTGAGTCCACTGCACACACCCCACCCCCACCCACACCTCCACCTCAGCCCAGGACAGTGGGGCCTGCTTTGGTTGTCTGACACTGGGGATGGACCGGCAATGGTCCAGGTTAGAGAATGGACTTGCCCAAAGCCACAGGGTAAGTGGCATCTGCAGAAACAGTACCCTAGAATTCTGACTCCTTTGCTGGGAGTGGTACTTTTAAGCCAAAAGCCAGAAAACTTGCCCTAATACTCTACTTCCCCAACCACACACGCATTGACTGGGAAGTCCGACCCCACAAGACAAGGTGGGGAGGGGCTGAGGTTTGGGCCCAGGGCCCCAGCAACACATAGATCTGGCTGCCTCTCTCATGCCAGCTCCCACCCCCATATCCCTCGGCTCTCCAAATTCCACCCTTCTTGGCTTTGGCTCCTTTTGCCCTGCTGAGGGCCTGCCTGGGTCTGAGCTGCCAGGAGGAGGAAGGGAGTGGGGGAGGAAGTAAGTGGGGGGCCCACGGGCAGGAACATGAGCAGGAAAGATCGTGTCCCTGCTGCTCTCAAAGGCTGCTTCAGTGTACAGTGCACAGATGAGGACCCGACCGAGGCCCCCACCCACCTGCTCTGAAACTAGCCCAGCTAAAGTCTGGTGCTCAGTTATTCTTACACCCCCACCCCCAGTAAGCCCCTGGGGAAAGTGGGTGGGGGACTGCTGAGGGGCCGCTGCCTAGCCCCAGCCACCCCTACCTTGCACCTCCTGGGGCTGCAGACACCTGTTCACAGGACGTAGCCCAATGAACCCAGCCCCCAACGCACTACCTCTCGACCCCCAGAGAGGTGTGGGGTGGTGTGGGGTGGCACAGACCGCGACCCTGCACCTCCCTGCAATCCAGTTCAGCTCGGCCAACCCCAGAGCTCTCAGTTGGGTCCAGATGCCCTCCTCAACCCTCCCGGGCCTGGATGGAGGAGGGCCTCTGCACCCCTCCCTCAAATGCTCCCCCAGCCTCCCCTCGTGCCCTACCTTGCGGAGTTGAGCTCCCTGGAGCTTCTTCATCTTGGAGGGCCGGTTGCTGGGGCTTCCGGCTTGGCTTCCTTTCAGCGCAGAGAGCAAGCGACTGAGCAGGAGATGTGCCGCGACCAGCGCCGCGCCTTTGCCCCGGTGGCTCCGGCGCACGGGCTGGGGGATGCGCGGGCGCAGGCGCTGCCGTCTGTCGGCTGCGGGTGTGGAGCGCGAGCCGGGCTCTGCGAACGCCTTCCTCTCCCTGCGCAGGGCCAGAGATTGGGGAGGGGTGCAAGGCTGCGCCCGCGTAGACACCTAGACAGACAGCTGACTGACAGACAGCTAAGGGGGTGGGGGGTGGTATGCGCGCCCCTGCGCGCTGAGCTGCGATTGGAGAGGCCAAGCGTATAAGGAGGTTGGGTCCGCAACCGAAACCCTTGGAGGTCTGGAGGCTTCAGTCAGTCTCCTGCGTGACCTTGGCCAAGTAACCTGCCCTCTCTGGGCCTCCCTCTCCCCAGCTGGGCAATGAAGGAGGCAGGGCATGCACGTGGACACTAACAGCTGGTTGTAGGTTCCAGCATCCCAGTGCCTCCTCTTCTCGGCTGTGTGACTTGCCCACTTTGCTTAAGCTCCGAGCACTGCCATCTCTTCATCTGGAAAACGGGATAAGTATCATTTATAAGAATGTGAGGATTCAGGGAGATAGTGCATACAAAATACTTAGCCCAGGACTGGGCACATAGTAAGGGCTCAGTTAACATTTATTGACTGACTGTGGGTTGTCCACTCCCGCTTACAAAAGACCAGCCATTAGTCAGATATTTATCCAATCATCCAATCCAATATTTATTAGGCACCTAAAGTGTGCCAAATCTGGACGAGGTCTTATTTTCTCAACAGTGATCTCGAGAGGCAGATGGTATTATCCCTATTTTACGGGTGAAGAAACTGAAGCACAGAGAGGTTAAGATACTCGCTGAAGGTCACAGAGGTGGTGAATGACACCTGTGACAGAGTCAGGTCTCATAGACCTTCTGGGCTAGTGGTGGTTCTGAACAATCCTCTTTTCCTTGGGATGAAAGTGAAACACGGATGTTTGAGCAAGAAGAAGGGACAGGACAAGTGCCACCGTGTTGTTGTGATGGTTTATGACTTAGAGTAAGAACACCTGGGTTCTTGTCCACCAGCGGTATGACCTTGGGAATGTTATGATTGCATATCTGCAAAACGGGCCATCGACCAGCCCTTGCGAGCCTGGCTGACTTTTCAGAGTGCTGTGAGGGTCCGGTGAGCCTGTGGCTAGGATGGGAAATATTAGCTAGAGTGATTATGTGCATTGGTTTGTGGGACTGAACCAGTACCTGCCAGTGGACCTGGCATATGCACTACAAAATACATTACAAATTGCGCCCCTTTCACTCTTGAAAGTGTACCAGCTCACACTATTCCATAGGGTCACCATCAGCCAACACGGGGAGGTCTTTGGAGAGAGTAAGAATAGGTGCTGCCATTCCCATCGCTGGAGCCTGGAAAGAGGTGGGAAGGGTTTAAATCAAAGCCCGGGCTTGGGTTAAAGACCTGGCCAATCCCTGGTCCACCTTGCCTCCCCAGGTCCCACCCAGTTGTTTGTTCCTTGAAGCCTCGCCTCACAGGGCAGGCCAGGGCCTCTCCAGACACAGGAGGAAGGAGCCCTTTGGCCATGAATGTGAAGGGAAGGAGCATTCATTGAGCTCTCCTGTGTACATTAGATGAACTCATATCCAATACTTAATTTTTAATTCTTTCCAGGTTTGTGCATCCCCATTTGGCATCTGAGGAAACTTTCTCAGAGCACCAAATCTTGGGTTTTGGAGGGCCATGGGCCATGCCTGGGGAGAGGCAAAAGCCAGGGGCTCCTAAATCCAAGGAGGCCCAGGCAGGATGCACCCCCACTCTCCTCCAGGGCCTTTGTCACATCTCTCACAGGACAGGAGGCAGTTTTGCTGAACCATCCCCCTCCCATCGTGCTGGAGTTTCATTAGACCCTATGGAAGGCACAGAGAACCACAGGAACAGTGATTAGAGGCAAGACATTGGCTCAGGAGCCCCGAAGACTGGCCTCTTTATGGCCCCTTCCCAGCAGCACCTGCTTCCCCCAAATCTAACCCTGGGAGGAGCCAGACCTGAGGGAGGGGGAAAGAACAGGGCTGGGACTGTAGCCTTCCTCAAGCAAACACATCATGGGGTGACCACTGAATATCAGTAACATTCACTAGGGCTGCGAGTGCAAATGGGTCTAGGCCCACACCTTTCAAATGGAGAAACTGAGGCCGGAAGAGGTAGGACTTCGCAAAATCACTCTGTGGAGTAGAGGCAGGGTCAGGCCTGGAACTAGGAGTCTGACACCACCCAGGCTTTGCTCTCACATCATACCTTTCTGCCATCCTCTCCCCATCACCACAGCCTTTGTTGGAAAAGTCTGTACTTTATAAAACAAACAAAACCCTAACATTAGAAGACATCATTTACCCATGAGGCTCCAGTTTTATGATCAGACAATTGACCACGAGTTCAGCTACCAGGCGCGTTAGACAATTGCTACCACGGCCTCCCCTCTCCCCCATCCCCGAGGAAGTCTGGGTGCTACTTGTCAAAATTACTACTTAAGAATCTAAACCCGTGAATACTTAATCTATCTCCCTTTCCCTCTTCCCTCCTCTCTCTCTCTCTCTCTCTCTCCTGGTCTCACATCAAAAGTGAAATGGAGCTGTGTGCTAATTTAAGGAAAGTGTTAGATGAAAATGTACTTCCTTTTATTACATAGGGAGATATTTTTAAATGTATATAAATAAACATTTTTAATTTGCTTTAATGTTCAGACTTTATCACTGTAGAGCATGTGTTTTGTTACACCGGTGAGTGGCGACTGTGAAAAATGAGGCTCCAGACTGCTAGTCCATCTGGCGTGATTCAGAGAAAGTGGTTCCGGAGCAGCCATGTTGGGACAGGATCCCCCTCCTAAGCCGCCCTGTCCTGGGCCCGCTGTGCTCCCAGGCTTTGCATCTCATCTACCCCAGAGCCAGGCTGCTTTCCTTTTTTCCTTGGAGGTCCACATTCTTCTGTCACCAGGACTTCCCAAACTCACTTGACCAGGGCCATTTCTTTTGGTAAATTAGCTCCCCAGTTGTTCAGATGGGTAAACAAGGCCTAGACAGGGGAAGCAGTCAACCCAGGGTCTCTCAGCAAATGTGTTCGAACATACATTGTGGAAACTATATTCACTCGCGGCCAGCTACCCTTCCACCAACCCTCTTCCTCTGCTCCTGGAACCCTGGGTTCTTCCCTTGGTACCACCTGGTTCCCACGCCTGAGATGTCCACTAGCCGCAGTGAAGCCACAGCAGCTCCCAGGCCACCAGCGGGAGGAAAGAGGAATTGCCTGAGGCTCTTCAGGGGCTCGTGTACGGAAGGGATCCACCTCTGCCTTGTCATGTGCCCCTGGAGCAAAGGGCAGGCAGGCAGGCAGGCCCTGCACACTTTTTATGGCTGGGCCACCTCCCAGAACAGTAAACAGAGGGGCAGGCAGCTGGCACCGGAGCTCTCTCGGGAATGAAGGCCCCCCGTAACAGACTCCTGCCCACTTCTGAAAGGAGGCTGAGAACAGCAGCTTTTCCCAGGAGTTTTAGAAATTTATACTTTAAGTTCATACGGTTCATATTCTTTTTTACCATTCCTCCCTTATTGGCCTGACAGCACTCACTAGTCTTTTAGGCCTCAGTTCAAACCCCGCCTCCTCCAGGAAGTCTTCCAGACCCTCCTGGATAAGCTGGGAGTCCGCTCTGGACTCCTTGGATGCTTTGCTCCCCGATGCTTGGACTGAGAACTTTTGAGTGGCAAAGACTGTGCATTCCTTGGACCTAGCCATGCCTGACACATAGGGGTGCCCAACGAATGTTATCTGTTAAAAAATCTAAGCCAAAAGTATTTGAAAAATTCAAAAGACTGATATATTGAGTCTGATGGTTCTGCTTTCAGAATGGACGTAAAATTTTACAGTCTCATTGACTTACTCTAACAATGTCCTGTTTTGATCATCCAAATGCATTTTAAAGGTGACCTTGTTGTAGGCTGACAGAGGCTGGAAGCGATTATGCAATTGTTAGGGAAGGGTAAGGATGGTTTTTACTTAACATTTTCCTTTAATTCTATGTATAATGAGTTTTATACATCTTTAAAAAGAGAAAAAAATTTATTCTTGAAGCTGCATCCAAGAGATTCCACTCTATGTACAACACTTGCCCAGCTGTGAACTCTGCATGGTCCAGTGGAAGTCCTCCCTGGGCCCTGAGGGACAGTCTGGTGGCATGGAACTTGGCACGTGGACTCTGCCCCTCTGTCCCCCTCCAGGGGCCTCCCTCCCATCTGGAGGCCCCACTGACAATGCTAGTGAGGGAATATGGCTCTTAACCCAGAGGGGACGGTCATCAGAGCCTCTCCTTCAGGCCCAGGCCTCTGGGCTTCGTATTCTGCATCAGCCAGGAAGGGAGGGATTCAGGGCCTGTTGAGATGGGGGTGGGCAGAGGTGAGGCTGCAGGAAGAGGCACGTATGAGCCGACCACATGCCTCCCCACAGGTCATGGTCTGCAAACATTCAATCTTCCCTCAGCTCCATCTCCTTTCTCCAGGTCAGTCTAATCCCTACAGCAGCCTTCCATCCTTAAACACGTGGAGAAGGAGGTGGGACCTGGGGATTTATCTTGGCCCCTTTGCCCAGCCCTCTGGGGATTGAGACCTCCCACCCTGGGCTCCCGTATGCCCCTGAGGTCTAGAACACAAGGGCTAGAAAAGGTCCTTATCCCATGGGCTCAGATGGGCCAAGGGGCTGAGTGGGTGACTTGTCCAAGGTTACCCAGAAGATCAGTGTCAGGGTTGGGACTCAGATCAGGGCTCCTGGGCCCCCAACAGGAGCCACATTCCTAGCATCTGAGTCCCAGGTTCCCAGCCCACAAGGCTGGGCAGGGGGCTATGGCAGATACTCCTCCTTGACAGGCACTGGGGAGGCAGTGCCCAGGAGGCTGGCAGAGCTGGGGCATAGAGCCCCCAGGGGTGGTCCAGCTGGAGCTGGGGTGACTTCGTGGGCTGGCGGTGGTGGCTGCGGGGGCTGCTGCTGCTGCTGCTGCTGCTTCTTCTTGTTCACTTTCCGCTCCTTTGCCCGCCGGTTTTGGAACCAGATCTTAACCTGTGGTTTCGGAGAATAGAGATGGGTGGTGCAGAGAGAGACCCAATGACAGAATGAGAGGAAGGGCAGGAGGAGAGCTGAGCTCTTATTTCTTGATGTGGCCTCTGTGGCCTCCCTCCTGCACCAGCCACCCAGACCATTCATGGACCCCGAACACGTTCTCCCCCTCTAGAACTTGTTCCCTTGCTCTAAAGACGACTTCCTCCGTAACCTTCTTCCTCCCCATTTTCCAAAGCCATGCTCTAACACCCCTCCTCCAGGAAGACTTCCGTGTTCTCCCTCTGACTGCTCCCTCCTCTGGATTTAAACTGTACTAATTATAGCTTGCTGTAGCCTATAGCTAATTAGATACCCTATTTTCCCACTGGGGGTCAGGGATATTGGATTTTGTTGAGAAGAAAGAGGATTTGGCAGTAGCTCAGTTTTTGCTGTGCTATGTGACCATGGCAAGGAGATTCAATCTCTCTGTTCTCCTCCCTTGACTGAGCTCCATAATTTATCCTCAGCCTGGAAGCCAGACTCCCAGTACTGCTCCTGTGGCTAAGGTTGAGGGACTCCCCACACACCTGCCGTTCAGTGAGCCCCAGATTGGCAGCCAGCTCTGACTTCCGCCGGATGGTGATATAACGGCTGTAGTGGAACTCCTTCTCTAGCTCCAGGCGCTGGTGGTCTGTGTAGACCACGCGGTACTTGTCCTTGGTCCGGGTCTTCCCTGAGAATCAGAGGGGCCAGGAGGGGAGGTGAGTAGCGAGGAGGAGTCTGCAAAAGAGCCAGGCAGGGCCCCCTCAGCCCCCCCAAGGAGGACCTGTGATGAGGAGGGAGGTCTACCCCAGCCCTGGGGGTGACAACCATTCCCCCAGGCTCGGGCACACAGGCTCCCAACCTGAGAGGCAAGCACTACTTCAGGCCCACATGGGAGGTGCTGAGGCTCAGAGAGGGGATGCAACCTGCTCAGGGTTGCACAGTCAGCTGCTGGTGGAGTTGGGGTTTCACACCCGTCTCCTGACCCAGAGCTTTACTCTGATCGCCGGCTCCTCCAGCTTTAACCCAGCAGCTTCCGGATGTGGCTGCACAACAGACACTCTGGGAGCTTGTGGAAAACACTGCTTCCAGGG
>NW_006431919.1:1883303-1887478 GCF_000325575.1 Pteropus alecto | reverse complement strand
GAGTCAGAAAGCCTGGGGGTAGAATCTGCATTTTTAATAAGTTCCCCAGGTGGTTCTGATTCAGGGTCCTTAGGCCACAAGTATGAACACTATGACATGGTAGATAAGGGCAGGTTGAGATGAATGAAATGGTAACTGCTCCTTTCTCCTCCGCAGAAGGTTGCAGAGGTGAGCCATTGCAGCAGAGGCGGAAGCTTGCTGGACAATCCTGGGGTATATGGCACCACAATTCCTGTCGAATGCAGCTGCTGGTGGCCTTCAAGGACCCAGCAGGTACCTCGAGAGGTCCTAGCCCTGGACACCAAGCCCTGAGCTACGGGGTTGCACCAGGGGCTGGGGATTGGCCTGCCTGGAGCCATCCACATTCCTGCCTGTGCCTGGGCACAGAGAAGGGGTGACTTTGCTTAGTCCACAAATATTTACTGAGCTCCTGCTCTGAGCCAAGCACTGAGGTACACAGGTGAGCAAAACGAAAAAAATCCAGGGCTCAGGGTAGAGGGAACAGCAAGTAAGGCCCTGAGGCGGAAGTGTGCCTGACATCTGGCACGTGTGAGAAGCAGTGAGGCGCAGCTGGGGTGCAGTGAGAAAAGGGAGCAGGGCAGGTTACCCAGGGCCTTGCAGGCCATGGAAAGGACTCTGGGTTTTACTGTGTCTGGGATGGGAGCCACTGCAGGGCTCTGAGCAGAGGAGACATGAGGTCTGATGTAGGTTTTAATATGACTCCGGTTGTTGCATGAAGAACAGATTGACGAGAGGAAGTGGGAAGCGCAGAGACCTGCACTAACCCGGGAGAGAGAAGGTGGTATCTTGGCTTCTACATGGGGCTCAGCCTGGGACCAGAAACTGGATTCAAGGACCAACTGGGGTTAATGTCAGGGCTTCTTTGGGTCTGGGATCAGAGGTCCGTCTGGAGAGAATATTAAGAGTCATGCTTGGCCCGGTCGGTGTGGGGGCCTGACTAAACACCAGTTTCCTCTGCAAGAAGCTGAGCACATGGCTATAAATAGGAGGCACACGCAAGCACTTTTGGACCCACACATGCATCCCACCAGGGCATGGTGGGTCTCTGGATAACCACTGATTCCTTCCCACCCCATCCAAGTGCCCCCACAACAGCTGGGCTGTCACCTCTGGGTCAGAGCTTTGGCCTTGCCTATCCCTCAGCACTTCTGTCCTAACTCCCCCTCCCCACCAGTTCCAGGCCATCCCCTCCCCCGCAACTCCGCCTACTCCACCAAACCCACGTAGCTTGGCAGGACAGCACTGGGCTTCTCAAGAGCCAAATGGTTTTGTGGAGAATGGGAGACAGCAGATGTTCCTTGGGTTTCCTGCCAGAGCAGCGGAACCATACCGGACACTTCCACATCTACTGCCCAATGCAGCACGGGACAACCTCGGCCTTCAGCCAGGCCTGGCCCAGGAAGGGGACAAGGGAGTGGCTGCTAAGGCCTGGGTCCAGATGGAGCCCCTCCTTGGCCTAGAAAATTCTACGCCAGCTCAAAAACAGTTCTGCTTAACGCCACCAGCACCAGAGCCCAGCAGAGCTCTGAATCCACAGCCCTTCCGGGTTCACTGGACTAGAGCCAGAAATGGTCGTGAGAGTTTAGTCTCTTCCTATTTTATAGATGAAGGGACCGAGACTCAGGATGGTTACATAGCTGCCAGAGAATCAAATAAGAGAGGCCTGGTGAGTCCTTCTAGTCTAGCCTCTCTGTGCACTCAAGGTCACCGATGCCCCAGGCAGGCCTGGACTTGCTCGAGGCCATGTCACCTGGCCTAGAGCTCTCCTTTCCCACTCTCCCTTCAAGACTCCTCACCCACCAGGTTTAGGGTCTGCAGAGTCTGCCATGAAGCCTGCTAAGCATTGGCAGCAGAAGTTCACAAAGCAGACCACCCATCTGCTCGTATTTCTGAGGAAGCGGGGGGCGAGGGGCAGCCCATGGTGAGAGCAGGCCCCTGGGAGCCCTGGGCTGTGGATAGAGGGTCTGCAGGCTGGGGGCCCTTGCCATTGTCCAGAAGACTCACAGCCTGAGGTGGAGGATGAGGCTTCCTGTCTACCCAAAGCTCAGCCTGAGAGATGACAAGCAGTGATTATGAAGTCACCTGTTCCCTCAGGCACCCAGCTCTTACTCCCATCCTTTCTCATGAGCAAGTGGGGATCCGTCACACCCGTGTCATAAATGGGGGAAATTGAGGCTCCGAAAGCGGCCCTTGCTGAAAGCCATCCTGCCTGGTAATGGTATGAACCTGGGCTCAGGTATCCTGACCTCCAGCCCAGCTCTTCCCAGAGTGGGGGCAAGGGGATGGGGTGGCACTAGAATGGAGATAAGGCTCTAGATGCATAATCACTCTCTCTGTTCTAGCAAAGCTGCCAGTGAAGACTCAGCCCATAGGCCCTGACCTCCGCCCCCAACTCTGGACCCAGGAGAGGGGCTGGTGGACTCAGGAACCTACTGGCTAACATCTATCTGACGGAACTGCTCAAAATGCATAGTTCCTGCCACCCCCCCCCACCCCCGCAAGAAAATCACTCTGCTAAAGAACACAATGTTTGCTATCATACCTTGTAGTCCAGGAACCAAGGAATCCTATATATCGTCCAGGGAGTGATAATTGGTGATGTCCAGCCTTGTTTAACATGCATATACCCTTACCCATTGATACCATTTTCTGAAATCGATCCCACAGATAAATGCCCAAAGCTGTAGCTGTTTGGAATAACACAGAAATAAAAACAATGGACACGCCTACGAGCAGGGAATGTGTTAAATAAGAGCTGTACATCCATGGAGAGGAGCGTTATGCAGTCATTCAAAAGCGATTAGAAAGCTCCACATGTACCAGTACGGAGCAATTTCTAAGATATGTTGTTAAGGAAAAAGAAAGCAAGACATTGAATGTTATAGTATAAAATGGGGGGATCCACACACACACGACCATATGGGAACCTACAGAGTTCTTTCTGAAAGGATGTACAAGAAACCATCAGCAAGCAGGGGCTGCTTCTGAGGAGGGGACTGGAGGCGGGGCGGGGGAGGGGTGCGCAGATAGAAGGGAGTCTTAGAAATGTTTTAATTTTTACCATGTGCAGATGTGGATCTGTATTTTTGATGACAGTCAGGAGCCCTGGGCTCCAGTCCCAGCTCTGGGCCAGAACTCCTGAATGCCCAAGCCACCCTCCCTTCCCCCTCCTGGGAGCACCTGTGCCAACCAGGAGTCTAGGAGGGAGGAAGCAGGGAGGCGGTGAGAGTGTCTGGGTAGGGAGAGAGCCTGGGATCAATGATTTACAGGCCCCTGGGACTCTGGAGCTAAAGGGGAAGTCCAGGCTCCTGGAACAGGTGTCTGATGGGGGCCACCGCCCCCAGCTACCTAATGAATAACTCTCTGGGCTAGATGCTAGTGCCAGTCGGTGGTGGGAGGGCGGGGAGCCCCGGCTTTTTAGGAGTGAGCGTAGCGGGGAGAGCCTTGGATGAGTGACCCAAATGAGAGGGGTTCTCTCTGCTCTGGCATTGAGACTTAAGGAATGTTTCATCCATGTGCACCAGACTGCCGTGGAGGTAGTGAGTTCCCTGTCCCCGAAAGTGTACACAGTGGAGGTCCTGGGAAGTTACAGTCTAATGGTTCCAGCAGCCTCACAACTGCCCGGGGGAGCTTTTTAAAAGAACAGATTCTAGCCCAGAAATTCAGATTCAGTGTGGCTGAAATGGGGCTCAGGGATTTGATATCTGAATAACTCTCAGGCGACACTGCATGTGGTTGTTTGGGCAAGCGGACCTCTGGGGTTGTGCAGTACAACTTCTCACTGGCTGAGTGATCCAGGACAATCACCTCTGAGCCTCATTTCTGTATCTATGAAATGGGGATAATTATTACTCTACTAATGGCCATGGCCATGTATCAGGCACTCTGTGTACACCTCTCAACAACCTGTGAAGTTGTGCAACTGTTATCCCTATTTTAAAGGTGGGGAAACTGAGGCTCAGAGAGGCCCACGCATCTGGCAGGTGAGATTTAACCCAGGTCTGTCCAGCCTCAGAAACAGCATTAGAACCTATCTCACAGTGTAAGGTCTCCAGTAATTATCTCCACCCCTGGGGTGCACAGGGATCACTTGAGATGGATGGACAACACTTAGCACAGGACCTGGCATGTAGTAGGTGCGTGGGAAAAGGCCG
>NW_006431919.1:1821456-1883272 GCF_000325575.1 Pteropus alecto | reverse complement strand
GCTGGGAAATGATCTGTGCAATGGGTGGTGGTGTGTTGGACGAGACTGTTTATTTATAAGGTCCCTTCCAACTTGGAAACGCAAAGCTCCCAATGTTTATTGATTCTCTGATCGTGTTTGTTATTGTTGCTAAAAGAATTCTAAGACTGATTCCCCTGTCTGAGAGTCCAGATATGGGGCCTGCCCAGCTGTAGGACAGGGGCCAGGAGCCAGGGCAGCCTTCAGTGGGGCCTCCCCATCTCGCCTGGGCCAGGCAAGGACAGAGTTCAGCCTCTGCCTCCAGGGCGCGGGTCGGTGCTCTAGGAAAATCAAGTGGACACTGGGTTAGCACCTCCTCCTGCTTTTGTGGCCCAGGGGATGACACTGCCAGCTTCAACCTGGAACACAAATCCAGCCCCAGATCTTCTGTAATCCCTCACTGTGTGGTCTAGCTCTAGCTGGCTACCCATCAAAATTCCCTTCAACACACACACACACACACACACACACACACACACACACACACTTATAGGACCTTTCACGTCTGTTCTGTCCCCTAGGGGAAGGAAAGCCCAAAAAATTCAGTCACTTGTCAACTCCTTCAGCTAAGTATAATCAGACCTAGGCCAGGTCTCTGACTCCAGCAAGGTCTGGGACTTTCCCCCCTCATGCATAGGGACTTCCTCAAATCTCAGTTCAGTGGAAAGCTGCTAGGATAAGGCCCCTCTCCAGAAGCACCACCACCTCAGGGCTGCCCGATGCCCTGCCACCTCTGCAGCCTTCTTATATATGTTATCTAGATAATGTCACATGTTTTATACTAAAGTTATTTGCATGTTCATCATAGTTAGAACCAATTCTTTCCTCTTCATCGATACACTGAAACATGCCCACCATCCTTTCACTCAAGTATATCTTTTTCCTTTCCCACGTTCCCTCCCACTCCCCTGTGCTCCCTCCTGCTAAAAGGCCCCAGAGCTTGCACTTCTCTTAGCCCTCCCCAGACCAGCACTACAGATGTGGGTGGGTGAGCTCCCCGGCGCCTCCTGCCCCACACGTGTCTGAGGGACTTGGCTAGAGGATGCCCTCACAGTGGGTGCTGCCCAGGTGGTAGACAGGGAGGGAGTGGGTGAGGGATGTCTGGCCCTTCTGAAAAGGACTTTCCTGCACTGTCCTATATGACAGCTACTAGCCACATGTGGCTACTTAACATTAAATTAATTACATAGAATTAAAATTCAGGCCTTTAGTCACACTAACCATATTTCAAGTACCCGAAAGATATATGCAGCTAGTAGCTAGCATACTAGACAGCACAGATATAGAGCATTTCCATTATCACAAGAAGTTCTATTGGATGACTTTGCTAGACCAAACTCCTACCAAGGGCCAGATGTCCATGTCTGCATAGTACACCTAACCCAGTCCGTGATTATACTGTTTGCAAAGCAGCCTATTTTTGCATCCATTTATTCTTCCTAGGTTTTTCCACAGAAGCATCAAAAATAAGGGACATTCTTGGTCCAGAACAGCCCTTCAAAAATTTGCAAACGGCAGCTTTGTCCCTTCAAGTCTTCTCCCAGGCGGTACGACTTGAGGCCTCTCTGAGCTGTTTCCTGGTGGAGTTTCCAGGGCTCTGCCCTGCCTTGGCCATCCTCCCCTGGTCGGGAAGTCAAGTACCCGCCCAGCGGTCTGCAGGTGTCAGGTCCTGAAGCCTCCCATTCTGGGTGGAGGTGTGGGGAGAGGCTCTGGACTCCAGCCCTTTCCTAGCTCACTGTGTGACCTTGGCAAATCCCCTCCCCTCGGTGCCTGGCTCTCTGTATGCTTTGTGAGGGTAGGCACCATGCCACTTTGCTCACCCCATTCTACAACAGTGTCTGGCACACAGTGACGGATCTTGTTAAATACATAACACAAACCTACTCCTTCCTGGTCTTCCTGACTCCAATCAATGGCCTCCATCTTACAGCCACTCAGGCCAAAACCCTCGGTGGCACCTCCTGGCTCCCCACATCCAATCCATCAGGTGGTCAGCTCAGCCTCCAAAGGAAATCCTTCTGTCTAGCCCCACTGCTCCCGCAGCCTTAGTCAAAGCCATTCATTTAATACAGAAATGTGCTGCTCTAGTCAGAAATGTCTACATTTGAAAAAATGCTGAGTACTCAATAGATGCTAGTTCATATTATGATTACTATTAACAATTACGTACTACTAACTTATTTGTTAAACAGTTCATTCCCTCTTTGATGGGGGGGGCAGATTAAAAACAAACAAAGGAACAAATGAAATAGTTACAAACTGTGATTATTATGAAGGAAAGCAACATAGAGCTGAGAGCTAAATTAAGTGGCAGAAGGTAGAGGGTGGAGAGGCCTACTTTATTTAGCTTGGGGGAGGGTCTGGAGGAGGCGGCATTTAAGCTAAGACTTAAGGTTGAGAAGGTTTCCTTGCCACCGATGGGGAAAAGTATTCTAGGAAGAGAGAACGGCACATGCAAAGGCCCTAAGGCAGAGCTAGCAGAGTCAGGGGCAGACAGTGCCAGCTCCCTGAGGGGACCCTATCTGCCTATTTTGGCTGAAATCCCCAGCACCTAGAGAAATGTTTGGTACAGAAGAGACACTTGAAATATTACTGCCTGCCTGCCTGCCTGAATGAATGATAGAGGCACATAATGAGGCTGGAGAGGCTAGCAGAGCTCTGAGCCCTGGGGTAAGGGGTTTGGATTTGAGTTCAAGAGCAACAGGAAGTCATGGGAGGATGTGAAGCCTAGAGCATCGGTCTCGGCTTTCACTCATGCCTGCTCCCTGTCTGCTGGTGCAGAGGGACTCATGGGGATCCCTTACAAACTCGAGGAGCGAGCGTGGCGTGGGGAGGGTTTAGCACGTTAACATGAGGATGGCCCTGACTCCAGGCACAATCGTTGTTTTCAAATCCCAGGAGTTCCAGGACGGAAACGTGAGGGTCAGTCCACTGAGACAGCTCCCTCCTGAGAAGCCAGACACCGCCGCTAACAAAGCCGTTTTGGAAAGACTCCCTTGGCTCTCAGCAGCGCTATCTGCCAAAGCAGAGGGAGAAAATACTCAACCCAAAACAGCCTTCTGCCACCTTCTATCTGGGTCATTCCCCTTCCCAGCTACATGTGAGAGACGAGGTGTCACATGGAGCTTCTGCCTTGAGAACCACTTTTAAACAGCCTGGCCCCTGCTGTGCTCCTCACCCCTTCAGCCCCTTACAGCTCTTCTCCGACTGGCCTCCTTTCCCCCTACCAGGGCTGGGACACACACGGGGAGGGGGCGTGGGTTCCCATGCCAAGGGGGCTGCTTTATTTGATAGATGCTCCTTAGGCTGTAGTGTCCGGGTTTGAACCCTGTGCTGCCTTGGGCAAGCTACCTTACCCTCTCTGAGCCTTATCAACATTTTTTATTTGTAAAACAAGGCTACTAATAGATCCTCACACCTCTTAGGGTTGTTATAAGGCTTAAGTGAGATCACCCATGCAAAGTTCTTGACACAGTGCCAGGCACACAGTAAGGACACAGCCAAGGCCTCAGTTATCAGCTTTACCATGAGCTCCTCCTATGGGCAAGGCATGACAAGAAAGATGGAACTGATTAAGACTGGGACTTGAGGGGATAACAGATGGTAGATGGCAAGTCAGTGGCAAATGTTGTTAAAACAAGGGCCTGATACAGTGCTGGGGAAGGAGGAACCAAGGGGGACTTCCAAGAGGAGGTGATCTTGCAGAAGGAGCGGCATTTGAACTGGTGAAGATGGAGAAGAGGAAAGGAGAGTAGTTCAGGTTGAGGGACCCAGACTAGAGAGGCAGGGAGTGTAAGGTGTATGCTTGAGTGAAAGGAGAGTAGTTCAGGTTGAGGGACCCAGACTAGGGAGTGTAAGGTGTATGCTTGAGTCCACCTGCCAAAGACTGGCAGTGATGGTCACAGGCGCCGATGCACTGACCACCTACTCTGTGCCAGGCTCAAGGCTGTGCTTTATAGGTACCATTGCTTCAAGGTGGAATCCTATTATTAACCTAAAGTTACAGTGGAAGAAGCTGAGGCTCAGAGAAATGATCCGAGTTAACTTGCCTGATGTTAACGCAGGTTCTAATGGAAATGCAATCCCAGTTAAGGCCCGGCTCTTAACTGTCCCCAGTAAGCACCTCTGTATATCTAGGCAAACTAGTGGGAGAGTGGATTCAAAAGTGGGTTGAGGGTTAGTTCTCAAGAGGGCTCTAAGCACCATAGAAATGGTGCTGGATTTTACAGCAATAAAATGGCATAAAATGAAAGGGCAATTCCATGACAGGGGGGAGCCATGGAATGCTCTCGAGCAGGGAAATGTGCCTTGAACGGGTAAATCTGGTAAGCGTTTAGGAGACACTAGAGCATCAGAGAGGCTGAAGGTGAGAGGCCAGGTTGCTGGCTGTGGCAATGGGCCAAGGGAGAGCATCTGGGATGCAGCGGGGGTTCCATGGGCTTCAGTTTCTCCATCTGAAAGCTGAAGACGTAAACCCTGCTGCAACAGTGTCGTCACCTGAGCGAACGTCTCCCTAGGTGTGTGGGGCCTCAGCTCCCTCAGTGGACCATTAACCTGTAAAGCACTGTTTATTCACAAGGAATGGCTCCTGAGCCTTTGATAAAAGGATGATGTAGAACCCTCTTAAGGAAAATGCTGGTATTTATAGATGCAAAGGGGGAAGGCAAAAGGATAGAACCCCTTGTAGTCATTTCCAAGCCTGGCCTCAAATGACAGTGATCACTTGAAATTGGTTAATATTTTGATCGTGGGATGAAGGCCAAGAGCCTCTCCTTCATCTTACTCATTTTCACGCCCCATCCTTAGAATAAAGCTGGGGTCTTAGTCCCAGCCTCAGCTACACCAGTTCCCCAGGTGAAGATGGCACCTTGTTGTCCCAGTGGGGAGAGGGGAGCAACCAGGCTTCTACCATTGGCATGAACTGCCCGACTGAATAGTCTCATCTCCAGGGTCCCTTCTCCAGGGTTGGGACCACGGAAACTTGTGTCAAAGCCAAGATCTCATCTCTCCCCTCTTCTCTCAGAGTCGTCTTACTATTCATCATACTTGCCCTTTTTATTCATTCAACAAAATGTATTGAGCACCTACTAAATGCCATGCACTGAGCTAGGTGCTTGAAATATAGTGGCTCTGGACCTCACGGGCATTTACCTTAGTGGGTGGGTGGGGGAACAGACAACATACAAACATACCAATAAGTGAGTAATTGAAATCGGGATTAGTGCTCCGAAGGAAACATGGCAAAGATTATCAGTGGATATAGGGGGAAGCCTTCCTTATGAAATCATGGAGGACATCTCTGAGGAGGTGACATAAAGCTGAGACCTGAGGGTAAAAAGATTGAGGCCTGCAAAGAATCAAGGGAAAGCGGTTTCCGGGAAGAGGAAACAATATATACACAAGACTTGCAGTAGAACATAGCATGTCTGAGAAACTAAAAGGAGGCTGGAATGGCTAGAGCTTGGTGACCAAGGGGAGAGTGGCCTGGGGTGAGGTCAGGGAGGCAGGCAGGGGCCAGATACTGATGTTCTACAGTCTTGTAGACCTCAGGAAGGAGTGTAGATTTTTCTCTAAATATGATGGGAAACCTTTGGAAATTTTTTAACTGACTCATCCAACATCTATTCTAGTCCAGCCTCCACTTGGGTAAAACTAGAACATTCTTTATAGTCTCTGGGCTTCAGTTCCCCATCTGTATGTCTGGTCTCTAACTATCTAGTTCAGATATTGTAGAATGCTAGAGGCTCAGAAGAGAGGAAGAATGGACTGGCCAAGAAGGAAGGGACTGAGGCTGGAGGGGGGCGGCGTGTGGCATGCACTGACCTCTCTGCCATCCGAGACAACAGCACTGACACAGGAAACGCCCCTGAGAAACCCTGTATCTTCATGGCCCAGAAGGAGGAACTGAAGCCAAAGAGGAGGGGGGCTTGGCCTCTCTCTCAGGTAGGGTCTGTGACCCCATCCCAATTCTGCCCTCACCTCAGAAGCACTGGTCAGAGTCAGATGCCCCCTGTGCAGACGGGTAGCAGCTTCTACCTTCCAGAAGGCCAAGGCTCCTGCCTCCTTGGCAGAATGAGTCTAACTTGGCTCCTGGGCAGCCATTTCCCTCAGGACCCCACATACCTCCCCTTGGCCCTTCCTTCCACTGTCTGGGAGTAAAGTGGGGAAAGGCCTTTAGCCTTTGGGCAGAGTTACTCCCAGTCCCTTTACCTGCCTGGGGACAACAGTTTCCAAATAACTTCTGAGACCAGATGCTGAGTTGGGCTGGCAGCTTCTGTGCCCAGAGAAAAGAGGTGATTTGCCTGACATCATATGGCCTGGAAGCTCTTCCAGGTCTCGGCCAGTCCTCTGACCCCCATGTGCCCACTGTCTCCCTCTCACACAGTGATGGCCTCTCTCCAAGTCTTGCCCCTGTGGAACCTCCCCATCCATTTCCAAAGTCACCTGATCAGCAGGCAGCAACAAGGAACAGGGGAGCAGGAAAGTGGGCTTCCTGCTCCAGGGAACGGACGCAGAATTGCAAAACGCTGAGGGTCAGTGGCCCCAGACATCTCTCATGTAGGGTTTTCAACAGGAGTTTATGGATAAAGCTTCTGGGAGCCTCTGGAACCCCTGAAATTGTCTGCCATATTAGGCAACGCTCTTTTCTAGGGAGAATATTTGTACTTTCTACCAGATTTTTCAAACGAAGGTACAAGACCCTCCCCTTTAATGTCACAGTTGGTAAAACTGAGACTCAGGAAAGATAAATGATTTAAGAAAAGCTGTTGTTTAGGAGATTAGTGCACAGGCTCGCTGGTCAATCTGCCAAGGGGTTCAAGCCCTAGCCTCACCATTTACTGGTTATATGGCTTTGCTAAAGTATTTAACTTCTCCATGCCATAGTTTCTTCATCTTATAACTGGGGATGATAATAGTACCTACGATGTTATAAGAATTAAATGAGTTAATACAGGCAAGATTTTAGGTCAGTGCCTGGTCCACTAATAAGTGTAACATAAAGGTTAGCTGTCACAATTTAGCCAAGGTCACAGAAACGAGGGGCAGAGCAGGGGCATAAGCCCCAGTTCTCTGCGGCCTCTGGAGGCAGACAGGACTCCCCAGAAGGTGGTACGATTACAGCCAGACCTGTAGCTGCTGACGAAGTCCTCCTCAGCATCTGTCCCCTGGGTGAGCTGGGCATGTGTGGAGACGTGGGGGTGAAGAGAGAGAGGAGGTGGGGAAGTCCCAGGCTCACTCCCAGCTGGGGAAAGGGGAGGAGGGGCTGGACATCAAAGGGTGGGCAGGCCGACTTCCCGCCCCCCAGGCCAGGTGGCCTTTGTCAGGACAAGCCGGACACAGTCAGGACAATAGGGTATCATGTTCACTTTCCGGCCAACAGGAGTCACTACCGAGCCAAGACTCAGCCTGTTACATGACAAAGGGGGGATCTATAAAGGAGGTCAGGCCGCCCCTCATTAAAGCTGGGCCTTTGTCCTGCCCCCTTCCCTGCCTTTGAAGAGGGTGGATCAGAGAGGCCTGCCTGGGGGCAGGAGGTTCACAGGCTTAGGAGCCAAACAGCAGCCACCTTCCCAACTGCTCCTGCTTTCCCCTCCCCCAGGGTCAAGAGTTCAGGAAGGGCCCTGGAATGAAAAGGTAGGGAGCCCCCCACCCGCCAATTTAACCAAAAAAGGCTCTTATTTAGTCCAAAAGATATGACCCACCAATATCTTCACCGTATGGCTGGGGAAACTGAGACCTGGAAAGTGACCTGACCACATTCTCACGATCAGTGCACCATCCCTTCTGGGGCGGGTTTGCAGCCTCTGCTTGGAGTTGGAGTAGGAGTGGAAAAAACGGATGATGATTAGGGCCAGTGTCGCTAAAAGAGCCCTGGGTTAAAAGCCTGAAACCTGGCGCTCTAGTTCCGGCCTTGCCACGAAACCACAGAGCAAGGTATCTTCACTTCTCCGGGTCTCCGACTTGCCCTATCTAGACAGAAAGACAGGTTGTGTTTACTCGGGCTGGGATTCCGAAGGGGAAGCCAAGAGAACAGACCCCTAGGGCGAGAGTGGTCAGGGAGGCCGCACTCCGGAGAATCCAAGCAGGGCCAGGGCAGAGGTCAGACACGGGGCGGCCAGGGCCTTGTCCTAGCACCTGCCGGTGCCCAGGGGAACCGTCCGGAGGCGCAGAGCCAGGGAGGGGTCCTTACCGCTGCCACCGCCGCCTCCGGCCGCCACGCTCCGCCGCATCCACTCGTAGGGAGTCCGCCTTTGCACTCCTGGCGAGGATGGCGCGCCCGGGCCGCCAAGGGGCTGCGCCAGGAGGCCCGGGCCAGGTCCAGGGGGCGCGGGCACCGGGCTAAAGTCCTGAGGGGGCCCGAATGCCAGCGGGACTGGGCTGGCAGCGGGGGCCGCGGGGCCCGGGCCGTAGGCGGCGGCCCAGTCGTCCTTGGGTGCAGAGAAGGGCGCGCTCCACGCCGTAGGGGGCGCGGGGGTCGGCTCCACGTGAGAATAGCTGGTGAAGTCGGGGTACTGCGGGGGCCCGGGGGGCGGGGGCGGAGGCCCGTAGCCTTGAGGGCCCAGGCTGAGACTCGGGGGCCTGGCGGGGCCAGGGTACACGGGAGAGTCCTTGTCCAGCACATAGCCCACGTACATGGTGGCCGCAGGGCCCCCCGCGCATGCTGGGCCCTGGAGCCGCCGCTGCCGGCCGCCCCGACGAGCAACAGCTCACCTGAACTCGCCGGCCCTGCCGCCGGGCCGCCCCACCCAGGCCTTTTATAGCCCCAGGCCGCCTGCGGCCCCAGCCGAGGCGGGTTTGCATTTCAAAGCGGGGGGAGCCTCCGGGTCTCGAATCAAAGGGGGAAACCCGTCGGGGGCGGGGGGTTCAAAAGGAGACAAATTGCCGCCCCAAGCGGGAGGTGGACGGGCCGGGGCCTGGAGGGATGGGGGCGTGGAGGGCTCATCCTGGGCGAGCGTCGAGGCACTTTAGGTATGGGAGTCTCCTACGAGGTCGGCGGCCTAGCTGCTTGGACACCTCGTCTTCCCCCAGGATAAAAGAGATCCCAGGGGCTGCAGGGGGGACTTCAGGCCAGCGTCACACAGCCACACCAGGCCTGTAGTACACTCCGCAAAGTGACAGCTTGAGGTGAGGGGCCAACTTGACTTCAAACAGGGTTCCTGTCTGTAAGGTAGCAGGGTCCTTAATCTTTTGGGGCAGGGGTCACGACCCCTCTGAGTCTCCGATGAAAGCTGTGGATGTTTTTACTGAGAAGATGCACATATACGCCTGACGAAGTCTGCATACAATTGGAGAGTTGGCCTGCGTTGGCTGGAGAAAGTTTGAAGGAGATGGGGTAGGGGCATTCGCGGGGGCAGGGGGGGCCAATCTGAGGAACTTTTCAAAATTCTGTTGACGATTTCTTACATCTCCTCTTTATTTTAACAAAAACTTTCAAATGTACACAAAAGTAGAATTGTATAGTGAACTGCTATGGAAGTATCACCGAAGATTTTGTCACTTATTTCATCTCCTCCCTTCCTTTTTTGGCTAAGTATTTTAAAACAAATATCAAACATCATGTCATTTTACCCTACATACTTCAGCATGCATCTCTAAAACACGAGGACATTTTTCTTACATAATATATCATTATCACATCCAACAAAATTAACGCAAATTCCTATTATCTAGCACCCGGTTCATATTCGAAGTACTCCAGTTGGTTCAAAACTGTCCTTTTTAACAGCTGGTTAGTGTGAACTAGGACCCTAAAGCCCTGGTCTATTTACTACAGCTGGGGCTCCCTGAGTATTTTAAATGCATCCTGCATTCCCCCCTCCCCCAACTCAATTAAAGACTAGCACACATTTCACAGCTACCCAAGTGGGGCGTGGGGTAAACAGTTGAGGGGCCATGAGTAAACTGGGAGTGGGGAGCAAGGTTGAGGGATTTGGGCAAGAATTCATGAAGGTCGGGGATCTGGGGCATAAAGCCTGGAAGAGAAGGGTTCTTTCTCCACAAGGGGTTCAGTGTCAAAGAGCTTCTCAGAAGCCCCTTAAGGGAGTTGAGCCTCTGATATGTCTTGGGGGGGCCCCTAAATGTGCAGGGACATGTGGTCCCCAGAGGTGGACAGAATCAGGGTCTTAGCTATGTAACCTGTCTCTCCCTTGAGTCACCACACTGGCCGGAGAGGTCAGCATCATCTCAGGGCTAGACAGATGTGTCAGGATCAGGACATGATTTACAGGACTCAGCCCAAAATGGCAGTGTGAGATTCCAAAAATTATTAAGAATTTCAAGGTGGCAACAGCAGAGTGTTCAACCAAGCATGGGGCCCTTCTAAACACTGGGCCCTGTATAACTGTACAGGTGACCCACCCATCAAGCTGACCCTGGTATAAATTTTGTTCTCATACAGAGCCAGGGACAGTAAGCCCAGGGCTCTCGTTCCTGCTCAGAGGAGTTCTTTCTATTGTACAGGTGGAAGCTCTGAGGCCCAGAAAGAAAAGAAGCTGTGCCCAAGTATGTACGGCAATATGAAGGCTGCTCTTGAAGAGGGGAGAGGGGCCGCCTGGGTTGTGGCTGACATGGACGAGCACGTGGCTGCCTCTGCAGGGAAGGCACCCTTTCCTGTGTCCGGAAGTGGACGTGTTGGTGAAATTTTACTCAGAAGTTATATAGAGTGCTGGGCTCCACTCAGGACCCAAGCGTTCAAGGGGTCAGTGAGAAACTGGGAGGTATACAGAGAAAGGAAGACCTGGCTTTACTCTCCGAAGTGACGTAACAGGGACTGTTCAGACTGGAGAAAGAGGAGACCTGGAGTCAGGCTTGAAGGTCTGAGTTTGGGGAAGGGGACAGGGTAGAGGTGGAACCTGAGAGAAAGAAAATTTCAGACACAGACACAGACACAGACACTCATAATAAAGAGCTCTCTAAAGGGGCGTCTATCAGGAAATGAAAGAGAATGAGCTCACCATCACGGGAGGCATGCAAACGACCGCTGGAAGTCCTCTGTCAGGGCTGCTGTAGAAAGGATGCTTATCCTGGGGAAAGTGGGAGTGGGAAGGTTGGTGACCTCTTATTCCAAGAATATGCTAAATCAGATGTAGATGGAAGGCTTAAAGGTTGGGAATAGGTATAGGAATTCATTTGTTCAGTGTTTTCATTCATTTGACAAGTATGTATTAGTATTTCCCTTTTGTGCTGATACTGTGTTAGGTACTGGGTGAGACACTGCCCTCAGAATGCTTATAGAATGAGAAGGTGGAGAAGCAGATTTGAATCAAATAATCACAAAGGTAATATTGCATCTTGGTGAGGCCTAGGAATCCTGAGATTTCACCCAAAGGGAAGAGACATGGAAGTCTTACAAGAGGAAATGACATGTGAATCGAGGCCCCGGGAGTGGGGAAGGGCATTGTGGGCCGAGCAACAGTGGCCTGTGGGAACGTGGGGTCCCCTAGAACTGAAAGACTAGTTTGGAGTTCAGTGATGGGGAAATGAGCGGGGGAGCGGGACGTGAGTCTGGAGAGGGGCAGAGTAAGGCCCAGTGGGCCAGGCCTGATGAGGGGTGTGGGAAGTTGTTATCAAAGGTTAGAGCGGGAGGATAGCTGTGGCTGGTGAAGAATGAGCCAGAGGAGGGGCAGCTGCAGGGAGAGCAGCACAAAAGCTGGGCAGGGCTCCGGGAGCAAGGAAGACTGTGTCTAGGACTTGGGTGGTGGCCGAGAGATGGGGGACTTTCCAGGCAAAGCAGGGACGATTTCCCCGATCAGGGAGACTGCAGAGCCAGAGAGCCCTGAGGCAGGGGGAGCCATGCCAGACGCTCCGTGGTCCCTTCAGTGCTGTCTTTTCCTAGGGTGGAGGCTGGGTGTGCCTCCCACTCCACAGACACTTCCTGGAGTGGGCCTCCCCCATTCCTCCACGCCCATCCCACCACACCCCTCGCCTTGGGCCTGCTCTTCCTGAGCTCTTGGTGTTGGGAAGGGTGGGGCAAACTAGTCCCATTCACTGAGTGAGGAAAGGAAGCACAGAGAGGTCCAGATACCTGGCCAAGGTCACACAGGTAACAGGACCGGGCACAGAAGCTGGGTCTCCTGATCCCACTGGCCTTTCTCTCTGTCCAGCCAAAGTGCCCTATGGGAACTCGGCCCAATCCTGCTGATCCTCCAACCCACCTAGGGTAGGAAAGCAGGTGCATCATAGGTTTTGTAGCATCCTAGCCATGGAAGATCCTTAGAGAGCCAACCCGCTCACTTTACAGATAGGGAAACTGAGGCCCAGAAGCCTAAAGAAAGTATTTTTTTTTCCCCTAAGTTCCCACGGCAGGTCAGTATTGTACTGGAAATAGACCCAGGTCTGCTGACTCCCAGCTCCATGGCCTTTGACTGCATCTCTCTGAGATTTCAGGGTTTGACTCTTTACCTCTGCTGGAGTAATAATAATAGCATCATTATTTAATGAGCACTTACTAAGTGTCAGGCATCATGCCAAGTCATTTGCATATATAGGGTTTTTGGAAGTTCGCTTTATGCCACTTGGCTTTTATGATAGACCTACATTAGTACCTGTTTTTGCTAATCAAAAGAAATCTGAAGAGGATTTTCGCTTTTGCAAAGAAAGGCAAAAGGCAAAAATAGCAATTCAGTTTGTTTGCAGTGAGCAGAGCATACCTCAAACAGTGAGTGGCCCCACCAAGCTCCTTCCTCTGGAACCACACTCAGCATCTCAGCATCAAGCCGCCATAGCTTTGAACTGTGTCCATGTGCATCTGTGCTCCATCTCAACTTATTTTGTGCATCCATTAGCAAGATGTGTCCCAAGATAATTGCTTTTTTGCTTTATGCCATTTCTGCTTATGTAACGTTTCATAGGAATGCTCTACTTTTAGATCGTGAGGAGACCTGTATTATCTCAGTTCATCCTCAAATAGCCCAGTGAGGTAGGGTTGATTGTTATCTCTATTTTGCAGGTGAAGCACCTGGAGCTCAGAGAAGTGGAATCACCTGCCTGAGGCCACCCAGCAAGTCAGTGGCCTATCTGGAAGTTCTTTCTTTTCCAGCTGAGACCTCCTAGGAAGGCAGTGAGCCTGTGAGTGCCTCTACCCTCACCTCCACCCCACCCCCGGGGTTTTGCTGAAACGAATACCTGGTTCTTCTTCCTCCCTTGGCTTCATCATGCAAAAGAGCCTCAGCTCTCCCCTCAAACTCACCCCTCGATGGACCACCCAGCAATCAGAGACCTGAGCCAGCCTTGATGTGACCTTCCCCCTTTTGAGGTCACTGTAACCTTCTTTAAAAGTCCCAAACTCGGCGTCTGAAATTGCAGGTCCTCCCCCACCTTGGCCTTTGACTTGCCCTTGCCTCCCTGGGCCTCAGTGTCCCCATGTGACCACTAAGGACTGGGTGTCTCAGACAGTGGTCCAGCCTTGGCTCTGTGACAATGTGTGGGTGTAGAAGCACCACCCGCTTCCAGCCACCCCCCAAGTCAGTCGCAGCCTCTTCCTCTCTGACAGCCCCTTATCTCTGGGAGCGGCTGTTTATTGGATCCCTCCTTCCCTCTGGCTCCTCGGGTGGGCCCCTCTTCCCTCTGGAAGTCCTCCCTCTGGGCTGCTCTCACACACCCCTACCAGGGCCTCCTGGGGTGGGGTGCAGAGACGATGGCCTCATAAAGATCTTCGTGATAACTTGGTTTTAAAATCAGGTTTATGGCCCTACTAGAGAAAAGGTTCTGGGCTCAGCTTTCTGTTGGAAGTGGTTTGCTTAAGAGAAGCTGATGGGCTCCAGGACCAGCATTACCAAAGGGCTTTGACCGGGGGCCAGTCCCAGCCAAGCCTCAACCTCACTCTCTGAGCTGTTTCTTAGGTAGAAGCAGGGATGGTAATTCCTGCCCTTTTTACCTCCAGGGGGCAGATATGAGTCTCTCAGGTGGCTGCTGGGGCTCCTGTCAGGTGTCTTTGTCTTCCAGACCTCTCTCCCCGCCCTTCTTCCCTCCAAACACCTTTCTTCTCCTCCTGGCCCGCCAGAGGCTGGGGACACCACCTGCTGGTGTGGCCAGGTACTACTGCAGGGCTCACTGGCTGCCTGATCTCAATTATACACTCGAAGGTGCTGATTCTCCTCCCCATCTCTGTGGGGAAACAGAGGCCTGGAGGAGGGAGGAAGTTCCCCAGTACAATGCCACTTATGGATTAGAGGGGACAGAATGTCCTCCTCCGAAGAAACACTGCTCCGACCTGTTGCTCAGAGAAGATAGAGAAGCCAGAGAACGAAAGGAAAGTCGCACCATGAGTCAGTGGTCAAGCATGGACTGGGGCCCAGAAGTCCCAACTTCCTGTCATTCCTGCAGCCTCTTAGATGGATAGGAGCGGGCATTCAGCCTATGGTCAACTACAACAGCCTCCGTTCTAACCCCCTCCACCCCCCTCCACCCCCCTCCCAGCCTCACCTCTGGCCCCCATTAGCCCATTCTCAACAGTGCACCTCAGTGACCTGATCTCATTAGTCCTCTGCTTAAAATGCTGCAGCGGCCCCTCCCGACTGTCAGAATAAAAGCCAGACTCCTTTCAGACCCGCAAGGCCCTGACACCTGGCCCCTGGGTACCTCTCTAGCCTATACCATACCATGTCCCCTCTCTGAGCCTCAATCGTTCTGTTTTTTCTGTTCAAGCACATCAAGCTCTTTCTGGCCTCCAGGCTTTGGCACATGCTCTTTCCTTTACCTAGAACACTGTTGCTGTCCCTGCATTGTGTGTGGCCTCCTAACATCAGGTCTCAATTTTGAAATATTTCTTCTCCTGAGAAGCCTTAATCTACCTAAACAGGAACCCCCACCTACACAGCCTATTATTCTCTCTTTTTCATCATTCATCACAATTGGATATTATTTTGTGGTTTCCTTGGTGTTTGCTTGTCAGCTCTTGGAGGGCAGGGCACATAGTAGGTACTCAATTAACTTCTGTTGCATGGAGAAATGATGCAAGGAACAGGGAGTCTGAGTCGGAGGCCCCATTCCAGACTTGCTGTCTGCCCGTGAGCAGGTTCTGGCCTTCTCTGGGACCTACTGTGTCCAGAGGCAGGAGATTTGTGGCTTTCTGAGGGTCCTGCTGTTCTGATGATCCTTGAGCCATCTCTGTACCAGGAGGACACACCCTGTTCCCTGGGGGCACTGAGGCTGAGGCTAGCTGGAGGCTGGGGAGAGGCTGAGGTAGGCAGGGTCTTGAAGCTCTTATCTCCTAGGAACCTATCAGGACTTGGTGGCCCACTGTCTGGCCCAGTAAGAGCAGTCCTAGGTATCTAGGGTGGGAATGTGTCCTGCAGCTTCACTGGTCCTTCTGCCCAACTAGACAGCCACTTTGCTGAGTGTCTAGGAGGAGAAGCTGCAGGTACGTGGACTTACCTGCTCACGGTATGCAGGGTGGAAAGACATTGAGCTGGGGGTCAGGAGTCTGACATTCCAAGCCCTTTTTCTCTGCTAACTAACAACAGGCAAGTCTTCTCCATTCTCTGGGCCTCAGTTTCTGTGCCTGTACAATGAACTCACTCTTAGGATGCTTCCAGCCTAAGACATCTGAGATGACTGTTGATGCCTGGGACATGTGTGCTGCTTCCTCGGCCCAAGCCTGGAGAGCCTGGGAGGGGGCAGCCCTGGGAGCGTGGGAGAGCCAGATGTGGTGGCTGCTGGTCCTGCCTGAGTGAGTGCTGAGCCGGCCTCCTGGGAATTTTCCCACTCAGGCGCTTTTTCTGGATCCCTTCTCCCCTCTGGCCTCACTGAGAACTGTGGCTTCCGGCTGACAGGCGTGGGTGGGGGTCTGGGGAAGGGGGGCTCGGTTCAGCCTGGTTCCCTCCTTCAGGGAAGAGCATGAGCCTGAAAGTCTAGACGAAAACCTTGGTTCCAGTCCTGGTCTCGCGTAGTCACTTTCTATCACCGGGCCTTGGTCATCCTGGCTGTAAAACAAGGGGTTGGCCGAGCCTCCCTCCCATCCTGGCATCCTGACAGAGGACTTCTATGACAGCAGCTCCCAGAGACACCTGAGAATCTGTCACCTATTGTGGCTCTTTCTTGCTCTGCTCTACTCCTTACATAAAACGCCTTCCATGCATCACTTATTCAGGCCTCTCAACAACTCCATGAGGTAGGTGCATGTATCCCCATGCACCTGAAGACACTGAGGCTGAGAGAGCTCAGATCGTGCAATGTGTTCAGGGTCCCACAGCTAGGAAGAGGTAGAGCTCACCTTGAACTTACGACTACCATGCTGAGGGCAGGGGAAGTACTGAGCAAACAGTACTTGAGGCTGGGCTGAGCGAGTAGACAGGTGGGAGACTGCTCCTGCCCACAGTGGGGCTGGGGGCTATGCTGACTACCCCAGAATAGTGGTGCTGCACTGCTCATGTGCACTGCCCACCAGTTCAGAGTGCGCAGGGGAAACTGAGGCCCAGAGAAGGAGAGCTTAGCCCAGGGGCACAGTGATGGGCTGCAGCTGGAATGAGAGGAACCCGTTGTTTCAACTGTAACTTCCAGACACTATACTAAGCCCTTTAAGTGAATTACATGTCACGATAGTCTTATGCATCATTCCTCAAATTATCTCCATTTTCTAGAAGAGGAAACTGAGGCTCAGGTGCTTGAATGACTTGCTCAAGATCATGCAGCTGGGAACTGCATAAGCTGGGGTTTGAATCCAGCTCTGTTTCTGGTTCCAGAATCTCCCCCATCAAATCATGACCCTTCTGCCTCAACTGTCCAGCCCTCGGAGAGTGCCCTGTGGTGTTCTATGTGGCTCTGCATTTCCCACCCCCATTTCAGCTGGAAGGAGGTGTAACAGCCCTGGTGTCTGCCAAGGGTTAATGGGAGTAGGGGCTAAGTGATTCCAGATGGGCCAGCCGGACGGCTGGGCTGGCCGGAAACTGGCGGCTGCCAGCTTCCCGGGGGAGCCACCACCAGCCGCCCCCTCCCCTCTGTGCTGCATCTCTGGCCCCCAGCTGTCCCCTTGCCCTGGGGCCCGCTAGCCTCCTCTCCATAGCCAGAATCCAATTCTAAGGAACTTGCAGATAGAGCATCCCAAGAGCCTTCCAGCACAGTGAGTCCCCCATTATGTATGCATGGCAACCAAAGCTCAGGAAGAACAAGGTACCTCTCCAAGGCCACACAAAAAGTCCGCAGCTGGATCTCCTGACTTCCAGACTAGCTTTTGGGGGGAGGGGGATTGAGATTGAAACTCCTCCTCACTGCCACCAAGCTATCCTGGTCCCAGCAGTGGGGTCGAGACTTTGGAGGTGAATGGCCAAGGAAAATGCTAGGAAAGGAGTGGTAAAGACTGATGGAGTTTTGGGCACAAGAAATCCCTGTATGACCTGACTCTGTGGTCTTTGGAGTCCCCCATATTCCCCTATGACCCTACTTCCACCAAGCTGGCCCAGGCCCCCTCCCTTGCTGTTATGGCCTCTACCCTGTGGCCTGGGGCCAGTCTGAGAACCCTTCTCCCTCTGTGTGGTCCAGCCTCAGATGCTGTGCTCTGCAGTCCCCACTGGGATAAGACCAAGGAATGACCACAAGATAGGTTACCGTGGCTGGCACGAAATCCCAGCTCAAGCAACCCCCTGCCCTGTGAACAGGGTCCAGGAGAAACCCAGGAGGTAGCAGAGGAACAGGGGGCAGATGGAAGGAGCCCTGAGGAGAGTCAGGCTCAGCCTGTGTGACGCGGGACACCTTTCCTCCCCTCTCGGGAACTCGGTTTCCCATGTGTACAGTAGTGGGGGCAGGGGGTAACTCACCCCTCTAAGTCCTTTTAAAATGATGTCCTTTGGCATCTAAGGGCCAGGAGGCTGTGACTAGAGACATATTCTGATCTGAGGAAATGATGTTGGGAGAAGTGAGGCGATGAGGGCCCAGTCGGGGTCCTGGAGGAGAGGGAGGGTAGGAGGATGGAAATGGAACATAACAGGTACTCGGAAATACCTGTTAGGTGACTGGATGAGAGACAGGGAAAGGGGTGACCTAGGAAGGAGGCAGGACAGCAGGGTCAGTCCACACTGCAACGCGGGTCCTCCTCCGGGATCAGAGCACCTGCGTCTGTTCCATCGTGTCACTCGCGAGACCTGATTCTGCTCCAGTTCTGCCATTGCTGTGTGAGTTTGGGAAGCTCATTTCACTCCTCTGGGCTTCAGTATTTCGTCGTTTGTACAACGGGGAAATAACCCTTTCCTGGGATGCCAGGGTCTTTGAGATGATAGAAAGGAATATGTCTGAAAATCCGAAGTACGCTAGGTGACCTTGGGAAAGTATCTTTCCCTCTCTGGCCCATTTACCCCTAGGCCTTGGTTTCTTCTTCTGAGAGTCTCTCCATCTCTTCAGGTCACCTCAGAAACCCTCTCTGATTCCTTCCAACCCCAGTTAGGTGACCCTCTATACTCTCAGACTCCTGCCCTCCCTTGAAGTACCTACCTGTGCATTGTCTGTCTCTCCCACCAGCCTGGGTGCCCCTGGGGTCAGGGACTGTGTCCTCTCCACTGTTGCATCCCCACCATGCAACACAGTATCTGGCACATGGTAGGTGCTCAACATGCTTGTTCTATGAATGAATGTGGACTGAGTCAACTGTATACCTTATCAGAGCTCCCTTTACAGATGGAGAAACTGAGACACAGAGAAGAGAACTGCTCCCAGGTGCCACGGCAAGGGGAGGCTGCCCCCCAAGACAGGCGTCGGGCGAGTGGGGCTGGGGCACTCTTTAATAAAAGTGACTCAGCGGCTGGCGTGGGCTGTGGAATTTCTAAACATCCCCTCACATCCTGAGAGAGCAGGCGACGGGAGGGAGCAAGCAGAGGGAACAGAGGAAGAAAAACAAGAAACTTGGGGGGAAAGAAAGAAAGGGGGGAAAGAAAACTGAAATTGAAAACAGACGCACGCGTCCACCCTACCGCCCCCCTTCTCCCGGCTGGACCAATCAGAGGCCGCCCTGCAGCCTTTCCCCCAAAGTGGGGGGGGGCGGGGGGAGGAGAGGGCAGGGAAGCCCACAGTGGTGTGAGCTCTGGGGGCTGCCAGCAGCCCGCAGTCCCTACCCGCCCCCGTCTAGGACCCAGGATCGCTCTGTGAGCAACTTGGAGCGAGAGAGGAGGAGGACAAGGAGAGAGCTGGGGCCTCTCTGACCAGCGCCTCCGGGCAGCAGCCTGTGCGGAGACACAGACAGCCAGACCCAGGGCGGCCCCTCCTGGCAACCCTGCTTCTCCCGAAGGATGCTTTGGGTGTGAGGCCACTCCTCACCACTGCAACCCCCTAACTCCCTCCCTTCTCCTGAGACTCCCGGAGCCTTACAACGGTCCATTCTACCCTCCTACCCAGCTGCTGCCCCATTTCGGGCCAGCAAAGACTTTCTGATAAAGGGAGAGGGCAGTGAGGAGGACTTCCTGGAGGGGGTGACAGCCCAGAGCCCGGGACCTTGCCCACATCAGAAGGCATTAGCAGCAAGGTAAGTGCTCTTAGAGGGGGGAACCCCAACTCCTTGTCCTGTCCCCTGGGCCCAGCCTGTGCCTTCTCGAGTAGGTCGAAAAATTGAAAATATTTTTAACAAAACCAGATGGGAGGAGGCCGGAGTCTATGGGCGACATCAGGGCTGGAGGAACTAGTTTTTTCCTGTCTTCTGCTCAGGCTGCTTCTGGGGAGGGTGGCCCCGGCCTCCTCAACGCGGCTGCCCCCTACCCTCATCAAACAAACCCCAGAGGTTTCTGGGTGCCGAGTGGGGGCCTCCAACGCACAGCAGTGCCGGTGGGGGTTGTGAGAAGGAAATTGGGAGATGGCAAACAGGGAACATGGGAAGGGGACCTAGTAGGGGACGGGGACCCTCAGAGCCATAGCCCCTGTCCCTGGGCCCAAGCCTTGTCCCTAAGAATCTGTCTGGCTCTAGGCCAGTCTGCCGCCAGGCAACCTCTGGAGATTTAAATGGATTTGCAAATTTTCCAGATTCCTAAGATGTCCTTCCAAACCCCCAGAGGCTGGGAAAGTGCGAAGGCGAGGGGGCTGGGGCTTGGCAGGCCACGGCTGGGGCTGGGGGTCTGAGAATAGGCTGGTCAGATCTGGGGCCCCTCTGTGAAGAAGGGGGGTCGGCTGCTGGGCCCTTTCCCCTGGTCCCCGGCAGCTGCTCAGGCCTCTTGGCTGTCTCCCTCCTGTCGGACACTGCCCCTTCTCCGCTCTATCCTAAAACATGAATCGGATCATGATTCTTTCTGTGACAATCCCGCACAGAAAGAGCCTATAGAAAGCCCAGACTCCTGACCGGCTGCCGCTGATTGCCCCTGCATGCCAGGGCTGTGTGGAGAGCTTTGTAAGCTTGCTCCCATGTGAGGCTCAACAGCAACTCCAGGGACAGGACGGATTTTACACCCACCTTATATGTGGGGACACTGAGGCTCACAGCCGCCACAAAACCACCACAGAGCTAGCAAGTGGCAGAGTGCTGGGAAGTAGTAAGCGCCTGGCCCCGTCACTCCAGACTTGTGTTCCCGTTCTTTCCGGTCAGATCCCAGGATTCCCGGAAGGAATTTGCAAGAGCTTGACTAGGGATGTGCCCTTCCTCAGCACCTCCACTTTCCCTTCAAGGATCCTCCCTACCTCACCTCCTCCAGGCAGCCTCCCCAGGTTCTTCCAGTCTCTCAAGCGCTAGCCATGCCCTTCGCTAGAACCTTGTTGCTTGGCTTTCTTCCTGTGTTCTGTTTGCGTATCGGAGACCATTTGGGCCCCGGGTTTGCTTCCCCATCTTATATTCTGTCCCTAATGTCCCCAGGTGGGCAGCGGGGCTGAGAAAATGTTCTGGTGAAAGGGGGGAAGGGACTCGCTGAAGATCTTCTGTTTCAAGTGTGAGACCAGAACCCAGGCCTTCCGTCTCCCCTCAGGGTTCCTTCCAGAAGATCACCCGTTCTTCCAGACTGTGTTTTTCTGTGTCGAATGGGGAGGAGTGCCCCTTTCTGTCTCTGCGATCCCAAAGTGCACAGAGGTCTCTAGTGAGATCTTCTGAAGTCATGCGGTCCTCTCCTGTCTCCACACTGGAGGGTCCCTGAGTCTACAGTGCTCAGGGACAGGAGGACCATGTCGGTCACCGTCACTGAGTGCTGACCCCGTGCCAGGCACAGAGCACGGGACCTCACGCGCCTTGTAACCCCACAGCAAGTCTTTGTTCCCCCTGCTTTGCAGACAAGAGAACCGAGGCTCAGAGAAACTAAGTGACTTTCCTAGGGTCACGCAGTTAGCAGAGTTGGTATTTAGGCCACGCTCTGCCTGAATCCAAAGAATTAACCCCCTCGCTACTCAGGGAAACCCTGGTCAGAGAGGAGAGATGTCCTGCAGAGCCTACGCCTGGCTCCAGCATCTTCTGAAGCAGAAAGTTCAGCACCAGGCCTGACCTGCTTGCTTCTAGGTCTGCCTGGCCCTGGCTCAGGTCAGTCCTGAGTAAGGAAGAAGGCCACCTGGTCAGCACCCTCCCCTCAGCGGTGCTCAGGCAGCCCTGCCTCCTCTGTGGGAAGAAGAGTCGAGACTTGTAATTGCCCACAGATGTGGGGCAGCGGAAAGCACCGTGGATTCAGAGTCAGGAGACCTGGCTCTTGCCCTGGCTCGTCTCAGATCCACTGTGTGGCCAACCTCAGGCCCCCACATCTTTCAGAACTGTGTCAGCATCTGGAAGGCTGTGGGTACCATGGGTAAACCACGACAGGTCTGGGATCGGTCGGCCGTGCATTAACCCCCAATTTGACTTTTGGCCGACTGCGTGACCCTAAGCCAGTGCTCTGCTTCTATTGGGTGTCAGTCCCCGATTCTGTGAGTGGCAGGGTAGGATGTGGGCTCCATGAAGTAACAGTGTAGGTAAGACGCTTAGCACAGTCCCCGCATTTCTTGGGCTGCACCTAATGCCATTGGCTCAGAGGGCCACTGTTCTCCCGCCTCCTGCACAGGTGGACTTGGCTGTGAAATTGGTCTGCATCCCACAAAGGACCATGACCACGGAAGAGACCTGGCCACCATGAGTATTCTAAAGGCCCCCTTCCATCCTCTAGACATAGTCTGGCTCTGAGGCCAGCTGCCTTCAGGCTGAAAGAGGATGCCCCGGGCGTTTTGCTCAGGACAGGCTGTTGAGTGTGGTACAGAGGGAGGACGGAATGAGAGGGTCCCCAGACATCCCTGAAATGTGCCCCCTGCCTATCCCATTTTTTTTATTTTCACATGGTTCTGGACCCTGCAGGCAGTGGACCCTTGGAATGGAGAGAGATCGTCTTCCACTGTTTTCCACATGCCCCCGCGCCCCCAGGGTCAGAGCTGTAGTGCCTCAGCTGGAAAGCAGTGCGTGCAGGATGATATAACAGGGACCAGCCCTTTCTCAGCACTTCCATTGTGCTTTACATCCATTACTGCAAAGTTCACTGCTGTATTCCTCAGCGCTTAGAACAGGCCTGGCATTCAGTAAGCGCTTAAATATTTGCTGAACTAATTTAATCATCGCAACAAACTCCAGCAGTAGTTATAAACTGTCTCTGTTTTACACATGAAGAAATGCCCAGAGAGGTTAAGTCAGTTGCCCAAAGTCTCACAGAAAGGAAATGGTGGAGCGGACACTTGCACCTGGGTGTTTCTGACCCCAGCACCCTGATGAAAGGCTGGGTGGGGCCGGGGCCACCTCTGGGGATCCAGCATAAGCTCTGAGAATGTGCCTCAGCTGTGGGGTCCCCTCAAAGTTCCAGAGGTGGTCATTAGACCCCGGAACCCATCTTGTGTGCCTGTGGGTGAGTCAGTCTGTCTCTGGGCCTCAGTTTTCCCGTTAGTAAAACAGGGAGGTTGAACGAGATCATCTCTGAGCTCCTTCCAGCCCTAAAACAATTCCAGGATTCCAG
Organism: Pteropus alecto; assembly: GCF_000325575.1. Taxonomy (NCBI): domain Eukaryota; kingdom Metazoa; phylum Chordata; class Mammalia; order Chiroptera; family Pteropodidae; genus Pteropus; species Pteropus alecto. Next base: position 1,860,401 of record NW_006431919.1, on the reverse strand, counting down.
GCCACACCAGCCCAGATTGGCAGCCGCACAAGCCCTGTTGTGTACTCAGGGATCATGCATATTTAACTTCACAGCGAAAGGGTTTTTTTCTTACCCTTTTTCTACACACTACACAAAGCAGTCAGGATCGATGACCACTAATGGAAAACTTACCTGCAATAACGAGGAGGAACTTTCTGACAATTAGAGTGGCCTGTTAATGCACCCAGTTTCTCAGGGAGCACCAAGGGCTTGTTCCCACACAGCCCATGTGCCCATTTTCCTGGGATATTGAGGAAGAAGGGTCGGGAGCTGTGCCTGTCAGGAAGTGTGTGTAGATACTGTGATCCTCGAAGTCTCTTCCAATGCTGACTTTTTAAACCTCATATGCTCTGATTCAAGAGGAAGCAAGGCTTTGGCCGAAGGTAGACTGACGAAAGATGTGGTCCAGAGGTGAGGGAGTGGGTGCAGAGACCCTCCTCTAGTGGGAGGGGCGTGGAACTCACACTCTGTTGCTGCCAGGGTAGCAGCCCACCTCAAACCCCTCCCAAGACTTCAGGCCCAGAGCCCTTAGGCAAAAGCCGCTGGCCCCAGGACACCCCGTTCTCAGATGCTTTCTGGGCACCCCGCCCCCAGCATAATGCAGGAGGTTGAAAATCAAAGTGTATCGCTTTAGCTACATTAATACCCTCTCTTCTCCTTGCTTCAGATCAGGGCTATTTGATGTCTCGGGTGCCCAAAACCTTTCATCTGCCAGAAGGACCAGCTTCGCCGTCCTGTGATGGAAAGTGTTGTCCCTTAGGAAGTGGGGGCAGCATGGCCAGGGGGTCAGACAGTTCCCGAAGGTCAGAGACGAAAGGACTTTGGGGGCCACTGGGTTCAACTTCCTTATTGTGTGGGTGGGAAATTGCGGCCCAGAGAGGGGGAGGATGTACCTCAGGTTGTACAGATCACCAGCGATGGCACTGAGCCTGGGACCCGGCCTGCGGGCCTGGCCTTTCCTGTATGCACCACGTGTGCTGCATCTTCACCCACCTATGTCGTCCAGGGCTCAGCTCCAGCTCTCCCTGAGGTGAGGCCACAGGTGGGCTGAAGAGGTGCTATGCCATCCCACTAAGGGATGGGAACTCTCCTGGGTAGTTTTATGGACCACGGAGCCTTTGGTCGTGTTGCTTCTCCATTCTGGCCATAATTTCCTTTTATGTAAAGGTGGGCAGACAAGGGAAGAGCTCAGGGACCCCAGAGGTCCCATCATGCTCTGTCCTTAGCCTCTGAGAGCCCCTGCCAGGCACAGAGAGATAGATAAACATACTGGTGGATGGATGGATGGATGGATGGATGGACGGATGGATGGACAGATGGATAGATGGCCTCCCCTTTAGTCTAGGGAGCCAGGGTGACTTCATGAACATTTAACCCATGCAGTCACAGAGGCCTCCATGTTTAGAAGGGCCCTGCGCTTGAAATCCTTAATTATTTTTTAACAGGGGGCCCTGTGTTTTCACTTTGCACTTGGCTTCACAAATTGTATAGCTGGCTGCCGGGGAGTTCAGGCTGGGTTTGAGATGGCTTCATCCCCAAACTGATCTTGCTGCTTCCACTGTCCCCATTCTAATCCACACTCTCCCACAAAATGCCAGCCTGCTCCTGTCACTCTCCTTAGTGGAGGCCCCCACCGCAGAAGTGCTTAGAGTTGCACTATCATCACTGCCCCCACCTTCACTATCAGTGCCCTGAAATTGGCTTCCTGGTGCCTCAAGGCAAGCCCAAATTCGTACCCAGCACTCCAAATCTTTCCCAAAGTGACCTCTGCTCCACTTCCCTGCCCAGCACCTACCTATTTGCTGAAGAGCCCTAATTTCTAGAGCACTCACAAGTCTCTACCATTTCTCCCAGACACCTTGAGATCTCCCGCTTCCCTGACTGCTCACACAGAGCCCCTGTGGAATACCTTTCCTTGGCACCATCCACCAGAGGACCCAACAAAACCTGAAGGCCTAGCTCAAGGCCACCCGCCCCCACCTTTGGAATAATCACATAATCATAAGAGTTACCATTTACTGAGCATCTGCTATGTGTCGGGTGCATTTGATCATCATCTCTAACCTTTGCAGCAATGGAAAAGGGCTTTTTATGCCATTTTCTAGGAAACTGAGACTCAGAGAAATTAAACTCAGAGCTCACACAATTGTGAGAGAGTAGGAAATGGTACTTGGACCTGGATTAAGTGGCTTCAAGCTGGCACTGCTGCCCCAGACCTGGCTGGGATCCTATGCACTTTTAGTGCCCTGGGCGGCATTAGGCACAATGTGCTGGCATCAAGATTTTATTTGTCCATTTTGCCCCCTCATCAGCCTGTCCCATCACCTCCCTGGAAGGGAAGGGTCACCATTGCCTATCCATCCCAGTTCCCCAGCCTGGTGAGTTATTAGGGGGCAGTGGATGCCCCAGGGCTGAGGACCAGGAGAGCTGACCCTACGTACCGTTTGACCCCTCATGCTGTGTAAGCATCTATTGAGCACCTACTGTAAACCTAATCTCCAATTAGGCACTTGGAGATATCCCAAAAAATTGTTAGGTGGGTTTCCTCATTTGTGGGAAATGAAATTAAGAGACTAAGACAAAAGTACAGGAAAGAGTTCGTTGACAAAGAGTGGACTGAGGGTCATTAGACTTAGGTTCTGGTCCTGGGTGGGCCTCTATCTCCCTTAATATGCTAGAGGGAGACACCCTGCCCCCACCCCAGCTGAGCCTGATGATAACACCAATGACAATAGCAGCACCCCTTCCTGAGGAGCCCTTCTGGGGAGGGGCTTTCCCGCCATCTCATTGATCACACGCATCCCTTTGCTGACAAGCCGAGCCTAGCAGGGTCTCAGCTGTGTACTCCAAGCCAAGTGAGTGAGTGAGTGAGTGACTTACTCTCCCATGAGTGAATGAAGAATAATAATAACGTGACTACTGACTTAGCAGAGGGCTGTGTGCCAGCCCCTGCTCTAAGCATTTTACTTGTATTAACTCATTTGAAGGCCTTGATGAACCCTGACTTACAAATGGGAAAACCAAGCCACAGAGAAGGTGAGTTATAATATATGGGACAATCGGGGGTTGAGGGAGGAGGTGGATGACTGAAGAACTGGGTGCAGGAGCAGACGATGAGAAAGCGAGAGAGAAACGAAACACGGGAGCTTTCTCCCCTTCTGCTCTGCTGCCCAGGAGGGCTCTGAGGGGAATCTCAATGCTCCGTAATTGGCACCAATTAATAGCTAGCTACCCCAGCTTGGTTCGCCTGCTCTGGTCTGGTGGGGGAAGGCCGTGTGCTGGTGGGTCAGTACCAACGGCCCGAGGCCTGCCTGCCCCTGCCCACTTGGCTCTGAGAACCCATTCTATTTGTGGACCAGCCCAGGGCTGATCTGGGGCTGGCAGCAGCCTGGGGAACAGAAGGTTTGCTTGTCTACGCCTGTTGCACCCCCACCTCCCCAGCCTCAGCCTGGGACCCCTCTCGGGGGCTCCTTTGGCTGCCAGGGCCTGGTGTTCTTCGTTGCCATGGCACCGCCGGAGATGAGGCTCTGGGGGGTGGGGTGTGAGGCAGGGCAGTAGAGGGATGGTGGAGGCCTGGAACTCTGTAGCTGCAGAGGCCCAGGCCCTCTGTGAACAGTGGAAGGGGGTGCTGGGGCCCCATCAGGGGCTGGCCTGGACCCTGAGCACAGTAGACCTATGGCAGAGCTGGTCACACGCCTAGCCCAACTGCCTGGATTCTCCATCTCAGAGGCCCCTGGGACAGGTCTCCAGGCAGGCCAGAGCCCCTGCTTGGACACTGCCCCTACCAGACACAGGTTGTCCTCTGTAAGGACTTCTCTCCTCAAACTATGTGCCAACCTTCAGGTTCTACAGCAAAGTTGCAGAATGGTTTTGAGTTCTAATCCTGCCTAGGTGGCCCCTTGGTCACTCTGCACCTCAGTGAGGGGAGGGACAGGACTCTGACTTCTGAGGATCCTTCTATCCCTGAGAGCCTGGATTCTGCATGGACCCCAGTAGGGTGAGCCCATGTGGGAGTGTTTCTCTGAACAGACCTACTTCTGGGCAGGAGATAAGCAGTCTAGCATGGAGGTTAAGAATGCAAATTTGGAGTCAGACAGGCTTGAGTTTGCATCCCAGCTTCATTGCTTATTAGTTGTGTGAGCTTGGACAAGTTACCAAACCTCTCTGAGACTCAGTTTCCTTTTCTGTGAAATGAGAATAATGATTATACCCACCTCACAGGATTGTGGTGAAGATAAAACAAACCCCCCAGGTCATCTCATTTAGTAGAGTGCCTGGTTCCAAATTAGGAGGGGCTTTTGTTTGTTTTCAGATTATGGGGCATCAGAACAATGAATGAGAAGAAGAATGTCCTGGGATGGGGGATGGTTGGTGGAAAGAAGCAGGACCAATGAGTAGAGGATACATTGGGACAGATTACACTCAATGTAATAAAAGTTTTCAAATAGCCTAACCTCTGAGGATCCTGAGCTGGCCAAGAATGGGATGGGCCGCTGGTGAGGTGGTGAGATCTCTGTCATGGGAGGTGTGCAATTGTAGCTTTTGTTTGCAGAGAGGGTGAGGGAAATATGAATAGAGAATATCTCCTAAGATTGTAGGGCTCTATGAAAGTCAGGTTCATCCAGCTGAAAGGAGAGCATGGACCAAAAGGGGAGGTCAGACAACAGAGTGGAAGAACAAGGCTGGTGAGTTATGTATTGAGCTTGTATTGTGTGCCAGGCACAGACTTGTCATCTTTGCCTCCTGCCTTAGAGAAGCTGTCACCTGAGTATTGAGCCTGTGTGCTTTGGGATCAGTCTACTCGGGTCTGGGGTCAGTCTGCCCAGGTTTAAGCACTGGCTCCATCACTGGCAAGCTCCGTGACCTTAGACAAATGATTTAACCTCTCAATGCCTCACTTTCTTCACTGTAAAATGGAGAAGCAACACTGACCTCATGGATTGCTCTGAGATCATGCACATAAAGAGCTTAGCCCAGGCGGTGGGCGATATGAACTAAATCACAGGTAGCTATTATCATTCTTGTGGTCATTTTCAAGGCCTTTTAAGTCCTTGTTCTTTTTGGAAGGGGCTGTTAGGGGCCCAGATGGGATTCAGAGGACTCTGGTCTGGGAATCCACTGACAGGCCATATGGCCTGGAAGGTGATGTGGGGACGAGCAGGGAGGCCAGCGAGGTGCCTGAGGAGGCAGGAAGTGCTTGCTCCACAGGCGGGTGAACAAGGGCATGCAGCTGGCCTCCCTCCCTCACTGACCTCCTTCTCAGGCCGGTTCCCAGCCTGTGCGGGGACCCGGGTCCCCTCCTCTGGGCCCCCAGCGGCCTGAGGCACACACTGAGTGCTTTCCCACGAACCGTTCCAAGTAGCTGGGCCTGCAGGGTCCCCTACCCCCAAGTGCTCACACTCTGGCGGGTGAGGGGGCGTGAGGCAGGAGAGGGGATCAGCTCGTTCTTTATCAGCCTGGCTCCGATCCAGACAGATGTTTCGTTTTATTTTGAACTTCCAGAAAATAGGTCATTTCTTTCCATTGTATCCCTGGGGAGGCCTCCTGGGGAGAGGAGCACAGAGTGAGTGACGAGTGTGGGGGCCTCACACGGGCCCTGGGGATCAGGGAGGGCAGCAACCTCCCTCCCCCAGTTATGATGAGCTGTCTGCAGGGCCAGGGCATGAAGCTCTTGAAGGTTCTTAAAGGCCAGGCTAAGAAGCGGGTCTCTATAGTAGCCTCCCCCTGCCATCTGAGGGAGGTGCATTCCAAGCCTTCAAGTGGATGCTTGAAACTTTGGATGGTACCGAACCCTACATATCCTATATCTTTTCCTATACATACGTATCTATGATAAAGCTTAATTTATAAATTAGGCACAATAAGAGATTAGCAACAATAACTGATAATAAAACAGAACAATTATAACAATATACTGTTAATAAAAGTTATGTGACCGTGGTCTCTCTCTGATAACAGATCTGATAACTGAGACAACTACTAAGTGACTAACGGACTAGTAGATACCCTGGACAGAGGGGTGATTCACGTCTTGGGTGGGATGGAGGGGGATTTTGCAAGATTTTATCACGCTATGTAGAACAGTGCACAATTTAAAACTTATGAATTGTTTATTTCTGGAATTTTCCATTTAATAGTTTCAGACTGGGGGTAACAAACCATGGAAAGCAAAAGCAAAACTGAAAGTAGGGGGGACTACTGTACCTAGGGATGGTGGATGAAGAGCCACAGAAGCGCGTTGTCAGACAGGTATTTCAGATCAGAGAGTTTGGGGTATGAGAACAGCTGGGAGGACAGACCATTGGTGAGGCGATGTGAGGAAGGGTACAGAGGGGCAGCTAGAGGTGACCAAGCTTGTGCTGGAGTGGCAGAGGTGGGTGGATCAGAATGATGGTCCATGGAAGTGGCACTGTTCTCCTACCCATTGGGACTTCTAGAACAGCCAGAGCCTGTGCCAGGCCCTAACTTAGTCAATTTCTGTTATTTTGTTTGGGGCGGGCGGTGCTCACAGATACCTTGAAAACATGAAGGTCCTCTGCTTCTAGAGGCAGCACGGCAGAGAGTCGAGCTCGGGCGATCAAGCTGCATCTCTGTGATTTGGACCAAGTTCCTCACCCACTTCCCTCTCTGGCCTCAGTGTGATCCTGAGGCTTGTGGGGAGATTCATTTCGTCACGGTGGAATACTGAGCCTTTCCCAACAGATAGAAGTGTGGGGCACAGGCTTGAGGGGGGCAGGTAGGAGCCTCATATCCTCAACCTCTTCCCAGGTTTGTACCTCACCTATAACCATCTCCCTGCCCAGCGGACTCTGCTTTCTTGCCTCGCTCCCGTGCTGCGAGATCCCACCTACATCTCAGCCCACTTGGGATAAGGCCACAGTGGCCACACTCTCGGCTACATCCAGCCTGTGCTGCCCTCACTCCCGTACTCTCCCAGCTGCCGGAGGGAGGACTCAATCTCTGGCTCCAGATGCCTCTTGCCCCCACATACTCCCAGGCCTGGAGCTGGCTGCCTTCTCGGAGCTGAGTCATGATATCCTGGCCAGGGCCCCTCCCCAGCACCCCGCCACCACCCCAGCGTTCCAACTCAACACAGCTGCCTCCCAGAGCAGAGTCCTGAGAGCACAGCATGTCAGCACTGGACATGGTCCCAGGATAGCTCCGCCCGCCCTGTGTACAGATTGGGAAACCGAGGCTCGGAAAGGGCCAGGACTGTACTACAGGTGGGTGACAGAGCAGGAGCTAGAATTTATATCCCCTTACTCTCAGCCAGGGACTTGTCTCCTAAAGTTTGTCCAAGGGCTGTGAAGTGCCCCTGGTGTGGAAGAGAGATGACTAGACTACGGGTCGGAAGACCTGAGTCTGCGTCCCATTCTGCCAGCAAATTAACAAGTCGTTCCTCATTTCAAGACTCAGTCTCCAGTCCCTGCCTGGCTGGGACAGTGCAGGGAAAGGACTTTGATATAAAGGTCTATGTATAGCAGGGCGGGGGTGGGCATGGGGAGGGCGTCCTGTGGAGAGGGAGGGGGCAGCAGCTGTCCTCCGAATCCTGGGACCTCGAGCCACTAGACTCACATCTGAAGCAGGGCTGCTGGTCAGGTGAGCATCAGTCTCCACTGGCCACCTGAGTCCAGCTTGCCTAAGTCAAAACACCGGGACCTGTCCCTGTCCCTCGCTAAGTCTGTTTCCTCATCTGTACAATGGGGCAGAGGAAGCGGTTTGGATGAGGTAGATCATCCCTGAGGGCTATGGAGCTCTGACATTCCAAGGCTAACCCCGGGACCCCACGGCCAGGTGCCCTCCTCTCTCTGGTATCTTGTTTATTCAGAGCATCCCTGGCTGGAGAGTGAAGACTGAGGCCGCCTGGCCAAGTACCCGCCTCTTCCTCGAAGCAGGGCTTCCTCCCATCCTCATCTCGCTGCTATGTTTCCCTCCCATCCCCATCTTCCTGCCTCCAGACCGAATGTGTCTCTGTCCCCTCAGGTGCCCGCAGCCCCTCACACCCCGAACCAGCTCAGTGACAGCTCTTCATCCTGCTTCTCTGCCTTATTTTCATCTCAGAAAATGGCACTGCCCCCAGCATACGCACACCAAGCCAGGAATAGGGGTGGGGCTCCTTTACGCTACCTCTCTCTTCCTCCCCCTAACATCTCATCACCAGGCCCTGTTGTTCTCAGCTAGATAAACCTCAAACCCATCTGTTTCTATCAGTCTTCACCGCCCTCTCCTCGGCTCAAACCGAGTAAACAGAAGTGGCGGCTGGCACTCCACCTTGCCTCAATCTCTGCTCCCTGTCGCTAGGCAAGTTTCCTAAGTGCTCTCTGCCTTAGTTTCCCCATCTAAAATGGGGATGATCGTATCTACCCCATAGAGTTGACTGAGGAGCAAGCGAGTGAATACATGTCGACTGCTTAGAACAGCACACCACGTGCTGGTTTTGGGGCCTGGCTCTATGCACATATGGATGTGCATTCCGGGGGAGTTGAGGTCCCATGTGCACATGCTCTGTGTGTGTGTTACGCACACACACAGCTTTGTTTTTCCTGGGCATTTGCGAATTGACACATGTATGCATGTCACATGGGTATGGTGGAGAGCACGCAGGCAGCAGTTTGCGGTGCGTGATGTGGGCTGGGCACAGTGGGAGCTGCGTGTATGTGTGCTTTGTGTGGGTCTGCACATGTCGAGTGCCTGTGTGAGGGCCAGGCGCATACATGGCCCGCTGCACACGGATGTGTTTCAGAGCAGTGTGTGAGCGCGCGCGTAGGCAGGAGTCTGTGCTGTGTGTGCACGTGCTCACTGTGTGCAGGCCTCCCCCACTGGCAGCCACGCAGGCCCCCCTCCCTGGCCTGCCTGTGCCGTGGGAGCCGCAGGACCCCGAGGGAGGGGAGCTGCTGCAGGCGGATGTGGCCAAGATGAACTGGATTTATTTAGATTAAGGCGGTGGGAAAGGAATGGAGACTTGTATGTGCTGGAAGGAGGGAAGGCTGGGGCTCTGAGAAAGCCTCCCCCAAAACGCTTGCTCCCTTGGACTTGGGGTCCTCACTCTGCTCCCCCAAAGGGATCCCTCTGATTCACTGTGAGGAGCTGAGCAATTATCCCATCTTTGGACCTCTGTCCCCCAAACCCAGCCAAAATAGGAGGAATCACGAAGGCTTCCTGGACAAAGGCCGGGGGTGTTCCTGAGGGTTGCCTCCCTCTTTATCAGGGGCCTCCCTGGGCAGGAGAGTATGGTAGGTAGGGGAGTGCCCGTTCTCGACTGTGACATCTACCTTGTCCCAGGTGGCTCCTTCCTGGAGCTCAGCCCTACCCCTGAAGAAGGAAAGTGGTCGCAAGTAAGCCCACCACCCCCCAATCAGCTGCCTGGGACCCTCTGGGGTTGATGGGATCCATGGCAGCCTCTGGAAAGCTCGAAGAGGTCCGCAAGACATTGAGTGGACAGCTGGGTGTGTCAGGGACTCATCCGAGAGGGCTTAAGAGATCCTGTCTGGGTGCCCCAGGCCGCACTCTGATTCTTCCCTGTCCTGTGGCCCTTTCCCTGCCACCTCCTGGATTGCCGAATCGCCAGTTTATCTGTCTGAAAGGCACCTGAAAAACCGAGAGAAACAACTTGTCAGACTCCACACAGCGAGTCTGTGACCGAATGATTGGGGAAATTCAATCCATGGAGTGAGAGAGGTTATGGATTCTCACATGACTCCAGGCTCGGGAACGTAGCCCCCTCCTTCTCATCAGTCCCCACCTCCCCAAACTGCCCCAGCAAGAGTCATAGTGACTAGAGCCTTCTCCTGGCAGTTTTAGACTAGGATGGCTCTTTGAGATGACCCATCTACACCTCTCCCTGTATGGATGGGGACACAAGAGTCCCTGAGAGGGCTGGAGACTTGCTCAGTCTCAAGGTGCATTGGAGGCCTCTTGTGACCAGAGACAAAACGCTCATTTCATAAAGAGAGAAGCCGGTCCAAGATCCCTGGGGCGTCTACACGCTGCCTAAGGTGTCTACACTCCCCCTGAGCTCCTTTGCCCACCTATCCTCTCCGCATAGCCTGCTTCTGCCTCTTTGCTGTGTGACCGACTGGGCCATGATTCTGTCCATCTCTGGGCTTCTGCTGCCTGTTCAAGAAGACCCCTTCCAGATGAGAGTCTCAGAGACTCCAAGCCGCCTCCAGCCCCAGGCCCAGCAGGAGAGGAGCCAGGGTCAGGGGCTGCTCATGCAGGGGGCCCAGCCCACACTGCCCAGCCTTCCAAAGCCAGGCCAGCCCCAGTTGCAGTGACCTCCCATCTCCAGGCCAGCCGACCAAATTCCTCCTTTAGAATAATAAACAGTGTGGCCAGCCAGGGAGGCTGGGAGGGGCGGGGCAGGGAGACTGAAATGCCCCCCTCCCCCAGCCTCTGCTGCTAATGATTTTCTTTGGCTGAGATGTCTGGCAGGAAGGGGGGAGTCAGAGGGGCACCCACCAAGGGGCAGATGGGCCTCTGTGGGGGCTGCTGGCTCCACCATGGCGCTGCTCCCTCCTTCTGGAGGAGGCCTGGCATCCAGCTGGAGGGGCTGAGGCAGGAGATATGGAGAGGGAGGGGGTCTCAGAAAGGCTGGGCTTTTAGTCTGGAGCAATTGGGAGAGGGGAGAGGGGAGAAAGGAGGGAACCCTCAGGCAGGCTCATCTGAGGGGACGGGGAGAAGGAGGAGGAGAAGAGCAGATTCACTCAGAGAGCTTATTGGGGTACTGGGCAGGGCTGAGACTGGGGGTCCACAGGCCAGGAGCCTCACCTCTGTCCCACCACTAAGGTGTAAATGCAGTAAGTGGTACACTCAGGATCATCCCATTTTGAGAGCTGGAGACCGAGGCCGCAGAGATAGTGATGGCACAGGAGGTAGCTCTGCTAGGGGTCAAACCCAAACTGCAGGCTTGGACTGGAAACTAAAAAGGGTGAGGTGGGGTGTGTGTGTGTGCAGTGGGGGTGACACGGGCATGGCCTGAGGAGCAGGCCAGACTGGGCAGCCTCTCAGTGAAGTCAGCAGACACACAGCACTGGGAGGCTCCTTGTTGCCTTGTCACGTGGTGACTTCCCACATTTCTTGCTCTGCGACTCCCACCCACTTCAGGTCTCCTTCCCATCCATGCTGCAGGCAGACCCTTGCAAGCCTGGCTATTGGTGGTTATTTGGGATCCTCGGATGGGGCGACCACGGGCAGGGATGGAACGAAGGCTCACCCAGTTCAACCTATCTTTCAGTGCTTCCAACGCTGTTTCTCTTTCTCCGTCTCTCTGTGTCTTTGTCTCTCTCTACCTCTACCAGTCTCTGTCTCTCTTTCAGACTCTGTTCTGTAACCTCGGGTAAACTTCTTTTCCCCTCAGAGCCTCGATTTCCCCATCTGGACACTGGGGGGTGGGGATTGGATTCAGTAGTCTCCAAGGACCTTCTAAGGCTTGCTGTACAGTGGGGCCTCCCCTGGGCCCAGCCCCTGGCCCCTCTCCCCTGGGCCTCTCTGTGTATCTCAGGGCTGAGTAAAGGGGGTCAGGCATGGGGGTGCCCCCCACATTCCACAGCCCTGACTCCCCCGCTTCCCTTCCCACAGCCGCCTCCACTTCCTGTTGTGCTTGTGGAGCTGTGGGAGTCCTCTGGGTTCTGGCGTACCCCCACCTTCTACCCCAGCCCTTTCATCACGCTTTCCCAAATATTTGTCCTGGCAGATAAGAGCCTGGTATTGGAACTGTCACCCGGAGGACAGGCTGTTAGTGCTGGCGGGACCCTGGACAGCATCCAGCCCACGTTCCCCACCCCCACTGTACATGCAGAGAAACTAAGGCCCAGAGAGAGGCCAGGGTTCAGCCAGGGTTACCAGAGTGGTAGAGGCAGAGTCAAAGCACGGTCCAGGCTCCTTGAGGCTGAGCCCAATGTAGGGGAAGGGGACGCGTGGGCATGATGGCCTTCTCAGCTGTGGGACGCGGGTGGCCTTTGACTTGGGCTGCATAGAATATGGAGGTTGGGTGGCCCGGGCTGGGGCTTACTCTGCAGGACCCAGGTGTGAAGATGGGCCCTGGGCCCTGACCCCTGTTTAACTTTGCAGGATACCATGCTGCTTCTGAGTGCCATGCCAGCTCCTGTCCTCAAAGGTAGGTAGACTGGGGCAGGGGTAGGGGGACCCAGGGAGGCACTGAGCAGGACCCTGGAGCTGGTGGGAGTAGTGCATGCTAGCACCAGGGCCTGGGAGAACTGCTGTTCTCCTGAGCTTCAATGTCCTGCCTTTCCAGTGAGTCTCAGTGGAGGTTGCCTTCCACCACCCATCCCTCAGCTCACAAACCTCAGTGGAGCCTCTGCTTGTCCAGAGCCATCCGCTCAAATCCTTTGCTTGGCCCTCCACACTCCATGCCCCGCCACCAGCTGTCCTCGCCCCGCTCACTAACAGTCACCCCGGCCTCCCATATCTTCTCAGCACTTGCTAGTATCAGTCTGTCCAGTCAGCTTCTGGTCTGGGACTCCTCTCCCCTGCCTGGACCCCTCATTGGCTGTGAGCTCCCAAGTCCTGGCTGGGCTTCTCTCAGCCCAGTCTTCCCTCGCTCTTGCCTGTTACTTGCACTGGGCTCTCCAGGGGCTGGGCAGCTGACTAGCCAATCAGCGGGCATTGGCAATCAATGACCAGGCAATCACTTATCTGAGGGTGAGGGATTGGCTCGCCAAGTCTGGGGTGGGTGCGGGGGATGGGGGGTGGCGGGCGAGGCGGGAGGGGGCTACAGAATCTTTCTCCAGGGAATGTCAGTAGGAGATGAGGAACCAATCACTTGACAATCCCCCAGCCCCAGGCCCCTTGAGTTCCCCAGGGGCCTCAGCACCTCTCCTGCCCCAGTCTGCCCCATTCTGAGCTGCCTCGCCCCACCCTCCACAAGCAGGGCCACCTCTGGGCTTTGGGCGGAACCTGGGCAGCTGTGGCAGCTGTAGGGAAGAGGCCCAGAAAGTGACCTGGGAAATAATGCAGGAACTGGAAGCTGGGAATTGCTTCCCGAGGATTTCCTGACATCTTTGTAAGAACATGCCCACAGCCCGAACGCTGCACTACTGAAGGACTTCATGGCTGGGGTTCTAAAGGCACTGAGATGAGGAGGCCAGGAGGCCCGAAGGAGTCCCTGGGAACCGAGTACTGAACAAGCAGGCCTCAGAACCATGAGTTCCAGCCTATGTGTGGATTAGGGCGGCGTGTTTTCAAGGGCTGTGATTAAATAGCCTCCCCCAGGGTCGGCTTTGGGGAGAGGCGAGGGGGCTCCTGTGCTCTGACGTCTGATGCCTCCTCTCCCAAAGGCCAGGTGCTGTTGCTGCCCCTGCTGCTGTTGCTGGGACCACAGGTCTCCCAAGGTCTGGTCATCACACCCTCAGAGCCAGAGATCATCCTCAATGTCTCCAGCACCTTCGTTCTGACCTGCTCGGGTCCAGCTCCAGTGATGTGGAAACGGATGATGCCCAAGCAGCTCCCGCAAGAACTGACTGAGACTCAGGATGGCAACTTCTCCAGCATACTGACGCTGACCAATGTCAATGGGTCTGACACAGGAGAATACTTTTGTACCTACAATGACTCCCATGGGCTGGAGGATGGTGAGCAAAAGCGGCTCTATATCTTTGTGCCAGGTAAGACCCCTGATCTGTGCGCTCACTCCCTCGCTCCTCTTCTCAACTGCAGGCATCTGGGGAAGCGCAGAGAGTGCTTTAGTGATATCGTGAAATACGGCCAGCTCAGAAATGCAGACAAATCATGGAACCCAGCCTGGCTCAGTCCAGGAGTATCACTTCCACCCTTTGGTCTGAATATTTATCTGCTCCCTGCCAGCCCACCCCATTCCTGGCTCCCAAGAACTCTGCGTTCTCAGCTGGTTCCAATACGTTCCCTCTTAGCCTCCACATCTCATCTTCCCCATTCTCCAAGCTCTGCGTACCAGTTGCCCTTCAACTTGAGGCTTATCTTCTTTCCTGCTCTGGTGCTGTCCAAATCAAATGTTAAAGCTAAAAGGCACCTCTGAGATCATCCATATTCTGTAATGGGAGGACCAAGGGCCAGACAGGGGAAGAGGCCTGCTCAAGGTCACATAGTAATTAGGGAGATGGCCGGAAACCCAGCTCCCTCTGACTCTCATTCTTGCCCCACCCTTGGCAGATCCCAACATGGGCTTTCTCCCTGTGTACCCCGAGGAAGTGTTCATCTTTCTCACGGAAGTAACTGAGATCACAATTCCATGCCGAGTGACAGATCCACAACTGGTGGTGACACTGCATGAGAAGAAAGTGGATGTCCCACTGCCTTTCCCCTATGACCACCAACGTGGCTTCTCTGGGACCTTTGAGGACAAGACCTATGTCTGCAAAACCATCATCGGGGACAAAGAGGTGGATTCCGAAGCCTACTATGTCTACAGCCTCCAGGGTGAGCTCCCTTTCTGGGCTGATGTTCAGCAGAGGCAAGTATGACCCTTCACTGAGCCCTTTCCAATTTAGAGTGTGCAACTCCATTGTTCACTGGATTCTCATTACACTGTTGGAAGGCAAGTCATGTTCCCCCATTTTACAGATGAGGAAACTGAGGCCCAGAAAGACGATGGAGTTTGCCCAAGGTCATGGGATGCTTTAGTGGCAGAGCTGGGCTGTATACTATGTTCGGCAAAGGCACAGCCTTTAGAGCCTGCTAGATGTGAGTCCCAGCTCTGCCACTTCCCACCAAATGGCTTCATACAAGGCATCTCTCTGAGCCCGCTTCTTCTGCCGTAAAATAGGAATAATGAGTGCCTACTTCATGAGATTATTGTGAAGATTAAATAAAACAGAAGATGGGGGGTATCTGGTACACAGTTATGCTCAATAAATTTTCCCTGTATTTAGATGCCCAGAGAGTACTTTTGATTTCCAGACTGTTATTCCTTCTGGAATGTCAGCTCCATGAGGACAGAAATTTCGTTTGTTGTATTTACTGCTAAAGCCCCAGTACCTAGAGTAGTACTTGGCATACAGTAGATATTTAATAAATATTTGTTGAATAAATGAATCTTCCACACCAATCATCCCTTCCCTCTGTGGACCTTGACCCCACCCCCAAGCTGAGGTGCCTAAGCCCTAAGCTAGTCTCTCTCCACCAGCGTCATCCATCAACATCTCAATGAATGCAGTGCAGACTGTGGTCCGCCAGGGTGAGAACATCACCATCACGTGCATCGTGACTGGGAATGAGGTGGTCAACTTTGAGTGGATTTACCCCCGCAAGGAGGTAATGCCGGGCCAGGGCCTGGAGGAAGGGCAGGCAGGATGTACATCTCGACTTGCAGCCTGACTTCTTGGCCCCTTCCTGATTTGGGAAACTTGCCCCACGTGTCCCTACAGAGTGGGCGGCTGGTGGAGCCAGTGACCGACTTCGATACGCCCTCTCACATACGCTCCATCCTGCACATCCCCAGTGTCGAGCTGGGTGACTCAGGGACCTATATCTGCAATGTATCAGAGAGTGTGTACGACCATGGAGATGAAAAGGCCATCAATGTCACCGTGGTTGGTGCGTGACTTGGGCTCAGCCCCAACCCTCCTTCTGAGCTGGATCCACACCCTGTCACAGCCCTGGGATGCCGTCAGCCACATTTCAGTCCAGCTCTAGCCACAGTGCCAACCAAAGTTCTATTTCCAGGATAAACCCAAACCAAAACGCAGTGTCAACCCCAAACCCAATCCTAATCCTACCTAGACCTTCCACCCGGCCAGAACCCAGGCCCCATTTCAATTTCTAATCCCAACCTCCATCCCAGGCCCTGGCAGCCTTATCCCCAAATTTAACCAGGCTGCAACTCATCTCAGCCACAATCTTGGGCCAGAACATGCCCAGTGAGAACTATAATTCCATTCCCAATTTTGAACCCAGCCCTTAGACCAATATCAGCCCAAATTCGACCTGGTTCCGGACTCGGTCCCAACTTCGGTACCAGCTACGGTAGTTCCTGAAGCCGAAGCCCTGCCCTCGAAGGCTGGGCTCCTTTGGCATTCAGCTGAAACCTCTCTTCCAAAAGCCCCGGCCCCGGGAGGTGCTATCCCATTGGTGGCTAGGCATAGCCCGCCCCCCCACCCCCAACTGACGGCTGCCCCTTGCAGAGAGTGGCTACGTGCATTTGCTGGAGGAGCTGGACGCTGTACAATTTGCAGAGCTGCACCGGAGCCGGACACTGCAGGTGGTGTTCGAAGCCTACCCGCCACCCACTGTCATGTGGCTCAAGGACAACCATACTCTGGGCGACTCCAGCGCCGGCGAGATCGCCCTGTCTACGCGCAATGTGTCGGAGACTCGGTGAGCAGCCGCCTGCCCATTCCATTCTTGAAATTATTCTCTGCAGTCGCCAGGCAGCCCACAGCCTTCAGCTTCTTGACAGACGTAGGCCCATCTTTCATGAGAGCCTACTACCTGCCAGACTCCCTGCCAGGTGCTGTGCCAGGCCCTGGGGATGCTGCAGAGAACAGAACACACAGTTCTATGCCTCCTAGAGTTTCCTGTCTAGTGGGAACAACAGACACTGGTCAGATGATCACCGAGATGTTTAGTTGTCCTTGTGATGGGTGGAGCCGGAAGGCAGCAGAGGAGAAAATGGCGGGATGATTGGGGAAGAGGGTGCCAGGCAGGCCACTGCCACCTATGCACAGGCGGTAGCCCTGAGGCTGGCGATGAGCAGGATGACCTGAGTACGCTGTGTTAGGATAAAGCAGTGTGAGGCCTTCCTGGAGGAGATGTGGAGGAGAGGGAAATGGTGCTTTCCCTTCGCCCCGCCCCCATCCCTCCTAACCTTCCTTCTTGGCTCAATAGAGCTGCCTGTGGGTGGGGGATTCAGGAGACTAAGCCTATGGGTGTGAGTCTGGGGTCTGTTACTGACACATGTGTGACCTTGGCAAGCCCCTTCCCTTCCGGGGGCCTTATTTTTCCTGTCTGTACAAGGAGGGGGGGCGGCTTTAAGAGTTCTTCCAGCTTTGACAGCTGGGTCTCCTGGCCTGGCCTACTCCCCAGGTACGTGTCAGAACTGACATTGGTGCGGGTGAAGGTGGCTGAGGCTGGTCACTACACCATGAGGGCCTTCCATGAGGACGCTGAGGCCCAACTCTCCTTCCAGCTGCAAATTAACGGTGAGGGGCCCTTTGCCCAGCTTTCTTTCCCGGCTCTCCCACCCCCATTCCTTCTCCCTTCCTACACTGTCCACTCGCCCATAGGAGGAGCAGGGGAAGGAGCCGGGGACTCAGGAGAGACTGGGTTTTAGGCTGAGTACCAACACTGACCCACTGCTGTGTGCCTGCCCCTTCTCTGGGCCTCAGTTTCCCCAGCTGTACACATTGGGCTAGAGTAGTGTTTCCAAAACCTCAGGCCTTCATGTGCCAATGCCATGATTTTTCCTTCTTGCATATACTATACTACTAATTAAATAGATACTTATGGAGCAAGTACAGCACGCGAGGCTGTTCATGGTTCTTGAGGCCCTGCTTTTGTGCAGCTTGCGTTCTAGTGGGGGAAGACAAACATTCAACAACAGGGGTTAAAAACCCCAGCAAAGTATGTAGAAGGTTAGAAGGTAACGAGTGCTGTTTAGGGGGTGAAGTGGGGGGTAGGAAGCTGGGCGGGGAGGATTGAGAGTTCCGGGGGCAGGGACAGTGAGGGTTGTACTTTTAAATGGCAGTGATCAGGGTTGGCCTCACTGAGAAGACAGTTGCCTGAAGACTTGAAGACAGTGAGGGCCTTACCCAAGCGGCTCTCTGGGGGAAAGAGCATCCCAGGCAGTGCAAAGACGAGAGCAATGGCAGAAAGGCCTGAGTGGCCAGAACAGAGCGACAGGGAGAGTGGTGGGAAATGAGGCCAGAGCTGGGTCCGGGCAGTTAGGGAGTGGGGAGCAGGCGGATCAGGTCCTTGTGTGCTCTTGGATGGACTTGGGCTTTTACGGGGACTGAAATGAAGAGCCGTCACAGGGTTGCGAGCAGAGAAATGACACGATGGTGACTTAATGTTTTGTTAATCGGCTTTCTAAAAATAAAATTATTTTGAAAGAGAATTTAACCTCTCAATTGTAGATGGAAAATCAGCGTCACATGTCATAAATATAACTCAGTGACAACAAAACAACGCAATTAAACTCGAGCTCCATGCTCTTGCCTTCCCAGGATTCTGCTACTGAGGCCTGCTCTCTTTGTTAAAGGGCAGATTAGCAAGTATCAGAGAAGTGTTAAAGACAGACTAGCACCCTACTGAGGCTTTTCCTTTGAAGTACCCAGAAGGGGAATCCGCCAGTTTTCACACAGTGATTCCTGGTATTTAAGGTTCACCTGCAGCCTGTAGCTCCCCTCCCCCCAGGGGAGACTCTAGGCCGGGTCCTCCTGGAGGGCCTTTCTCACTGTTCTGACCTTCCCACCTCTTGGCCCTATGCCTTCTCTATGCAGTGCCTGCCCGGGTGCTGGAGCTGAGCGAGAGCCACCCTGCCAACGGGGAGCAGACAGTCCGCTGTCGTGGCCGGGGCATGCCCCAGCCACACCTCACCTGGTCTACCTGCGGTGACCTCAAAAGGTGAGCAAAAAACCCTGGCTTCAGTCTCCCAGAGTACCCACAGCTGTCTGGAACGACCCATTGAAGGTCATCTAGTCCAGCCCCTTCTTCTGGGCACATTGTTCCAGGCTTGAGCCACATTCTAGAGCAGCAATCTCTAACCTTTTGGCAACAGGGACCTGTGCTCCTATGAAAATCTAATGCCTGAGGTGGAGCTGAGGCAGTGATGCTAGCGCTGGGGCGCAGCTACAGATACAAAGCTTCACTTGCTCACCTGCCGCTCACCTCATTTTGTGCGGCCTGCTCCTAAAAAGCCACGGACCAGTACCTGTCTGCAGCCCAGAGGTTGGGGACCCCTGTTCTAGAATATATGGCTTCTTGGAGATGCTTTGCATGGCCTAAATTGACCCTTTTCCTTACCTTGACTCTGAGGGTCAAAAGAAGGGAGTGGTTTTTGCGTATCAAGCTTCTCTGTTCTGGGGTAGGAGCGCCCCCTGATGGTCGGTTGTGGGACCACAGGAGGAATCAGCTCAAGACCAGGCGGTGGGAAGTAGCAGACTACACGCTCCTGGCCTTTGTCCACCACAACGCTGTGGCAATGCTTGCTTTTGGTCTCAGTTTCCCCGCAAGCAGAAGGCAGGGACTGGAAGTTGACCTGGCGGGCTCTACCGGCAGGTGTCCGCGTGAGCTGTCACCCACGCCACTGGGGAACAGTTCCGAGGAGAGCCAGCTGGAGACAAACGTAACGTACTGGGCAGAGGAGCAGGAGTTTGAGGTGGTGAGCATGCTGCGCCTGAGCCATGTGGATCAGCCGCTGTCTGTGCGCTGCACGCTGCGCAACCTGCTGGGCCATGACGTGCAGGAAGTCACCCTGGTGCCACAGTGTGAGTCACCCAGCCTCAGCGGCCCCCGATGACCTCACCCCCACCTAGATCTTGACGTACTTGTGACTGCCTGTGCACACACAGCAGGCCAGAGTCAGCATGTCACGGACACTCAGAAGCACTGTGAAACCCACCAGAGCATGTTCCTATGCACTTATACAACAACACAATA
Source organism: Pteropus alecto (assembly GCF_000325575.1). NCBI lineage: Eukaryota > Metazoa > Chordata > Mammalia > Chiroptera > Pteropodidae > Pteropus > Pteropus alecto. The sequence continues at coordinate 1,840,790 of NW_006431919.1, read as the reverse complement.
TTGGCACATGTGTACATCCACAAGTATATGTCTATAAACCATGGCTATGAATAGCGTTTTCTCCCTATACCTAGTGTGTGTACGCTCTGTGTATGTTGTAAGCCATGTACATGAGCATCCCTGATCCTTGGACACGGTGCAACCCTCCCAATGTAGATTTGTAAACCATATAATGAAGAATGCACCATCCCCAGATACATGTGTAAGGCTGGAATGTATGTCTGTATGCATGTCTATGTGGGTACACAATCCCCATAACAGTGTATAAACGATGCATGTACAATTCCTGTGCATGTGTGAAAACTGGCATAGTGCATGTCTGTAAGCATGAGGAAGAGAGGTGAAGCACAGCCCAGCTGCCAGGAACTTGCATCTAATCTACAGCTATGGTAGACTGACTCCTGCAAGGGCTGGAAGAATATGGAGGCTGATAGAAATCTGAGCTGGGGCTAGTTACTGAAGGGCGTGGAGGGTATTTATGGGAGAGGCTAAGTGTGTGGCCCAGAGGGAGAGGCTGAGGGTCTGACATCATAGACTGTGGCAGGGGGTTGGGGCAGGGGGTTGAAGGAGGGTTTCTGTTCTGGGCAGGATGGGCAGAGAGGGATTTGTGGTACCAGAGGTGGGTGAGGGGAGAGCAACTGCCAAGTGCCCTGTTGTCTTATGACCAGGTCTTGTCTCTGCCTCTAGCCTCGCCCTTCAAGGTGGTGGTGATCTCAGCCATCTTGGCCTTGGTAGTCCTCACAATCATCTCTTTCTTCATCCTCATTATGCTCTGGCAGAAGGTAAGCCCACACTTACCTAATGTGTACAGACTAGCACAGATTGTTTTGTATGAACTACCTCTACCCCCGCCCCCCACCCCACCTGCTGTCCTTGAATCCTGCAGGATCTGGCCACGTCTGGGGCCCAGCACAGAACTCAGGTGTGAAATGACATAGAATGGTGCTGGGTGTCTGAGCTGAGCTGCCTCCATCCCCAGCAGCCTGGCCCAACATGGACCTGGTCCAGGCCATCAGGGTGTCCTGTCCCTGCTGTCCCCCTGTCCGGGTTTTGCTCAGACATCATTCCTGCCCATCCCAGCCATCCATGGGGCACGAAACCTTTGGGGTAGACCCCAAATCCTGGGCCCAGGATTCTTCCAACTCTTACCCACAGAGACTTTAAGATTCTACTAAACTGCATTCTAATCCTGTTAATCTGTAATTTCCATGTTCTGTTCTGAGATTTCACTGTTCTATGCTTCAAATATAATACGATTTCTGCATTAGGATTGCAGTGCCCCATAGTCTATCTTTCTAAAATTCCAATGCTGTGATTTCAACATTCTAGGGATTCAATATCCTACAGTTACATTTTTTCCTGAGATTTCTGCTGTGACTACCCTAGCATGCAGAGGGGCTGTCCACATCTGTCAGAGTACTCCTGCTTTGTGTCACTTTCTGACGCTACCTGCTCTTCTACTCCCATCTCTTCTCCAGAAGCAGCTGAGGCTCTAGGAGAAGCTGGTGAGGAGGTTCTAATCAGCTGGGTTTCAGCTGTCAGCTCCTCTTCAGGCACTTTTTAGCTGGAACCGCTTGGCATCTGTTACCCCTGAGCCCATGCAGGCCTTGAGTCTATGGATAACTTGCCTTGTGACTTCAGCTATGCCCCTGCCCCTCTCCGAGCCTCCGGGTCTCCTGGCCCCTCTGTCCCATAAGAAGCTACACCTAGTGAGCCTCAAGGCCCATACCCCCTCTGACGACCCATTCCTGGTCTCGGTCCTGCAGAAGCCCCGCTATGAGATCCGATGGAAGGTGATTGAATCCGTGAGCTCGGATGGCCATGAGTACATCTATGTGGACCCTATGCAGCTGCCCTATGACTCCACCTGGGAGCTACCACGGGACCAGCTTGTGCTTGGTCAGTCCAAGGAGGCCTCATGTGGCCGTGTGGGGACTTGAAGTGTATAGGAAGACTGAGGTCTGGTCCCAGCCTTGCCATGACTAGCTTTGAGACCTAGTGCCGATGTCTTGCCTTCTTTGGCCCTCAGTCTCCCCTTCTGTGCAATGGGGACAAGATGATCCCCCAGGGACCGTCCAGCATTGAGGTCCTGTGATCCCATGACTGTGAGATGGGACCCCTTCATGGTAAGAGAGGAAGTATTAATTGAGGACGGGCTGAGCACCAAGCCTATGCTTAGTCTAGGTGGGAGGCCGAGGGGTACGGAGGGGCTGTGCCCCCGTCTGGGGAGGGAGGAAGGCTTCCAGGGACTAAGATGGCCCAGAAAGCAGGTAAGACAGAAATGAGACACCAGGAAGGACTGTGAAGCACTGTGAGTTTTGGAGCCTCCTCTGGTGGAACACCTTAAGTGCAGGGTGGTCGAGGGATATCTATGTAGGTTGACCTCAGAGGGAGTGGGGCTGCAGCTTCCTGGCGGCCCAGGAGCTCAGGGATCATCTCTACTGCAGGGCGCACCCTCGGTTCCGGGGCCTTTGGGCAGGTGGTGGAAGCCACAGCTCATGGCCTGAGCCATTCTCAGGCCACAATGAAAGTGGCTGTCAAGATGCTGAAATGTGAGTCTTGGGAACCCCACTCCCAACCTCTCTCCTGCCCCCTCCCTACACACTCAGGCACTCCCAGAGCAGGCCAGGGCTGATTCGAATTCGCTGGTCACACTGCAGCCAGCACGGCGCCTGGTTCTGTTTTGGGAGAGAGGCTTCCTCACCCTGCGCCCTCCTCTGGCAGCCTCCTTCCTCCCTTTCCTCCCTCTGCTCTCTGCTTTCCTCCCATCATCTTTCCCCTCCCCCTGCATGTAGGTCCTTACTACCCTTGGCCACCTGGGTCTTATAGCACAGACTGGAGCAGAAGAGCCAGAACAGGCTTTAGTGAGGACTTCGTGGGGCCTCAGTGATGGAGCCTGAGTCCCCTCCTCTATCCCGTAGCCACTGCCCGCAGCAGTGAGAAGCAAGCCCTTATGTCGGAGCTGAAGATCATGAGTCACCTCGGGCCCCACCTGAACGTGGTCAACCTGCTTGGGGCTTGCACCAAAGGAGGTACAATCCTACTTGCCCAGAGGATTCTGGGAAATGCCAGAGGCCAGGGCCTAGCCCCTCTCCACCCCGTCCTCAATCCAGAGACAGCTAGATACTCCAGCTGGGGTGTCTGCGCCCATCCTGTCCAGCATTTTCACTCATTCACAGAGCCAGATGGGCTTGGGGTTTAGAAACTCACAGAATCACAGCACCACCAAGGACTCTTCAGGTTACTAGACCCAGCAGTTCTCAAATCAAGGGGTCCTCAGACATTTAAAAATTCTCACAATAGATTTTCACTACTGTTATAAATGACAGCTTATGCAACACTGAGATCAATTATATCGCCACCACCGGAGGCAACCAGTCTGCTAACTGAGAGCTGCCTCGATTCAGATCATAGAGTAAAGTCTGTCGGGCCAAGTGTGTTTATCTGAAGGTCCGATTGCAAGTTAAGCCACACACACACACACACACACACACACACACACACACACACACACAAATGTTATTGCCATTTGCAGCTGCTTGTTGTGAGGTTTGGGATTTTCCTCAGTATTGTGCAACCAAAACCAAATACAGAAGTACATTGCATGCATAGGCTAATTTATGCCTGCGATGATCGCCCATTTCACAATTTTTGTTTTCATTGCTATCTTCAAATTCTCACTGATTGACTTTAAGTAGATTTATTTTATTTGAATTTAAACAGTAACCTGAAATAAAGAGTTGCCTCTATTTATATACTGGGCTCCAAAACAAGCTTTATTTTGAAAAACGTATCGATAGCAGCTAACACTGTGTGCTTGCTATGTGCCAAGCACTGAGCTGAGCCGACAAAGACATTATCCCATGAACACTCACGAGAGCCCTTCAAAGTGGGTATTTATTAGCCCCATTTGACAGATGGGGAAAGTAAGGCTCAGGGAGATTAAGTATCTTGCTCATGGTCACAGAGGCAGGGAAAGAATCTGCGTTTGCCTGGCGTTACAGCCTCTTCGCCATCATACCAAGCTGATTCTCTCACGCGTCGTCTGTCATTAGCCTCATGGGCCTGATGGGAACCCTGAGGCCTCCCTGAGGGCTCTCCCTGGGCCTCTTCCTCCACAGGGCCCATCTACATCATCACTGAGTACTGCCGCTACGGCGACCTGGTGGACTACCTGCACCGCAACAAGCATACCTTCCTGCAGCACTGCTCCGACAAGGGCCGCCGGGCCAGCGCCGAGCTCTACAGCAACGCACTGCCTGTTGGGCTCCCCCTGCCCAGGTATGGGGATGGAGGCAGGGAGCTGAATCTTTTGGGAGCCGTGAGGAGCATCTGCTTACTCCCTCCTTGTCCAGGACAGGAAGCTGAGGCTAAGGCGAGTAGAGTCGCTCCTGGAGCCAGGGCTGTTCCACAAGTCAGTCCAAGACCCAGGCCTCAGCCACCCCACAGGAAGGCATGACCATAATGGCGATGATAGTGATGGGGTCGGCTGACTCCTACTGGCTGTCTGCAGTGTGTCAGGCCCTGTGCTAAGCACTCTTCAGACGTGACCCCTTGACCCCTCATAGGGTCCTTGTGTCGAGACACTGTGATACTGTCCTAGCCTTCCACAGTGAGCACTTGGAGCTCTCCTGTCCCAGGCCTGACTCCATGTTCTGCTCCTCACTGCAGCTCCCACTCCCTCTGCACAGCTGTCTCTCCAGTGCCCTGAGGCCACTGCAACCCCCTCTACTTCTTTTCCAAATATAACGTCTTAATTCTTTTGCTCATTACAAAAGCAATATGTGTTTATTGCAGAGACAAGAGTAACTTCAGAAAAACATTAAGAGACAGCAAAACTCATCCCTGTCCTCCCTAACATTTTGAGTGATTTCCTTCCAGTCTTTTTTCTGCTCGTAGGGACGCGTTTCTATGGTATGTGGGGGAGTTGATGCTACAAGCAGAGGCATGAGGGCAATTCATTGCCCACTCTGGGTTGTGGCCGGGCACTCGTAGGGCAGCGTGGCCGGATGGCACCATAAAGGCCACAGCAAGATGCCTTGGTACACACCCTTCTTGTGACCCTTGTCTTGGGGTGTTGTAATTGCCCCTGGGTCTGAGCTCTTTAAGACACACACTGGGTCTTATGTCATCTTGGCAGCCCCAGGACCCAGCTCAGGGCCCCACGGGTTGATTGAAAGGGCTTTCTTTATGGTAATTCACATGACAGTGGCAGGCTGGGGGAGGATGAGGGGGAATGAAAGAGAGAAGAAAAACATGAGTGACAAGGCCTTGTGGGCCCCAGGAGTAAACGGAGGGGCAGGAGCGGGGAGAGAAGGGGAAACCAGTGGCCTCAACTTCTGCAATGATTCTCTCATGCTCAGCCATATGTCCCTGCCTGGGGAGAGTGATGGTGGCTACATGGACATGAGCAAGGATGAGTCGGTGGACTACGTGCCCATGCTGGACATGAAAGGGGACATCAAGTATGCAGACATCGAGTCCTCTAACTACATGGCTCCTTATGATAACTACGTTCCCTCCGGTGGGTGCACGCGGTGACCGTACACCTGTATGGCCCTCATACCTGTGCAGCGACGCATTCTTTTCAAAGCCTTTCACATACCCAGCCTAGCAACAGCCCTGAGAGGAAGGTGGCCTTGTGCCCAGTTCATAGATGGAGAAACTGAGTGCAGCCATTTGCCCAAAGCTGTTGTGTATGTGGGGGGGGGTGCCCAAGATGAACCCCTGTTTCTGGGTCCAGAGATATGCACACAGCTCACAGGGAGGGGAAGCAGTAGGGTGGGGTGGGGGGAGTACCTAGCCTCCTGGGTCTTGGGGGAGAGAAGTCTGCTCGGAGAGGGCCCCAGGCTGATCTAGTGTCCTCCAAAAAGCGGGCAGGCCAGGCTGAGCAAAGGTAGCCCAGGGCTAATGCTGAAAGTTTTTCTGGACGATGAAGGTTCTGATAAAGTGGGAGAGATTTAGGTTAGATATTTGGAAATCGTTCTTCCTTTTGGGGAAGACTTAGAGGATCAGTAGCCCCCTGTCCTGGACGTTCATCCAAAGAGCAGAGGTTCTGTGGGCCATGGGAAGACACAAGACGGTGGGTGACCCTCTACTCTCCCCTAGCTCCTGAGAGGACCTGTCGAGCAACTTTGATCAATGAATCCCCAGTGCTCAGCTACACGGATCTTGTGGGCTTCAGCTATCAGGTGGCCAATGGCATGGAGTTCCTGGCCTCCAAGAATGTACGTGTGGTCGCAGTGGGTACATCCAGGTCATGGGAGGTGGGTCACCCAGCCAGCCACGGTCCTCCAAGTACACAGACCTACATGGAAGCTACGTCCCCTCTGGTGGGCGAGGACAGCGAATGCCCTCACACCGTGTGCCTCTCTCACCCGTGTGGCCCCTCACACCTAGACAGCGATGCATTGTTTCTCAAAGCACTTGAGACAGAGGGTCTTTCTCCATAATTGCCCCCAAGGCCTCAGCTCCCACCCTCTCCCGCTCTTCTCCACCCAGTGTGTCCACCGAGACCTGGCAGCCAGGAATGTGCTCATCTGCGAGGGCAAACTGGTCAAGATCTGTGACTTCGGCCTGGCTCGTGACATCATGAGGGATTCTAACTACATCTCCAAAGGCAGCGTGAGTACCTTCTCCCACCCTGTGTGCCTCTGACCCTCCTGGTCAGCATGGCTTTGGCTCATAGATCAGGGCAGGGCTCCTCATGGTCTGACCTGCCCAGCAGTGACAGGCTCTGCCTGCCAAGCCATGAGTGCAGGGACGGGAAAGGTGCCACCACTGTGCATGGGGTTTGAGGGGGCAAAGATGATGAGGCTTGGGGTGGGCTGGGGGCTCAGATTTGCTGGTCATGGCAGGGAGCAAGGGACCAGCTGTCATGGGTCTTGGGGAGTTTGGAGAGGGAGCAAGCCAAATGTGTTGTCCTAGCTGTGGCAGGGGTTAGAGGAAGAAGCCTAGGTGACAGCTTAAGGCAGACAAATAGGTGATGGGCAGTATTTGGTTAAAATATGACCATCCTGCCTCCCACTCATGTCCCCAGAACCCCAGAGCTAGATGGCCACTAGGCCACAGAGATCTAAAGCGGCTAGGATGAGAGCTGGGTAGCACCTTGGCCATGTCCCTGGTTCCCATTCCCCTCTGCCGGCTCAGCCAGGGATCTCTCCTGGGGTCAGGAAGGGAAGTCTGTTCCATGAAGAGCCTCAGACCCTGAAGCTACTATGTCCCCAGCTTGTGGGGAAATACTCGGCCTCCTGATCCTCTGGCCAGTACTGGGATCGGTGTAGGAATTGTGTGCCAGCAGAGATAGGCCCTCAGGGACGAGGGAATGAGAAAGGGCTGGGGATGGGACCTGCCAGGCCTCCTTCCCACACCCAGGTGCAGCGTGGGGCTCCGCCCCTCCTTGCACTCAGGCCATCCTTGGCCTCCCACAGACCTTCCTGCCCCTGAAGTGGATGGCCCCCGAGAGCATCTTCAACAGCCTCTACACCACCCTGAGTGACGTTTGGTCCTTTGGGATCCTACTCTGGGAGATCTTCACCCTGGGTAATGCTTTCTTCTCCCATAGCCCTCAGCGGCACGGCGGGGTAGTCACCCTGACCACGCATACTTCCAGCCTGGTCAGGGCCGTGAACAGACTCTGGGGTATGGCTTGGGGCTCCGGTTCAAGTCCCAGCTCTGCTGCTTCTACACTGCTGTGTGACCTTGGCAAGTCTCTTGCCCTCTCTGGGTCTCTTGACCGCCCCATCTGAGTATCAAAGGGTTTGGGCAGTGACATCAAAGAGGCTGCTTGGCTCTGGTATTCTCTGGTCCTCTGATCTGGGGAAGGTTGCAATTTGTCCAGAACCATGAAGGAGCCCACATTCCCTAATTCCAAGGCCCCTTCGCCCATGCGAGGGCTTCTGTGCCTCTTCCTGTTCCGCGGAAGAGGGTTCCTGCCGGTTTTTTTTTCAACACCCCTGAGCCTGTGTATCTCTTCTCTTGTCTTTGCTCCCCAACAGGTGGCACCCCTTATCCAGAGCTGCCCATGAACGAGCAGTTCTATAATGCCATCAAACGGGGTTACCGCATGGCCCAGCCTGCTCATGCCTCCGACGAGATGTGAGTGGCACATTTGGGAGGAATTTTCGGTGCAAACGATAAATATCCAACGTCACTAGACTAAGTCAAAAATAGATTTATTAGTTCAGAGATCTAGTAAAATCTAGGCGTGTGGACGACCTCATCATCAATCTCTCCTTCTTACTCTGGGCTCTGCTTTCCTCTGTTCCAACCTCGAATTCAGGCTGGCGCTACTCAGTGACTATGTCCTAGCTGCTTTCAGCATAGCTCCAGCAGAAGGCCCAGAGCTGACTGTCACAGTTTCAGTTGGGGTCACATGCCCGTCCAGTCAGTACCAGCCACTGAGCTGAGGGGATGAAAACTACCAGCCAGACCTGGGTTCTGTACTCACCAAGATGTGGCCAACCCCGTGGAACCACTGAACTGGGGGTGGAGGGAGGGCTCCCCAGGGAACACGCAGGTGTGGCAGTGGAGAAACGGCACCTATCCACCTCCCTTCTCCAAGTTCTTTCATTGCTCGCCTTGTTCCGGGGCGGCAGCCACCCTCCCTCTGCACCCTGTGTCGCGGACCCTGACCCTTGTGTCCCTCTTCAGCTACAAGATCATGCAGAAATGCTGGGAGGAGAAGTTTGAGATCCGGCCCCCTTTCTCCCAGCTGGTGCTGCTTCTCGAGAGACTGCTGGGTGAGGGTTACAAAAAGGTAGGTTGAGGCAGGGTGGGGATGGGTAATGGAAAGTTTTGGTCCAGAGGTCAGATACTGGGTACAAGGCTCTGTGTGACATGCTGGTATTTGGGGGACCACCGTTTATCCTCTTTGGGCCTCAGTTTCCCTGCTGGTACTAGTCAGGGATGGGTTGGAGCTACGAGTTTAGTTTACGTTAGCAGCACAGAGAGTTTTCAGATGAAATCTCACATGGCAGCTGATTGGTTTAAAGTGGGGGGAGGGAACCTATAGCCCCCTTTATCCTGCATCCTTCCTCATGCCTTCACGCCCATGCCAAATCTTGGGTCTCCTTCAGAGGTTTCAACTCCCCCAGGCTAGATGACCACTAAGTGCCTGACCCCCTGGGCCTCGTCCAGACTCAGAGGAGGCAAGTAAAGCCAGCAGGGCCTTAAAACCCTCCCCGCCCACAGCAGGAGCGGGAGTGAGGGGAAACCATCTCCTTCGGCACTGACACGGCCCTCTCCCCAGGCCTCCTCCTAACCCCACTCTCACCCAGGTCTGGTATGGCTCAGGGACCAGTGGGATGGAGTAGAGTTGACACCATTCAGGATTTAGGGATACTGAGATCTCACTGAAGGAAGCTGAGGCAGGATGGGAGCCTGCATCTATCTAGTCGGAAGGTGGGGAAGTGTTAGGGTCGCGGGTGCTGGTCCACTGACTGTCCCTTCCCTGGGTGGTTCTGAGATCGCCTTGTCTTGTGAGATGCCAGGTGGGAGGGTAGCTTAGCCATGTGGCTTTGGGTACCTGTCCTTCCTCTCTGAGCAACAGTTGTCCAATTTACATAAGGCACAAGGGGCTGGATCAGAATCTCACTGTCGGGTGATCCCTAAAGGCTTTTCTGATCTGATCTTCCCTGTTTCGCCGGCTCTCCTGGCCCCTTGGAGCAGAAGTACCAGCAGGTGGATGAGGAGTTTCTGAGGAGCGACCACCCAGCCGTCCTGCGGTCCCAGGCCCGCCTGCCTGGCTTCCATGGCCTGCGATCCCCCCTGCACACCAGCTCAGTCCTCTACACTGCCGTGCAGCCCAACGAGGGTGACAACGACTATATCATCCCCCTGCCTGACCCCAAACCTGAGGTTGCTGATGAGGGCCCACTGGAGGGTTCCCCTAGCCTTGCCAGGTAGCTAACTGCTGTGGCCTGGGGCATGCGAGAGAGAGAGAGAGAGAGAGAGAGAGCGCGAGAGAGCGAGAGAGCGAGAGAGCGAGAGAGCGAGATGTGTGTGTGTGTTGTGTGTGTGTGTCCCTGGCAGCAGGCTTGCCTTGGAAGTAGGTTACAGAAGGTGAGCACTCCTTCCTGTCAGGGACTAGAACTGAGAATTGAACTCACTTGATCTTTAACACCCTCAGGTGGAGAGGGCAGGCTGATAAGAGAGAGCATGGGATGGGTCTTATCTGCAATGTAGTTGTTTCCTTCAAAGGAGCCCCCATAGGCCATCTATACTCTCCTCTTTCTAGGCCCCGTCCTAGCCCTAAGGAGAAGAGGAAGGAAACCTAATTAGCATCCCTGGTACCCATGTGTTACTCTGGGTCATCGCTAGCTCCAGCCTGTGGTCTGTCCTTCAACACCATGCCCTGCGGGCCCCAGGGAGCCAGCATGGTTAGAGGAGGCAGAGGTACCTACAGGAGTTCGGGTCAGAATTCAGCCCGGGAAGGAGATAGATGCGTGCTATTCTGTGCCTTGGGATGTGGTGAAGTTAGAGTGTGGGGTCGACTTTGGCGGAAGGCCCAGCTGTTGCCTGGACTTGATGTTCAGACAGAGTCCTCCCTCAGTTGGAGAGAAGGGCTCCCCATAAGGCCAAACCCTCCCCGCCAAAAAACAAGACCCACCCCATGGTGAAGTGGCAGGAGCTCCATCTGGGTTCCAACTCCAGGCACCTTCTCTCTCTGTGTGCTGGGAGCACACACGGGACTCAGAAAGCTCCCCAAAGGCCCTCCCACCCCATTTAAGCAGCTAATATTCCAAGGCTCCAGGTAGACACCGTGCAGAGGAATTAAGCTGGCTCTCTTTTGTGCCCTTGGACAAGTTGTTTCCCGTATCTGAACTTCAGTCTCTCGATGTATAAAATAAAAACAATAAGAGCACTTCGGTTTGGAGGTTGTTGTGAGGATTCGATGGCATAGTGTGCCTTCAGGAGGGCAGGAGCTGGAGACACTGGTGGGTGAGGAATAAGCTGGATCCGTTGTGAAGTGCCAGCTCCTACACTTATCCGCTGTGTGGTATAGGACAGTGACGTAACCTCTCTGAGCGGCACTTTCCCCACTGTGCCTGCCTTGCATAGTCTTTACGAGGATTAAATGAGCTGAAGTGTGTAAGGCACGTGGCACAAGTTCGGACACATCGAAAGCTCTTGATTAATGCTGTTATTTTACTGTGGTTCCCTCCCAGCCTCTCACTCACCTGCCTTCTCCCTCTAGCTCCACCCTGAATGAAGTCAACACCTCCTCTACCATCTCCTGTGACAGCCCCCTGGAACCCCAAGAGGAACCAGAACCAGAGCCCCAGCCTGAGCCCCAGGTGGAACCGGAGCTGGAGCCAGGGCCGGAGCTGGAGCAGGAGTGGCCACCAGATTCAAGCTGCCCTGGGCCTCGGGCCGAGGCAGAGGAGAGCTTCCTGTAGGGGGCTGGCCCCCACCCTGCCCTGCCCGAACTGAAGCTCCCCCTGACCTCCCAGCACCCTGCACCCCCTGGCCTGGCCTGGCCTTCCATCAACAAGGCTGAGCCCATCAGCTGTCCCCTTCTGGAAAGCTTTGGTCCCTGGCATGTTGCACCCCAACCCCTGGGGCTGGCTTAGGAGGCAGGAGGACTGCAGGGGCCATGACCAGCCCTCTGCCTCTAGGGAGGCCATGTGACTATGAGCCCAGGTTCCCCCAAAGGACTCAGTTTCTCCATCTGTAAGATGGGAAAGTTGGAGTTGGTGACCCACAGTCTGGGATTCTTCTGGCTGACAGGTGGGGAGGTTGGAATCCATGGGGAGATTCTCAAGGTTCATAAGGTGGTAAATGAACTTTTTTCTGTTCAGCAAACTACCCCTCAAGGAGCTGCAGCTCTCTCCTACTTCTGTCTGCCCAAGAGTTGGAGAAGGGACCCTGGCATCCCTGGCTCCTGGCTGAGCTGGGGCCTGGCCTTGGACAGTGTCGCCTCATCCGGAAGCCTTCTCCCCTCGATGCCAGTCTTTGCTTTCCCAGGCCCAAGCTGGTCTGGGGCCATCCATGCTTAATTAGTGCTAGGGGCTGAGCCAAGTCGAGGACATTCTGGCCTATAGCCCCTGCCTCAGGCACTCGGGGCACACCTGCCCATAAAAAGTGCCTGTGCCTGTGTCTTCCTGGCCCTGTGAGTCCTGGGACCTTTCTCCTCATCACTGCGAGTCTTATCCTATCCACCAGAGTGTCCAGGGCCAGGTGGGCCCATGCCCTGATGAGTGTGTTGACATGTCCGTGAACAGTGGCCACGTGTGTGGACCAGTATGTGGCCCTTCTGTGCTCTGGACCTTCTAAGAGACCTCGCAGGATTCCCTGGCCCGATTTCTGGGCCTGTTTTCTCTGTTGAAGTATGAGCAAGTTGGACTCACTGACTTTTGGTTCCCCTCCAGCACTAACATTCTAGAATATTCTAAGGGTTGTACACTTGCCCAGATGAAGCCAAACCTCCATCCATCCTGGGGGTCAACTGGGTCTGGGGAGATTCCAGACCACATACTCTAGGCATTCAGGAACCATGCCCCTTCCCCAGGCCCCCGGCAAGTCCCCAAAGGCCAGCTGCCGAGGCCTTGACTCGGAGTGACAGCCAGTGTCCTGAAAAGCCCTCAGCAGCTGCCCCAGGGACATGGGAAGATCACAGGACACCTTTCAGTACCCACAATGACCCCTGGAGCTACCCTGGGCCAAGAAGGCAGAGAGGGCAAATCAGGCCACCTGACATAGTCCCCCACTCCAGCACCTGTTCTCCAAGTCTGTCTCGAAGACACAATGGACAGCGAGAGCCCCTGGGGAGCCCTGGAAAGGACAGGAAGCCTTGGATGGGGAACCTGAGGAAGGGGTACAAGAGGTGGGTGCCCTGAAGACTGCCTTCTCACCTGCCAGCTGCCTCATCCTGAGGCAGCACCCATGGGGTCTGGCTTTGTCACTGCCCAGGTCCACTCACCTCACTGTCTCTGCCAGCCACACTCTAGCCCAGTGGGCACTGAAGTGCCAGGGGAATGAGGGCTGTGGCCAAGACCTCTGGCGGGGGAGGGTTGGAAAGGGTGCTGGTTGGCACCTCCCTGCCCCGGGGCCCGCAAAGCCTGGTGGAGGAGAAGGAGTGGGTTCTCGCTACGGTACCAAAGATGTAATCGCCTAGGTTTACAAGTATTTTTAGGACTCACATTAACTCACATTTATACAACAGAAGTGCTATTTTGTATGCCATCAAAATTTCCTATCCGTATACTTTTTTTTTTTTTTTTTAAGGGAAAGATTTGAATATTAAACCTGGTGCTTCTCACTCATGGACGTCGTGGTCTCACGGGTCTGAGTCCTCGTGCCTGGGAGGTGGTGGGAGTGGGGTAGAGATGATGAGGTCCTTTCTGCTCTGAGTCTGGTTTCCCTCTGTAAGATGGGGGTTTTCACCCCCTTGCTAGTAGCTGGGTGACCTGGACACCGGGCCTCAGTTTTCTCAGTTGGGACGTGAGAAGACTCTTCTGGCTCTGCAGGGTCTGGCCCCAGGTCAGGCAGAACTGTTTACAGGCTTGTGCTAAGGAGCATGAGCCCCTCCTGCTGCCCCTGCCGCACCCCACTCCACCCTACCATGTGCTTTGGCTTTGGCTCTTAAGCTGACCCTGCCTGCCTTACCCCCGCTCTGTGCCTACGGGCCAGATTGAAGCTGGTGTGGCTTGTGAGAGGCGTCTACTAAAGCCCAGACTCCAGGCCCCGGTGAGTAGTGGTCGGGTCCCAGGTAGGAACAGGGCGTACGGAGCACCCAGGAAGGCAGAGAGCTGGAAAAAGTGGAGAGAGAGGGTGAAAGAGAAGAAGAAAAGAGGAAGGTGTGGGGTGTGCGGCCGGCGCGAGGCCACGGAAGGAACGGGGCCTGGCTGTGGCCCTGAGGGCAGTCTCGACAGGCTGGGCAGGGGATTGCAGACCTGGCAGGCCCACCTTCTGGCTGCAGCAGCTCAGTGGTGTGGGGCTGGTGTGGGCCAGGCATCTTGGTGCTTGCTTGTTAGCTCGGTACTGGCCATAGGCTCCACTGCCCAGCCCAGGCCTGGGAGACCCTGACAGCAGCACGAGGCCAAGGGCCATAGAGCTACCAGGGGCAGGGGGCCAAGGGAAGAGGTCCGAGACCCAGGCTGGAGCTTCCTGGAAGGGGTCACCTGAAGTGGAACCAGTTTCCAGCCTGAGATCTGTCATACCTCACTGTGTGACCTTGGCCATCCCTTGCTCTCTCTGAGCTGGGGAAGGGGCATCTTGGTTTGTTTCTGGGTGAGAGGCACCTTCTTTGGAAGCCGCAGACCTCCCTGGACTGCCTCCAGGAGTCTGGGGCTGTGGCTGCCAGTGGGGAGAGGAATGGAGACGTGGGGCTCTGACTCATAGGCCTAGCCGCCAGCTCAGGAGCAGCTGAGCCATGCCAGGGGAAGCCCCGCTCGCTGCAGGGCCCCTCCTCGCCAAGCCGCCAAGCCCACCCTCCCGGGGTCCTGGCTTCAGAGCCCATGAACCCTTCTCTCCTGGCTGTGGAAGAAGATGAATGAGCCAATACTCAGATCTGCCCTGTAAAGAGAATAAACAACCACATTCCAGATGGGGATTATCCTCACTCATGGGAAAAGCCTCCTTCTGGAGGTCAGGAGACCTTGGCTGCCTCCACCTCAGGCCTGCTGCACGTCGGACCCTGCGTGAATCATACCACAGCAGGCCTCGATTTTCTTGGCAGAGAATGGAGCTAATGATGCTATAAAGAGATAAAGGATTAGATAAAACGCTGAGGATCACTTACTGAGCAGTTACTATGTACCAAGGCTGTCCTGTTGCTTCACAAACATTTTCTCATTCGACCTTCACATCAACCCTATGAACCAGGTATCACGATTGTTCCCATGTTACAAAGGAGAAACCAGTTCAGGGAGGTTATGAAGTGACGTGCCCAAGGTTATCTAGTTGGTATGGCAGGGATGGCATCGGGGCCTGGGCCTGGCCAACTCCCAAGTCAGCACTCAGGGAGGTAAAGCACCCGCCAAGGCTGTAAGGCTGCAGAGTTGGGGAGACTGGGTCCCTAACCCCTGTCTGCTGACTCCAGAACTCTCTGGTGCTGTGTGTCCCCAAGGGAAAGCATAGGAAAGTGCCGGTAAGAGGAAAGACCTATGTGAATCTGAAAGCTAGATAAAAATAATTTGAAAAGTTGGGTGGAGAGCTTGGACCTCACAGCCTCCTGTGCAGAGGGGTCCGGGGAGAGGGTAACTATAGGTCGGCCTCAGCTGGCTCCTGCCTCCCAACCTTGCCACTCAGTCAGGCTCCGGGATGCGTGAGCTGGAATTTTCCTCCCAGACAGATGAGCCACTCGGACGACACTATTCTTCCGCCACCCTATTCATAGCCAGGGGCTCGTTCCTGGAAAAAGAGGGAAAGACTAAAAGAAGCTATTGCCCCTGAGGCTCTGAACTTGAGCTGAGAGGAGCCCCACAACCCTCCATTAATGCGCTTTCTTCGATTTAGGGCGCTGTCTCCAAAAGGCCTCTTTTATTTTAGTTTCTTACTCATCTTCATAGTAATTAAAAGTTATTCATCTTCATAATGATTAAAAATTACTTTTGTAAAAGTATTTATGTAACTTTTGCCATCATTAGAAATATCTCTTACCAAAATACATGATACAGAAAGAGGAAGTCTTTGTGTATTTTGTATTTTAGGCTCCAGGAACATTTCAAATGCTTATCTTTTTTATTCGACAAATGTGTGCGTAGGAATTTATCTTATGGAAATTCTGTCCTCATTGTTAATCATTTAGTTATATTCTTCTAGGTCCCCTCCGTACACTCATACTAATATTTATATTTTGTAGTTATAACTATGTATACAGGTATATAATTATAATTTTAAACAAAACTACCACTGCTATTTTGCAACTTTTTGCTTTTAACTTAACAATACATGATGGACACACTCACAGTTCAGTGGTACCTGCAGATATTAATTCATTCACTTTGAGAGCTGCACATAATTTAAAAGAATGTCTGTGCCATAAAATATTTAACCAGTCCCATACCGATGGACGTTTAGTGTTTCAGAGTTATAAATTATGCTGCAATGGCCATTGTTTGCAAAGTACATTTATATTTGCATATTTATGTAAGCATCTTTTTCCATAGGATAAATACCTGGACACAGAGTTGCTGAGTAAAGAGGATAAATATTTAAAACATTACTGGATTCAAAAAGTTCCCTTAAAAAACACAAAACCATAGAATTTCTGGAAGGCTAAGAAAAGCAAACATAAAATGATGAACACAAAATAACTTAATTCTAGTTAGGCGCTCTGGCCTTCTGGAAGAAGTTTGGAGACTCTTCTGTTTGTTGGAAAAAAGCCACGAACTAGTAGTAAAAAGAAGTTAAAGACAGGAGTGCACCAAGCAGAGACTCTCTGGAGTGACCAGAGGGCTTCGAAGACTTGCAGAAGCAGAAGCTTTCCTGAAATGCAACTCCCACTTATGGGCTCCCAGCCCCCACCACCCAGAGGGGCCAACCCAGCATCCCCTCATGCCCTGGCTCTGCCCTGGTCCCTCACAGTTTAGAGAGTGTGGTCCCATGTGATGTTCACAATAACCTATGAGACAAGCCATGGGGAGATGAGTTTTAGATGAGGAAGCTGAGACTCAGAGCCATTAAGTGCGAGCCCAAGGTCATACCCAGGGAGGAGGCTCTTGCCTGCCAGGCTGGTGTCCTTGCTACTGTCTTGCTCAGGGAGTCTGTAAGTCCAGTTCCTGGACGCAGGGAAAGCAGGCTAGGCCCTGGAGTCAGGGTGCTGATGGCCCGTTCAGGGTGTGGCTCCTGAATTCTCTGGGGGGGGGCTCCCCCTTGGAGTGGGGTTCTGGGGCTTCTCTGGGGTGTGACGGATTCTCACAGCTCAGAATGCGATCTGCCATGGCTGTATCAGGGGCCTGGCTCATCTCAGGATCTGGCAGGACCTCAGGGACATCACAGGAGCCACACTGCCTCTTTGCGACCCCTCCCCCTAGCTTGGCCCCTGCCCCTCACCTTGGGCCCCCCTTGGCCTGCCTGCCCTTTCCAGTCACTCCCTTGGGGCTCTGCTCCTTCGAATAGGCTTGGGGGCAGTTCCATAGACTCTTTCTGGTTTGGGGTTTTATGAGTAATCACTGCAAGAAACAAAAAAAAATAAAAAAAAAATGTCACAAACACAAGGAAGTTAGAAAGCTTCTGTAAAATCACAGAATTCTCAGAGTGCTTGTTGCCCTTCTGAAGTGAGAAGATGGACGCTTCCATGCCTGAAAGTTTCTCTTGTTCATCACTGATCTCCCTGAAGCATATTATGACCTTGGCTCTCCTTTGCTCAAATATCTTCAATGGCTCCCCGTGTCCCAACAAACACAGTCCAGACTCCCTGGTGTGCTCTTCAAGGCCCTCCCTGACCTGATTCTGGCCTCTCCAGCTGCCTCTCCCACATCTGCCCTCCAAGGCCTGTCTACCCCGTGTGGGCCACAAGCTTGCCAACCTTTCAACAATGCACAAAGGTTCCCTTTCCTCCGTATTTTCCCCAACACTTGTTATCCTCGTCTTTGTGATAATAGCCATTCCTGACAGGTGTGAGGTGATATCTTATTGTGGTTTTTATTTGCATTTTCCTGATGATCAGAGATGTTGTACCTCTTGGCCATTTGTATATCTTCTTTGGAAATATGTCTATTTAGTTCCTCTGCTCATTTTTTAATTGGATTTTTTTTAAATTGAGTTGTATGAGTTCCTTATATATTTTGGATATTAACGCCTTATCCGATATATGATTTGCAAATATTTTCTCCCATTCTGTATGTTGCCTTTTCATTTTGTTGATCATTTATTTTGCTGTGCAGAAGCCCTACCTCTGCACCTCTGTTGATGCTGCCCAGCCCTCTACAGCCAAAGGGCAAACTCTTGCCCTAAACACCAGCCTAGCATAAAGCCACCCCCTCCAGGAAGTCTTCCTGATCTCTTGGCTGGAAGTGATTTCTCTTCCCAGTCCTTTGTGCCTCTCATGGGCTCTCATGTTTGTTTGACACCCTTAGCCCCTGGATGTCCTATGAGCTCTCTCACCTCCAGGCCTTTACCATGTGTCCTCCCTGAACCTCCCCCTCCAAATCCTTCTCAGCTTAGGCAGACTTTTCTTTGACTTCCCTCTTCAGTGCTCCCAGGACATCCTGCAACTCTCCCTATGTCCTGGCGCTGCCACCAGGCTGTGAGTTCCAGAAGGGAGGGATCATGCCTGCCATGTTCACCACTGTGTTTCTAGGGCCAAGCACAGAGTAAATGCTCAATTAATATCTGCCGAATGCACTTCACCTCATTATTGTCTCACTGGATTTGAGCCAGTAACCCCTCTGCCATTTTACAAATGAAGAAACTGAGAGAGGCCAGGGGCCTACCTGGTTGTGCTCACACAGCTAAGAGTGGGGAATGCAATTTCCGGCTTGTCTGGCTCCAAAGCCCAGGCCATTCCCCTCTACCTTGGCCTTTGAGAGCCCATTGCTGAAGGCAGGTGGTAAAACACATGGGTTTGGGGGCCAAGTTCCTGGGTTCAAATCCAGCTCTGCCACTTATCAGCTGTGTGACCCTGGGCAGGACACCTACCATCTCTGAATCTGTCTTTCCTCATCTGTAACATTGGGTAATTACGGCCCCTACGGTGGCTGTGAAGACCAAATGAGATGATCTATGCAAAAAGTTTAGTCCAGAGACTAGTGCAAAGAGAGGGCACTAATGGACAGGGTGACTCAAAATGGTCCATTTTTATGCCCTGAGTTAGAGTAATTATTAATAGCACCGCTTTTGGTCTCTCCTATTTGGATGATAAATCATGTCCGTGTCAATCCATGTCAGTGTTGTCACCTGCATTATAGTCTCACCACCTAGGTGCTTGTCTTACCCCCCAGCAGGGTAGTGAAGGCCCTAGAGGCAAGGAAGAGCCCCGAGCCTTCTCCTTTCTGGACCCAGAACAGGACCCAACCCATGAAGCATTCGCCAATGTTTCTCTGAGAGCAGAGAATGGCTTCTACTCTCTCTTCATCTGTTCATCCATTTACTCACTTACTCATGCATCTGGTACTGACCGAGTTCCCACTGTCTGCCGGGCCTGGGCTGTTCCCTGGGCTTGGGATGGGGCTGAGTTGAGTGGTCAGGAGAGTGGAGCTAAGCTGTCCCTGCCATGGGGCCTGAAGCCAGGAGCCAGGCAGGGAGATGAGGGTTGGGCCCTCAGTATGTGTGGAAACGTGACACGACCCATATAGTCGCCTCGGGATTTCCTAATCCTTGGGTTGACATATAAACTGTTCTCAAAGTTCCCCTGCCACAGGATAGAGTGATGTCAGTCTAGGATTCCT
>NW_006431919.1:1797186-1821411 GCF_000325575.1 Pteropus alecto | reverse complement strand
CACTGCACTGAACCCCAGGACACTTCGACCCCACGTACACATGCTGCTGGGGAAGACCCAGTGTCATCTTGTGCAGCATGGTGATCTTTAGCTACCAGCTCTGGCATCTGCTGGCTCTGGGAGCTTGGGCAAGTGACCTAACCTCCCCGAGCCTTGATTTCCTCATCTGCAAAATGGGAATAATTAATAGAATCAGCCTCATGGTTGAGAGGATTAAGTGAGATAAATATGCAAAGAGCCCGGCTTGGTGCCTGGCACATAAACAACACTTAGACAATGTTAGGCCTCCAAATGCCGTATTCCCAGGAGGGGAGGTTACCTTCTTCCTCACAGAACTTTGCAGCACTGCTCTCATTCACTGACTCATCCATCCTTCAGACATCTAAAGTCAGTGGATCAGAATGATCAGGTATTCCTCAGGCTCAAGAGGCAGGAATACCCTTGCCAGCTGTGCGATCTTAGGAAAGTGACTTAACTTCTCTGAGTCTTGGGATAATAACAACACGTACCTCTAGGGTTGAGGATTCAATGAGATTACTCCAAAGAGTGCTTGGCACACTGCCTGACACACAGCGAGCACATGATCCAACTCCGAGGCCTGCCAAGTAGGGAAAATCCTGGAGTGAGGGTGCGGCTAGGAGGACCGGGATGCATTGAAGGACACCTGCTTGTCCTTCAGGGACAGGAAGCCTCCTGGAGGTAGGGAGTCTGGGGAGCTACAGGAGTTCGCCGGGTGGACAGAAATAACAGGGTGAGAAGCTTATTCTGATCTTGGGGAGAAAGACGAGTTCTGTTGAGGTGGTCTAGGGCACCCCTCAGGACCACTTTTGCCTTTACCTCCTTTGCTGGCCACATCCCTTTTCTCCCTCAACACCTTCCACCTGAGGGAAGTCTCTGCCAGCCTGGGCCAGGGATTTGTGAGAATTGCATGAAAGCTGAGCATCTAGCCCTGAGATCAGAGAAACTTTATCTGTATGTTAAAGATTCTTAGGTTTCCTTGAGGCCACTGTGAGCTTTTGAGGGCAGCAGCCTCAGCCACGACTAGACATCGGAATCCCCTAGAGAGCCTCTCACTCTAATTCAGCAAGCCCTGGAAACTGCATTTTAGCAGGTACTCCTGTGATTCTGAGGCTGGAGTCCTTGGACTGCACTTGGAGGTCCCTTGCTCTTAGAAGCTCCCATTAAGAGCCCTGACCTACAGGATACACTCTGAGCACCCAGTCAGATGTCAGGGACCCTGAGTACTTGGAACTCACCCCTTCTCATTTCTGCTCTGCTCCATTCCTCTGGCTGGCCACAGGGAGCCCTGAATTTTCATCCATGCTAGTCTTTTTCTTGGATTTCCTTTCTGCCTGGAGGACTCCTCCAAGGCTCAGCTCTAAAGCCATTGCTCTGAAGCCCTGGCAGACTCTCTATCCTCTGTCTTCTCATAGCATCTGGTTGTACCCCTGTCACCACAGGAAGGGCCTCCCTTTAAACAGGTTGAACTTGAAAAAGTTAATGTCACATTAATGATGCCACACATTGTTGAAGATCTGATGAGAGTGAGGATGATCAGATGTGTTTGGAGACCATGTCCTCGAAGGACTGCTAAGGGACCAGAGTGCTCAACCTGGAAAAGTGATGACCCCCAAGAACCACAGGATACCTCACATCACTGGAAACCTATCAAGGGACAGGAAACAGAGTTGTCTAGGGGTCCAGAACGCAGCGTCAGGAGTGACAGGCAGGTGCACCAGGGAGGCAGATCTGTACCCCTGCAGAGAAGCAAGGATTCCAGCTTTCTGACAACAGGAGGCACGCAGGTGACCTGCCTGGGATGCCATGGGGCTGTGGGGCATAGTGTTGGCCCAATGACCCAGGTAGCAGGAAGTAGTGACCTGAGTCTGAGACCCTGAGAATCCCTATTCTGGTTCTGAGTCTTCCTCAAAGTAGCTATGTGACACGAGATAAGTCACTTACCCTCTCTGACCTTCCCTTTTCTTATCTCTACGATGGAGATAATATGCACTTTACTGAGCCCATGTGGCCCAGGCCTGTATGAGAAAATGGAAATGAAAGTGCCTTATAAACAATAAATGGTTCACCCCTCCTAAGCAAGACATGATACTCAGAAGCCAGAAACAAAAAGACAACAGATTTGATTACGGGTAAAGTAAAATCTTCTGTGTAATTAAATATACCAATTAAAAGAAAGGTAAAAAGAGGTGGTAGACTGATGAAAAATATTTACAACTTATGTAATCATAAGGTTAATAGACGTAATACAGAATATAAGTAGTCTCAACAAATCAATAAAAAGACAAGAAACAGAAAAACGGACAAAGGTTATCTGTAGAAGAAAGCTGAAGAGTCAATACACGTGAAAAAAAGTTCATTTCACCACTAATCTGAGAAATTCTTATTCGAATCTCAATGAAATAATATTTTTTTCTATCAGATTGGGAAACACTTTAAAGATCAAAAATATCCAATGTCAGCAAGAATATAGTGAAGCTGGGTTTCCCACACACTGTTGATGGGAATGAACATTCACACGGTCTTTATTGGAGGGTAATTTAACAATGTTCCGCATTTTAATGTACCTACCCTTTGAACCAGCTAAGCTCTTCTAGGATTGGATCCTGCTCAGATGATGGCACACCTGCACAAAGATTCATGTGTGAGGATGTTCAATGCAACATTGTTTACAAGGGGGAAAAAAATTTAAATTCATTCACAAGGGGAATGGTGAAATAAATTATAATGCGTTCATACCATGAATGTAATGCAGCAATTTAAAAAATGGAGTAGATGCCTATGAACTGATTTTCACTTTCTGTCTTCTCCTCTACTTACATGTATGTTTATCTTTTGATTTTCTCCACTGGATGTGAGCTCTTAGAGGGCTTGCTGAGACTGTGGTTCATTTTGTATATGATTAGCCCCCTGTCCATTAATTTTTATGGAATCACAGAATTTCAGACTGTAAAGAACCATAAGGATTCTATTCTAATGGTACCATTTGACATTATAGACCATAACTGGATGATCTGGATGGATGGGATGGATGGATGGATGGATGATGGATGGATGGATGGATGGAAGGAAGGACGGAAGGATGGATGGAAGAAGGATGGATGGATGGATGGATGGATGGATGGATGGATGGATGGATGGATGATGGATGGATGGATGGATGGATGGGATACATGAATGAGACTGTACCTGCAGGGCAAAAGTCAGAGAAGGGTACAAACATAACTTCTACCAATGGCTGTTGCTGGGAAAAGGGTTGTGATTGAGAAGAAAGGGATTTGGGGGGACTTCCATTTGGGGTGCTAGATCCTCTTTATGTATAAATATCTTACAGTGAGCACTGGTGTTAAACGAAAGAGTGGGAAAACAAATAGAACTGTAGAATGATGTTTTTGCTGCATCTTGAAAGAGTCTGTATAGAATTGGTGTCATTTCTTTCTATTTGTTTGGTAAAATTCACCAGCAAAATCATTGGGGCTGGAATTTTGTTGTTGTTGTTACTACAAGATTTTTAACTATAAGTTTAATGTGTTTGGAGACCACGTTCTAGGAGGACTGCTAAGGGACTGGAGTGCTCAACCTGGAGAAGTGATGTCCCCCAATTTGTATTATTGATAAATATAGGATTATTAATGTTACCTATTTCTTCTTGAGTGAGCTTTGGCAGTTTGTTTCTTTCAAGAGATTTGTTCCTTTTTTCAAACTTGTTGAATTTATGCAGCTAGAATTCTTCATAGTATTCCCTTATTATCTTTTTAGTGTCAGTAGGTTTGGCAATGATATCCACTCTCTCGTTCTTGATATTTGTAATTTGTGTCATTCTCATATTTTCCTGGATATATATATATTTTTTAAAAATGAAATAGCTTTTGGTTTTATTAATTTTTCCCTAAAATTTTTTGTTGTTGTTCTAGATTGCATTGATTTCTGTTCTTATCTTTGTTTCCTTCCCTATAGTTGCCTCGGGTTTAATTTGTTCTTCATTTTTCTAGTTTCTTAAGGTGAAATTCAGATCATTTCTTTCTTTTCATCCAATTCAAAATACTTTCTAATGCTCCTCGTGATTTTCCTCTTTGACTCATGATTTGTTTATCTTTGTTTTCAATTTTCAAATATTTGAGATTCTCCAGATATTTTTCTGTCAATAATTTGAAGTTTAATCCTGTTATGGTACAAGAAATACTTACATAATTTAGTTATTTAAATGTTTTGTGGGGGGGGCGGGGTTGTGTGTGTGTGAATATGGCATATCTTGGTGAATGTTCTATATATCCTTGACAAGAATGTGCATTCTGCTGTTGTTAAATGTAGTATTCTATAAATATCAATTAGTTCAAGTTGGTTGATAGTTTTTTCAAGTCTTCTATATCCTTACTGATTTTCTCTTTATTTGTACTATTACTGAGAGTTAAGTGTTACCAGAGATTTTCCTCTCTCTTCTTTTACTTCTATTGGTTTGTTTCATGTATTTTAAAACTCTGTTCTAAGAAGCATATACATTTAAAATTATTATGTCTTCCTGCGTAATGACTCCTCTGTCATATGTAATGTCTTTTGTTATCCTTAGAAATATTCTTTGTTCCAAAGTCCATTTTGTCTAATATTAATAGAGCTACTCTGGCTTTTTAAAATAGCTGTTTACATAAACAATCTTTTTCCATCCTTTTGCTTTTATTTTATTTAAGTCTTTATATTTAAAGTGGATTTCTTATAGATAGCAAATGGTTGGGTTTCGCTTTTATATTTAGACTACTGTCATTTATGTCAGTAGTTGTACAGTTGGATTAAAATCTACCATCTTGTTAGATGTTTTCTATTTGTTGGTCTTCTTTTGTACTCTTTTTCTGTATATTTTATGACTCTATTTTATCTCTACTACTGGCTTATAACTTTACCTTTTAAGTTTTTAGTGGTTATTTTTGGTTGACAATATATATCTTTAATTAAGCAAAGTCTACCAAAAAATAATATTGTGGTGCTTCAAATATAGTATAAGGACCTTATACTGTACTTTCTTCCCTCCCATCTTTTGTAGTATTGTTGTCATACATTTTACTCGTACATATGCTATAAACATACAGTACATTGCTACTACTTTCGTGTTAAATCAGGGATGTCAATCTATAGCCCATGGGCCAAATCTAGCCTGCCACCTGTTTTCATAAATAAGGTGTTATTAGAACACAGCTACACTCCATGGTTTATGTATTGTCTATGGCTACTTTTACACAATAATGGCAGAGTTAAGTAGCTGCAAAACAGATTTTATGGTCCACAAAGCCTAAAATATTTACTATCTGGATTGTTACAGAAAAATTTGCAAATGTCTATTTTAGACAGTCTGTTATGTTTTTGAGCAATAAAAAGCAAGATAAAAGTATTTTTTATATTTACCTTTATTTCATTTCCAGCACTCTCTATTTTTTTTGTATATCCAAGTTCTGTCTGGTATCATGCTTTTTGCCTGAAGAGCTCCCCTTAACATTTTTTTCTTTTGTAATGCTGGTCTGCTGGCAACGAATTCTCTCAGTTTTTGCTTTTCTAAGAAAGTCTATACCTTCTTTTACGATTGAGGTAAAATTCACATAACAAAAATTTAAACGTCAACCATTTTAAAGTGTACAATTCAGTGACATTTAGTAGATTTACAGTGTAGTGCAATCATCACTTCTATCTAGTTCCAAGACATTTTCGTCACTCCAAAATGAAACTTCGTACCCATTAAGCAGTCACTTCCACCCACACCCCAGCTTCTGGCAAGCACCAGTCTTTCTGTCTCTGTGGATTTATCTATTCTGGATGTTTCATATAAATGTAGTCATACAATAGGTGACATTTTGTGTCTGGCTTCTTTCACTTAGCATAATGCTTTTGAGGTTCATCTGTGTCGTGACATGTATCAGTACTTCACTCCTTTTTCATGGGTGAATAACATTCCATTGTATGGATATATTACATTTTGTTTATTCATTCATCAACTGTTTCCACCTTTTGATTATTGTTAATAGTGCTGCACTAAACATTTATTATCAAGTATTTGAGTCCCTGTTTTTTAATGATTTTGGGTATGCCTATGTGCGGAATTCCTGCGTCGTATGGTAATTCTATTTTTCTCTTTTTGAGGAACTGTCAATATGATTACTACAGCATGGCACCATTTTACATTCTCACCAGCAACGTACAAGGGTTCCAATTTCTCTGCATCCTTGGCAACACTCGTTATTTTCTGATTATTATTTTTTATTATTATGGCCAACCTAGTTGGTGTGAAGTTGTATCTCATTGTAGTTTTGATTTGCATTTCTCTTATGACTAATGACGTTGAGCATCTTTTTGTGTGCTTGTTTGTCATTTGTATATCTTCTTTTGAGAAATGTCTATTCAACATTTTGGTTCACTTTTAAATTTGAGTTCTTTTTGTTATATATATATATATTCTGGATACTTAACTCTTATATATATGGTTTGCAAATATTTTCTCCCATTCTGCATGTTGTCTTTTTATTCTCTTGACAATGTCCTTTGATGCAGCAAATGTTAAGTTTTGATGAAGTCAAATGTATCTATTTTTTTCTTTGGCTGCTTGTGGTTTTGGTGATATATCTAGGAAACCATTTCCAAGTCAATGTCATTGAATATTTACCCTTATGCTTTTTTCTAAGAGTTCTATAGTTTTAGCCGTTATAGTTAGATCTTGGATCCATTTAGGGTTAATTTTTGTGTATGGCGTGAAGTAAGAAGAGTTCATCGTCATTTTGTCATTTGTGGCTATCCAATTTTCTTAACATCATTTGTCGAAAAGACGTGGTTTTTTCCCCCACATTGAATGGCCTGGCACCCTTGTTGAAAGTCAATTGCATAGATGTGAAGGTTTCTTTCTAGACTCTCCATTTGATTCTGGATATATATATATATATCCTTATGCTGATACCACACTGTTTTGACTCCTGTAGTTTGCAGTAAATTTTGAAATTGGGAGGTGTGACTCCAACTTTGTTCTTTTTCAAGATTGATTTGGCTATTTGGGGTCTCTTGAAATTTCATATGTATTTGAGAATCCGTAATATTGGTGTCATACATTTTCCATTTCTGAAAAAAAGGCCGTTGGGATTTTGATAGGGTCTGCATTGAATCTGTAGATAACTGTGGGGGAGTATGCCATCTTTGTAATAGTAAATCTTCCAATCCATGAATATGAAATGTCTTTTCATTTATTTAGTCTTCTTAATTTCTTTCAGCCGTATTTTGTGTTTTTCAGTCTTGCATCTCCTTGGTTAAATTTGTTCCCAAGTATTTTATTCATTTCAATCCTATCGCAAATAATTTTTTTTTTAATTTACTTTTTGGATTACCTATTGCTAGCGTATAGGAATACAATCGAGTCTTTTGTGTTGATATTGTATCCTGCAACTTTGCTGACTTCAGTTATTAGCTCTAATAGGGTTTTTTTGTTTTTGTTTTTGTAGATTCTTTAGGATTTTTCTATATGTGGGAATCATGTCATCTGTGAATAGAGTGTGTTTTACGTTTCTTTTTTAATTTGGATGCCTTTTATTTCTTTTTCCTCATGATCGCTTTGGCTAGAACGTCCAGTACGATGTTGAATAGAAGTGGTAAAAACGGCGTCCTTGTCTTTTTCCTGATCTGAGGGAAGTAAAGCTTTTAATCCTTCACCACTGAGTTAGCTATGAATTTTTTATATAGACATTTAATCATATTAAGGATGTTGCCTTTTATTCCCAGTTTGTCTGGTGTTCTATCACGACAGCATGTTAGATTTTTGTCAAAGGCTTTTTTTGCACCAATTGAGATGATCATGTGGGATTTTTTTTCATTTTATTAATCTGGTGTATTAGATTGATTTTTATTGAACCCTGTTTGCATTTCTGGAATAAATCCCACTTGGTCATATGTGTAATTATTTTAATGTGCAGTTGGATTTGATTTGCTGGTATTTTGTAGAGTGTGTTTGCATCTATATTTGTAAAAGATATTGGTCTAGTTTTCTTTCCTGTGATATCTTTGTCTGCCTTAGTGTCAAGGTAATACTGGCCTCACAGAACGAGTTGAAAGATGTTCCCTTATCTCCTGTTTTTTGAATGAGTTAGAGAAGAATTGGGATTCATTGTTTTTTAAACATTTGGTAGAACCCACCAGTGAAGCTATCTGGTCTTGGGCATTTCTTTGTTGGGAGGTTTTTTATTATTATTTAATCTTTTTGCTAGTTATAGATCTATTGAGATTTTTTTTTTTAAGTCAGTTTTTGTTGGAATTCATGATTGCTACAGGTCCAAAAACTTTCCTGAAAAAAAAAATGTATACGTGAAAAACATCTCAGTACAAGGAAAGAATGATCATTTTCCTGGATCAATGTTATGTTGGGATTTTTTAGTTTCAGGAAGTGACTTTACAATCATGTTATTTAGAAACAAGAAAGGAAATACTAAGAGAATTAACTAAAAGGAGTAAAAACAATTGCCTCCAGGAAAGGAAGGGCAGAAGAATGCTATTTTTTTTTTCTTAAGAAATATAGCAGCACAATTAGACTCTTCGTTTAA
The DNA here is from genome assembly GCF_000325575.1 of Pteropus alecto. Taxonomy (NCBI): domain Eukaryota; kingdom Metazoa; phylum Chordata; class Mammalia; order Chiroptera; family Pteropodidae; genus Pteropus; species Pteropus alecto. The sequence goes on along the minus strand of NW_006431919.1, from coordinate 1,812,835 downwards.
ATAAATAAGTAAGTAACTTTATCCACAAAAAGACAGTTCTACAACCAGGCTGCCTGGATCCAAATTCCACTTCCGCCATTTGGAAACGATAACCGTGGGCAAGTTTAAGCGTATGATCTCTCTGAACCTCAGTTTTCCCATCTGTGAAATGGAAATGATAACAGTACCTACCACATTAAGTTTTTGTGGGGACCAAAGGAGATCATGGATGTCAAGGGCTTGGCTAGTGAGTGTCCTATAAATGGAAGCTTCTTGCTGCTATTACCAGGCCCTCCCAGACCAACCCCCTTTTGGCATAGCCAAAGCCACCCGGCCACTCTGAAGAACCCCATTTGTGCTACTGCCTGACTGACCGCTTGACCTTGGGAGTGTCTCCTGACAGAACCCTTCGGAGGTGGCTTCAGAAGGGCCCCAAACTTCTCCCCCAGGCTCAGGCTGGCCCCTGACTCCCAACTCCTCCCCCTGGGGGTCATGGCTTTGTTTTCTTCTAAAGACCCAAGATTTCCAAACTCTGTGGTTGCCTTGCTAGCTAAAAGGGGAAGAAGGGGATCAGCACAAGGAGGAGGAGGAGGAGGAAGAAGAGGGAAACAAGACAAATAGTCGGTGCGGCGAGAGGAACTTGTCCAGGCAGCGTTCCTGGTCCCTGCAAAGTGAGAAGCTGGGAGACCCAGTGCCTGCCCAGCCCCCAGCCCTGCATCAGCCTGCCGCCTCCCCAGCGAGGCCATGGGCCCAGGGGCTCTACTGGTCCTGCTCGTGGCCACAGCTTGGCATGGTAAGAGCAGAACTGAGGGCCCTGGGCGCGGGTTGGGGGAGATGTGACGGAGAGGGTCCCTGTGTAAGGATTCCATAAGTTCCTGCCCCTCACTGCGTTTCTGTTTCCTCAGCCTGGACGGCAGGTTTGTGGCTATCCGCTCTGGAGAGGCAGTGGAGGGAAAAGAGGGTGTGAGTGGGGTGGAGGCTGCCCAGCTAGGGCTGCGGATAAGTTTCAGCTCTGATGTTGACTTACTGAGTGTGTCCTGAACAAGCCCCTGTTGCTCTCAGGGTTTCAGTGTCCACATGCATTCAACAGTAGGCAGTGGGGGTGGTGAGGGACTCGACCAAAGCAAAGCTCTTCAAATTTTATTGTGCACACAGATTACCTGGGTATCTTACTACGGTGCAGATTCTGACTCAGAAGGTTTCAGGTGCTACCTGAGATTCTGCATTTCTAACAAGCTCCTAAAAGACGCCAGTGCTGCTGGTCCATAGCTACACTGAGTAGGGAGGCCGCACAGAGCCCTGAGGGCTCTGCCAGCTCACTGATTATTGGCAGGACCTGACTTGGAAAGGCCCCAAGGGGCAGTGGTCCTTCCATGGGGACTTGGGTGAGGAGTTGGAAGGAGAGATAAGAGGTGAGCGAGTGGGGCTGCGGGGGTCTTGCTGTGAGGAGTCTGGGGATGGAGTCGAGCACCCTAGATGGGGAGAGGCTTATGAAGATCCTTGGCTGAGGAGGGGCTGTGTCCCAGGCCAGAGTGTGTGTGTTAGGGGAGAGGAGTGGAGGTTGAGGGATGTCCTGGTAGCTGATGATGGAGGGGTCTTTCAAGTAAGTGGGAGGCAAGGAGGTTTGGGGCATGGAGAGAATTGGGGAGCTGAGATGAGAGGGTGAAAACTGGATAGGCACAGAGAGGGGCTTGGTCAGGGTTCACCATGCCCCAGCGCCCACTGCAGGGAAGACGAGTCCCGAGCAGGCTTTCCCCGCCTGCCAGTGCCGGGGAAACTGGGGGTGGAAGTTGAGGGTGTCCGTCTTGTCCTGCGTGAATATCTGAGGCAACAGGACACAACAAAATAGAACAGACGTCTCTCTCTGACCACATTTCCAGGAGGCCAAGGCAGGGGCTAGAGGGACAGGGCAGGGGAGGGGAGGGAGAGGCTCCTGTGAAACCAAGTGGGTACAGAAACGGAACACAGAATCCAAGACCGTGTGATGTTATAGTCGCAGACTCTGACCTTTGAAAGTTAAAAACTTTAGATATCAGGATGTCAGGATCAGAACGGAGGTTAGAAATGTGGCGACTGAAGCAGTATCCCAGGGCAGGAGCAGATGATGGAGCTAGGTGATGAGCTGTGTGTCTCCTCACTGAATCCTCTCAGGATGTCTCAGAGGTGGGAACACGGATTATGTCACTGGACGAGAGGGTAGCCTAAGCGTCACAGAAGTGAAGGCACCTACCCAGCCTATAAGGGAGAACCAAGGTTCAGACTCACATTGGTATGACCCCACAGTCTAAACGCCTCTCTGCAGTAACACCCCTGGGGCCCACATCACTACAGCTGTAATAGGGCAGTGCCAGCTCTATTTGCAGACAGCCCACCTGAAATGACGCTGCTCCCCTCCCTGATGGTCACATTGGCACAGGAGGGCTACAGCCCCGCCTCCCCCCTGTGTTGGCCTTGGCAGAATCCACCAGTTCACTTGATCCTTTATGCCGATCAGAAGCTCAGGTAGAGAGGCTACACACCTTTGATGGGTACGAAATAAAAACATAAGTTAAGCCCTCTTGTAATCATTTGACAGAGATCTTTCTGACTCTGGGGTCGATGGTGGTGGCGGGATGAATAGATTCGTTTGAGGAGCTTGCATACAGGACAGTGAAGAAGCCCTGAATTCACCCAACGCCCTTGGGGCTGGACGTCCTATCATCAGAACCAAGGGGTCGCACTCGCCGGGATACCATGTGGGTCAGTGGCAGACAGAGCCAGGCCCCGCAGCCCAGGGTGTTCTGATGCCCAGAAGATGGCACTTCCTTTCCTGGGAATCTCTCCCTCAAAGAGGGGACAGTGGTCAGGAGGGTCAGGAAGCAGAAGTGAGAGCATCCCAGGGAGAAGGGCCGCGAGCAGAACGGAAACGGGGGCCAGGCTGGGCGCCAGCAATGTGTTTCCGCCCACACAGGCCAAGGCGCCTGGCGGCCCCTCCAAGGCCTTGAATCAGCTCTCACTTCCCTCCTGAGCCCCTATTTTAGGCCCTGGAAAAATGCTGACTCTGCAGAGGCAACGGGTCTTCTTCCCGGAGGACCGAATATGGGTTTCAAGTCCTCTTTTCTCCTTCACAAAAATTTTCCTTAAAAGAGGTTGGCTCTCCAGTAAAGAAAGCAGTGCTGGGGTGTCAGGGTGGGCTGCTGGGGTGTCAGGGTGGGGTGCTGGGGTAGACGAGATAATAAATGTAATGGCTAACGCTTACTGAGTATTTATTTGGTGGCAGGTGATGTTCTAAAGGCTTTCCATGTATTTAAATGTCCTGACATCTCAATAAATGGGTATAATTCTTGTCTTCATTTCATAGGGAGGATTTTGAGGCACAGAGACTCTGAAACACCCACTGTGCTACAGACTGACGATGGGGGCGGGCACAGTAGGGCCTTTCTAATTCTGCAGGGCCAAGATCCTACACCTCTTTTCTCCTTCCCCATATGAATTAAGTTGAATGACTTTGCTATGAACATTCCATTCATCTGTCTCTTCCTTTGCTTGTTCAAGCCCCTGCTTTGAACCAGGCCCTGGGCTCCCACACTAAGGATGCAGCCTACTTCAGGAGGCTGAAAGAATCTACTCCTGGGGAGAGGAATGATGTTCTCACAGCTGGGAAGACTGAGGCAGGGGGCAGGGGAGCCTCCTGTGGGGCAGTGGCCAGGTGGGAGGCTGAGAAAGCTCCCAGCCCCTTTCTCAGAGGAGGGGCCTGCTGGGCATCGGAGACTTCAGTCCATCCCTGAGCAGGTTTGGGATGGGGGGCTGAGCAAATGACCAGAAAGGTGCAGGGACTTGTTAAAGGTGCAAGTCACAGCTGAACCCTAGCACCAGCATCACCCCTGCCAGGACACCACCCATCTCAGCGGCAGGGAATGGCCCAGAGAGCATCGCCTCAGACCTCACATCTGTCTGCTCTTTGCCCCTCACCAGCTCAAGGGGTACCGGTGATAGAACCCAGTGGCCCTGAGCTGGTCGTGAAGCCAGGCACGACAGTGACCCTGCGATGTGTGGGCAATGGCAGCGTGGAATGGGATGGCCCCCTCTCCTCCCCATACTGGACCCTGGGCCTTGAGGGCCTTAGCAGCATCCTGACCACAAACAACGCCACCTTCCAGAACACTGGGACTTATCGCTGCACTGAGCCTGGAGACCCCTTGGGGGGCAACGCCACCATCCACCTCTATGTCAAAGGTGAGGAATCTGGGCCCATACCCAAGAGGCCTGGCCCAGCAGGCCCCGCTAGGAATGGGCAGGAGGGCTGGGCCTTAATATTACCAACCATGAAAAACTGGGTCCACATTTACTGAGTGCCTGCCGTGAACAAGGAACTGTGGCTGTGCTCCTAATTTAAAGTGTCCTGACAATAACCCTGTGAGGTAAGTTCCATGGTTATGCCCATTTTCCAGAGGCTCAGAGGGGTCGAATCATTTGCTCAAGGTCACACAGCATCAAATAGTGAGACTGGACCTGGCTCCAGAGCCCACACTCTGAAGCATCCACTGAGCTTCCCTGGTATTGTGTGACCTCAGGCAAATGATCGGCATATCTGAGCCTCTCTATCACCAAAGTCCAGAGACCATCTGGCCTGGGGGAGGGAGGGCAGTTGTGACCCTGTATCCCCCTCTTCCCCAGACCCTGCTCGGCCCTGGAATGTGCTGGCCGAAGAAGTGACAGTGTTCGAGGGTCAGGATGCGCTGGTGCCCTGCCTACTCACTGATCCGGAGCTGGAGGCGGGAGTCTCACTGGTGCGGGTGCGTAACCGGCCTGTCTTGCGCCAAACCAACTATTCCTTCTCACCCTGGCATGGCTTCACCATCCACAAGGCCAAGTTCATTGAGAGTCATGACTACCAATGCAGCGCTCAAGTAGCTGGCAGGACGGTGACAACGAATGGCATCCGGCTTACTGTGCAGAAAGGTGCGTGGGGCAGGGATGGGCCGACCAGATGTCGAGGGCAGGGACAGAGGGCTGGCAGCCACGCGCATGGCGGTGGGGCCCGGACCTCCTGGGAGATAACGAGTGTCCCTCTTCTTTTGTTTCTTCCTTCCAATTACGCCACAGTCATCTTGTCCTACTGTGGCAGGACAAGTCCGGTATGTGGGCAGGGAGACAGACCACATGCAAAAAAATAACTCGATGGACAGAATCACCTCGGATTATGACACATGCTAGGAAAGCCATTAAACGAGGTGATGGCGTCGAGTGCGTGGGGACAGGGAGTGGGGGAGCCTTGCTGAGAGAGCGAGTGACGAGAAAGAGGTGGCCCTGCAAAGATATCCTTCAGCGGAGGAAACAGCAGGTGCAAAGCCGGGAGGCGGGAAGAGGCTCCGGATGTTCTCCCACACTCTCAGAGGCGGGTTTCCCACGCGGTGCCAGCCTGGTGCTGGGCCCTGGGCACGTGAAGGTGGGGTGGTCAGCCAAGTGACAGGGAGGCGGGGGTGGCCATGTGAGACGCCCTCACCGTGGGCGGACATGGGGAGCAGGGGTGGCGCGGTCTTGCTCCTTTTCCCGCTTGCCCCTGCTGGGCTGGTGGACAGGATTCTGGTTTCTGGAAGGGCTGATACGGAAGGAGGCCCCAGGCTCAGGACCTGGGCTTGAGACGAGAATTAGGTCCCTCTAATGAAGTCAGAGCAGCTTGGGCTTGAGGCCACGAAACCCGCCAAGGAAGTGAAAAAACCCCACTCTGAGGGCAGAAGAGGCCATGGGGGCGTTTTCCCCGAACTTCATCCCGCAGGGCTCTGGGCTGCCCCGGGCCCTGGTTCTGCTATGACGCCCTCGGTGACCTTGGATGAGCTCTTTAGTGTCTCTGGACCTTGGGAAACTGGTTTAGATCGTCTTTCGACCACAGCAACAGCCACAAATATTAATTGAGTGCCTACTACACGCGAGGCACTGGGCTAGCTGCTGGGGACAGCGCCATCATAGATTTGCCACCCTACTTGGCAAGACGGACTAGAGAGAAAGTAAATAACATACCAGTTGTGACTAACAGGAAACCCAGGCGGAGAAAGCTGGATATGTGCGTGTGTATGTTTGGGATTGAGGGGAGGTGTGAGGCTAATTCAGCTAAACTGGTCACAGAAGGCCTCTCTGAGGAACATTTGAGTGAAAGAGCTGAAGGGTGAGAACAGGCACTCATTCAAAGTGTGGGAGAGGGAGCATTCCAGGAGCAAGGGGCCAGTGCAGGGCTCTGCCGTGCGAAGGCCAGGGTGGCTGCAGTGCGGTGAGCGTAGGATGGCAGGTGTTCAGCTGGTCAGTAACAGGGCCTGGGGATGTGGGAAAGACTTTGGCTTTTATTTTGAGAGTGAAGGGAAGCCACTAAATTGAATATTGGCACAAGAGAGAGAGTCATGATCCGATTTACCTTCTTAAGAGCTCGCTTGGGCTGCTCTGAGGGGTCCAGGTGGGGTTGGAGGCAAAGCAGGGAGGCCTTCCAGGAGCCCAGAGCAGAGGTTGGTTCTGAGACTGGGGAGAGGCGGTGGTGGTGGAGGGAAGCGGACTTTTCAATGTCTATTTGGGAGACGAGACTTACTGTGGGGAAAATTGAGGCATTGATGGTGCCTCCCAGGATTTGGGATGGGAGCGTAGTGGGGACCCACGGTAGAGAGCAGAGCAATAGCTCTGGCCTGAGTGTTCATGGGTCCCTTCCCCTGGCTTCAGTCATTCCAGGGCCCCCAAATGTGACCCTGGAGCCTGCAGAGCTAGTGCGGATTCGTGGTGAGGCCGCCCAGATTGTGTGCTCAGCCAGGAACATTGGTGTCAACTTTGATGTCTCTCTCCAACGAGGAAACACTAAGGTCAGTCCCTGGGGAGACAGCAGGGTAAAGTCTTCTCAACCTGCCAGTACACCAGGCTCTGCAGGATGAAGCCCCCAGCCTCCCAAGCTGGCTCTCTAGGCAGGTCCAGAGAAGGGGGCAGACTCACCAGGGACATCGCTGCCAGTCAGGAGCTGGTCCAAAACCATGTCTCAGGCTCATGCCACTGAAGCTTGTGGGGTCAGGTAGAGGAAATAGTACTCTACCCCTTTTACCCATGACCTTTGCCCCAGCCTGTAGACAAGAGCCAGGTGTCTGCTCACTTCTGACTTAGCAAGGTGTTCCTAGGCCACCTTTGAAGCTCAGGGCTATCAGGCTATTTCACAAAGACCGATACGGAGGGAGGAAAGGAGAGTGTCCCCAGGAGGGAATGGCATTAGGCTGCTTCTGAGAACCCTCTCCCCTCCCACTGTGCCTACTGTGTGCCAGGCATAGCCCTATGCCATTTGCATGCAATGTCTTATTTACTCTTTACGGCAGCCCTAGGAGCATGGGGCCAGTATTAGTCATATTTTACAGATAAAGAAACTGAGGCTCAGAAGTCAATCCCTCATCCAAGGAAAGGCTGAGGATTTGAAGCTAAACCTTTTAAATCCCTAAACAACTTTGGTATACCATTTCCATTCCTTCTGGTTGTAGCTCACAATCTCTAAACACTCTGACTTCCATGATAACCATTACCAAAAAGTCCTGACCCTCAACCTCGATCAAGTAGGCTTCCAAGATGCCGGCAACTACTCCTGTGTGGCCAAAAACGCCCAGGGCATCCACTCCACCTCCATGGTCTTCCGGGTGGTAGGTGAGCATCAGGGTGGTGGGGGAGGTTGGCAGGGATTCTGGGATGAGGGAGGTACGTAACAGGATTGAGAAGGAGGGAGCTGATAGAAGAGAAGAAGATATCGTTAAGAATATCTCTGCTCGAATTCCCTGATCCTAGGCCTGGCTAGGGAGCCAAGTCTCTGGGACCCTTCCCTGATCCTCCCCTAGAACCCCTCTATCCCTCCTTGGAGTTCCTATAGTGCATTGCTGCATTTTTTTTTAGCATCGTTTTGTTCTGTTTTGGGATCGATGTTTAGTAGCTCCCTTCTGGACTTCACTGTTCATTCATTCACTCATTCATTTTTGCCTAAGACATTCGTGTCGCTTAAACATGTGAACAGACAGTGCTCACCCAGTGTGATCATGAGGGAAGAACGGGGTGTCCCGAGAACACCAAGGAGACTTGGGGCCTCTGGAGCTGATCTCTTCCACTTTTCCTCCTCAGATCCCCCAGAGTAGCTTGACTTTCATTTATGCACATTTTAATTAGGAGAAGCTAGTCAGGGCTCTTTCAGGTACAAGTTAACCGAAGCCAACTTAAACTGACCTAATCAAAAGAGTATTTCATTGGCTTTATAGCTAAAATGCCATGGATATGAGCTTCAGGTACAGTTGGATCTAGTTATTCAGATGATGTGGACAAGAATCTGTTCCTTCCCGACTCTCAGCTGTATATTTTTTGTGTGTGTTCCCTAGTTGCACCAGGCACGGTAACCCCAGTGGGATGAGGTCTTCTCTTCCCAGAGTTCCAACAAAAATCATGGAAATGAGTGTCATGGACTCATGGACTCATGTGCCTGTACCAAACCCATCACTGGTCCAAAGGGGACACATTACTCTTATTGGCTGGCCTGAATCACATGCTGGACGTGGACGCCACATTGACTGAACTATTATCAGAGGAAGGGGAAATGGATGGGGGCATGTGAAAAAAAAACAACAGACGTGTTTTTACTGCTAAAATTTTTTTCAAACAGTTATAACTAAAGATGTAGCCAATCTCTTAATTATGCAAATAGGGAGGTGGAGACATCAAGGAGAATAAGAATTTTCCCAGGTTCTCCCAGGGACTCAGTGAGGAGAAGAGTTTGAAGCCCTGGGTTTCTGGGGTAGGTGGTGGGAAGAGAGATGTCAGAGGGCAAATCTTGGTGAGGGATGGGGACTGTGTGCCAGGCACACAGAAGGCACCCAGCAGTGTCCAGCTGAATGACTAAATCAATAGATGGATGACCAAATAAACAAACCAGGACATCTTCCCACTAATGCCAGATCTCTATGTGTTCTGCTTTCCAGACAGTGCTTACTTGAACTTGACCACTGAGCAGAACCTCCTCCAGGAGGTGGCCGTGGGTGAGACACTCAACCTCCAAGTCATAGTAGAGGCCTACCCAGGCCTACAAGTTTTTAACTGGACCTATCTTGGACCCTTCTCTAACCACCAGCCCAAGCTCAATTTTGTCACCATCAAGGATACATACAGGTACCACCTTATCAGCTCCCATCTGCATAGTTCCATAACCAGATGGGGAATGCTTCAGTCAGAAGTCAGGACACTTGGGTCATGTCTCAACCTTGCTGTGTGACCTAGAGTGGGTCCCTTCCCCTTTCTGAGTCTCACTTTCCCTGACTATGTGGAACTTCAATCTCGGTCATCTATATTTGAGATTTCCCACATCCTTGGGACATCCAATGCCTTCCTCAAGAATTCTACCATTTCTTGTGGGTGTACATGCTCATGGTCATCCAAGAACTCTCAATCTCATTCATTCTTTTCTTTCATGGCCAATCCGAATGTAGAAGACAATGCCTCATGATTTCCACTTGTAGATACTCTCCTAATAATGATTTTACAGGTTATCTGCCACACACAATTTAGGAGTGGGAGTAGCTGGAATTAACATCACTCAATCACAGATAAATCAAAAGGTTCCGTAAGGGCGCGTGGTCACCCAGCTCAGAATTTTTCACTGGCCACCCCCTCACAGGCTCAAATTCTTCTCATAAAGTGCTATCTGACTACATCCCTTCTTCTCCCAGAATCCTGCTTTTCCCACATGCGTACCATCTTAGAAATCTCTTTTTCCTGTCTCCTTATGGATTATGTCTTCAAGGTCTTATTTTTCCATCCAAAGTGGCCCAAACAGGCAGTATTCTATTTAAGAGAGTTTCCACTCCTAAGAGGAGCACTGTTACCTCTTTGATAATAAAAGGGGTTAAAATTGTTGGGTTTTTTTTGTTTGTTTGTTTGTTTTTTTACCTTATTCTATTTGAATGAAAGCATACAGCTCCATCGCGGACAGTGAGTATGTGGTGCATGTGATAACTTCCTCTCCCACACTCACGACAGGTATCCCTAAGCCACTTTCCCGCAGAGTCTAGATGTAGACTCAGAGTCCTCGACACACTCTCCAGACAGTATTTTTATCATAATTGGTTCACAAGAGTAGACCCGTTTGCCATCCCTGGGCTAGATAATCCCTTAGACACCTTCCAACTCTCAGCCATCTCCGAGGTTTTCTTTATAGCTCCTGAAGCCCAGACCTCATTGGCTCTTGAACTCTTGTTTGTTGATGATTAGAATCAACAAGGATGTTCCTTTGTCCTCATCTTCCTCATTCCAGTTCTGAATCTGGAGTCTGCAGACCCCTGGGAGGGAGCCTGGTCCATAGACAGATTTCAGGGGTCCATAAGCAACAGGGACCTTGTGGAAAGGAACCAGGGAGAACCCCTCAAACACAGTAGTCTGGGGCCTTCATCGCAAGGCAGACAAGCCTATGGGCCAAATAGCCACCAAACTTAGCTCATGTGATGGGTATGCTGTTCATAATAGTGACTTTTCATTGAAATCTTTCAGTTTAAGAGGTAAATGTTAGTTATTTCAAAAGTTCTGTATGCCAAAGGTCTGAATACCCTTTAAATATAATGGGTTTTAGTCTGGTAGTAGTTGCAGACATTTTCTGAAGAAGAGCTGGTAATTTCCTATAATTTATTTTTTAAAACATTTTTTATTACATAAACAATGCATATTCATTATGGATAAATTTTAAAATAGAGAGTAAGAGAAACATTCAAAAATTACCTAAAATCAGCCAAGGATAAATTTTATTGTATGTATTTGCTTCCAGGCTTTTTACATAATAAAAGGCACCATTAAATTGAGCGCCTACAGTGAGTCAGGTTCCGTGTCAAACACTCTGAATACATATCTCCTTAATCCTCAGGTCCAGTCTGTGAGTTAATTACCATCAATGTTGTCCTCACAGATAAGGAAGTGAAGGATCAGAGAGATTAAGCACTTGTCTAAGGTCACACAGCTAAGAAATGGCAGCACCAGGACTTGACCCCTGGTCTCTGTAACCTCATGGCTACATTCTGCTTCTCATCCCTGTCACAGTCCCTCTGGGCAGGGTTGGAGCTTTAGGGATGGCAGCTGACCTGGATGCTAGCGTTTTCGGCAGGGATGGCTTAGCCCAGCGATGGTGGTGGAAGCAGGCACGTGCGGTGGGGCCTGGGATGTGCCTCCCAGTGGTGGTGCTCTGCAGACATCACCTCCGCTAAACCACAGAACAAAACTGCTTTACAGATAAGACAACCAACTGAGGAAATTGGGTCGATGGTTTTCCCATATCTCAAAGGCATCCACCCTGGGTTCCTGGCTCAGCCAAGGCCCTTGTGCCCTGGACACTTTACCAAAAGTAAAACAAAGCTCTTTAGAGTGGTTGTCTGAGCCCATTGTCCTAGTCAGGGGCATATCTGGGCTGGTGCTCACCCCAGATATCCTGTTCCTCTCACACAGGTACACCTCCACCCTCTACCTGCCTCGCCTGAAGCCCTATGAGGCTGGCCGCTATTCCTTCTGGGCCAGAAACGCCAGAGGCGAGGATGCTCTGACCTTTGAGCTCAGCCTTCAACGTGAGTGATGGAGCGGGGCTTAGGGACGTGGGGTCCCCGGGGCTGCCTGGAGAGAAAAGCTGGGAGGGAAAGTTCAGTGCAAGATGGTCAGGCACGGGGACTTGGGGCCTCTGGGCTAATCCCTCCCTCTTCTACTCTGCCTTCCCTCCTCAGATCCCCCAGAGGTAAGAGTCGCGTGGAACCCCATCAATGGCTCCGATGCCCTGCTCTGTGATGCCTCTGGGTACCCCCAGCCCAATGTGACATGGGTGCAGTGCAGTGGCCATACTGACAGGTAAGTGGGCTCCTCTCACTCCTCACTCAGACTGAGAGGCTGGGGCAGGGGCTGGCATCCTGACACTCGGAGCCCCACTCTGCTCTTCCCAGATGTGACGAGGCCCAAGCACTGGTTTTCGAGGACCCACACCCCGAGATTCTGAGCCAGAAGCCCTTCCACAAGGTGACTGTCCGGAGCCTGCTGGTCACTGGGACCTTGGAACACAACAGGACCTATGAGTGCAGAGCCCGCAACAGTGCGGGGAACAGCTCCCAGGCCTTCTCACACATATCTGTAGGTGAGCAGTCATCTGTCCCTCCAGGTGGGTAGGGAGGAGGGCCCAGGATACTGGCCCAGCTCAGGGAGCCAGAGTTCTAACGTGGAGCAGATCCCAGCGGAACCGAGTCCTACCTCTGTGGGTCCCACTCTAGGCAACTCCTGAGCAAAGTTCTCCCGAAGAAGCCAGATGGGAGAGTCTGAAACTCTCAGGACTAGAGGCAGGGGGAGAAGGGTGGAGGGGAAGCAGACGTGAGGTACAGATAGAAAGCAGCTGGAAGCAAGCACAGCCTAACTGGCCCCTCTGATCATACTCCTGTACTTTAACTCATTCATTAATGCACAATTACACATCTGGTGTCTGCTGTGTGCCAGGCACACTCACTCGACGCAGAGGAGCCGTGCCTCCATGGAGCTTAGAGGCTGGTGAGGGAGGCAGTCAATGACAAGTGCACGCAGTCCTACCCCACCCCAGGGCCAGCCTTGGTGGCCTTCTTCATCCCTCTCTGAATCCCTTCCTACCAGAGACACAGTCTTCTCTTCTCAGGGCCACCGTCCGAGAGTGGAGCTGATGTCCAGCCCCGGGCACTAACATAGGCTACGTTTGCAAAGAGGAAAGGACGCCTTTGTCTGTATTCCACAAAGGCGCTATGTGGGTAGTTCTCAGATTCTGTGCAGAGGCCCACAGCTTCTGACAGGCAGGTCTCAGCACCCCTGCATGCCAGGCCTGGCAAGGCTCTCTGGGCCCAGAGAAGACAAAGCAAGAGCCGCTGCCTGACTTGGAAGTGGCCTTCCGGTGCCCCAGCTGCTGGCCTGGAAGCAAGTGCCGCCAGGGCCCGACTCCACACACAGCTGCCCATGGCTGCGCTCAGTCTCGCTGGTGGTCACAGATTAGAAATGATAAAGCCGGCATGGTATTCAACGCTTGCACCGTGTCAGGAGCTGCGCTAAGCTCTTTGCAGGCATGGTCTCAATGAATGTGCACAAACCGAGAAAGTTAAAACTATTTTCTTTCGACTTTGGAGATGATAAACCTGAGGCTTAGGGAGAAGTTACAGGTTCGATGTCACACACTTCCTACGTGGCCGGTGAGATGTGGCCTCAGACCTACACTGTTGATCTGAGCAAGGTGATGGAAATTATGTCATTTAAAACACATCGTGAGAGCCGGGGTTTTTGATCCAGGAAGAGGAGACCCAGGGGCTGCGAGCCTGGCTTTCAGACCCTCGGGAGGGCTGTGTGTTTCTAAAGGGCACTCACAGAGCAGCAGGGAACGGCCAGGAAGGCAGATTCCCACCTAGTCTTTTTGTTCGAACTACCCAGACGTGTGGTGGTGAGCCCCGTCACCAGTGGTGTGTACAAGCCAAGGCATTAGGACAGGCTGCTGCGGAGGGGCTCCTTGCCTGGCAGGTGTGGTGCTGCGTGACTCGAGCCACAAAAGGCTGTGACTCCTGCGGGTTTGGGGCTGGGCATGAACAGAGCTGGAGGGTCAGTCCTCCCTGCCCCTGGATGAGGAAGGTCTGCGGGAAGGCTCCCTGAGGCTCCGGGGGCTTCTAGGTGAGGGGACACTTTGTTCAGTCGAAGCGTTTATTGAGTACTGACTGTGTTCCGGGCAGAGCACTGGCCTATTCGCAGTGGGGGCGGGGGGACCGTAGAGGCTCCCTCTGCCACTCACTCCTCTGCCTCGCCCTTTCCAGGAGCCAGCATACAGCCCCCTGATGAGCCCCTCTTCACACCAGTGCTTGTCGCCTGTGTGTCCATCATGGCCTTGCTGCTGCTGCTGCTCCTGCTGCTTCTGTACAAGTACAAGCAGGTGAGACTGGGCAGGGCGGGGCAGCCAGGCCTCGCGTGTGCCAGACCACAGGACAGCAACGCCAGGCCACGCAGATCCCCATTTCAGGCCCTGGACACTCACTCGTTCAGTCAGCCAGTCATTCAGCCAACAGCTCTTTAGTGGGTGCTGGGCGGGCTAAAACTTGGAGCTTTAAGCTCTACCCTCGTAGATGTCACTGGCTAGTGCAGGAGACAGTCGCTAATCAATTCACCAGAAGAGTGAGTGCGAAAGATGCTCTAGGGAGACAAATGGATTGTAGGAGAGCGTAAGCATGGATCTTGTCCCGGCCAGAAGCTTGCAGGCACACAGAGAAGACATCGCGGGGCCAGGCCTGTGTCTCACTCTCAGATGGCAGGTGGTCTAGTAGAGGAGGAAGGCCTGGCCATCACCAACCTCTTTGTTGGTTAATATTATTATTCAAAGCTACCATTTATTATTGTGCAGTGATGTTCGGAGTGCTGCCCGTCACAATCAGTGCACCATCAGTGATAGCGATTTTAGGGGCATTTTTTATTAATTGTGTTGCCTACATCCTCCCATTTAATGCCTTCAACAGCCGTGGCACGTACACAGTATCACTAAGTCCATTTTACAGAGTTAAAAGCGGAGGTTCTGGAAGGCTGAGACGGTTGCTCTAGTGTAGAGCTGGTCAGTGGCGGAGGCTGGGTTTTAAAAGGCCATGTTTTTAACCATTATGCAAAACACCTAGTCATCTTATTTAACCTTCACAACACCCGGAGGCAGGGACTGTAGCAGTCAGCATTTCACAGTATGGAGGCTGAGGCTTGGGAAGTTTGAAGACCCTGCCCAAGGGTTCCAGGAGCCTCCCGCACCAGACCCACGGCCTTCCCCACCTGGCCTAGCTGCCTGCCTGCACAAAAGATGGTGTCCGGTGTGATCAGATGCTGAGAGGGCCAGGCCGGAGGGGCTGTGGAGGCCACGGGTGAGGGATCCCTTTCGCTGGCGGGGAAGGGAGACGACTTGGAGGAGGTGGCTTGGCATGGGAGGGAAAAGCCTTAGATGATGGGGGGGTGCAGCATGGAGAGATAAAACTCAGGGGAAGGGTGTCTCCTGGGGAGAGGGCGATGTGTGCGAAGGGTGGGGGAAGACCAAGGTGAGTTCCAGATATACTGGTACCTAGAAGAAGATGCAGGTGGAGATAGGTTGGGGATCCGAGGGTTGAACGCTGTCCTGTAGGCTCAGGGCCGTCCGTGGGTTTGAATAAGGGAGTGATATGATTTAGGGGTGAATAACTTCTACCCCACACCTACCATGGGGGTTTTAGTGTGAGAAAAGGACTTGGAGTAGATAGGACGGATGGGATATGGGTTTGGCTTCTTATGCTCATGCCAGCACCCAGCATGGGGAGGCAGCTCAGCGTGCAGCCCCCAAGAAACCAGGGCCTCAAGGCAAGAATTTGGGGATCTGGGTCCAGCGCCGACCCTGTTTGGCCATATGACCTCAGGTAACTCACTGCCCTCAAAACAGTTTCCCGCCCTGTACCGTGGGACTGGTGGCCTTCAACAGGCCTCCTCCTCTGACATTCCACGCGCCTACTAATGGTCTGGTTTACCAGCCAGGGGTTGCGAGTTGGATGAATCTGGGTCTGAATCCTGCTTCTGCCCATCTCAGGCCAGGAGACTCTGGGAAAGTTGGTGTCTCGAAGCTTCTGTTTCTCCATCCGTGAAACGGTGTTAATAATGGTGGCCACCCCACCAGGCTGTGAGGATTCGT
>NW_006431919.1:1791923-1797016 GCF_000325575.1 Pteropus alecto | reverse complement strand
TCAGAGTGGAAGCTGCACACTCTTGTCCCAGGAAGTTCACTGGGGAACCCAAGTTAGCTCATGCCTCTTGGGACTGAAGGGATGTCTGAGGTTGGGCAGCTCCTTGACTACACACCCCAAATGGTGTTGAGCCCTGCTCGGCCACCTCCAGGGATAGGACCTCACTCACTCCTGTGACCTCCCTGTTCCTTCTCGGAGCAGCTCTGACTTGCAAAATTCTTCCTTATATGGAGCTGAAAACTGCCTCCCAATGCCCCACAGAGCCGCCTCCTCAGCCCGGGGCGGCCTGCAGAGATTCCAGAGAAGTGCCCAGTTCCCCCTTCAGCCCCCCTCCAACCCTCACCACCTCCGGCCGCCAGCCCCACTGGCTGGCCGTGGTTTAGGGACATCTTACCCTCTCTCCGCGGGACCATTTTTGGAATGTGTACTCCCCATTACCTTATTTTCCATCCAGGAAATTCAACTGTCCCCTGAGCCCACTCAAGGCCAAGAGAACGAGGGCATCCCGTGGAACAAAACCTTAAGGAGGTCAAGATGGTCATGCCCCTGTCTCAGGGCCTGCAGTCCACTTCTCTGCTTTGCCCCCTGGGATTCACCGGGCCTTCCCTGGGGACTCAGTCCTCACTGCCCAGGCCTGGGATGAGGGTGGCCTCCTCTGGGGGAAGGAGTGTTTCTGCCTCAGGCTGAGTCATCACCTTCCTGCCCCCCAGAGATACCACAGGGAGGTGCAAAGGGGGAAGAGAAAGGCCAGGAGTCAGCAGGCGGCAGGGAGGTCGGTCGCGAAGAGGAAAGGATGAGGCAGGGAAGCGTGAAGGGGACAGGAAGGCGGCTGGAAAGGCTGGGATTCTGGGAGTCAGATCTGAGGCGTGGGACCTAGGGGCAAACTGGAGATAGACAGGAGGGTCCTCAGGGTACCCAGTGGGGATCGTTGAGGTCTCTACCTTCCTAAGGCAGAGAACATCCACCTGGCCAGAACCAGCAGGCCTAGTAGGGCGGGTAGCAATGACTTTGATGCTTCCTGTCCACCTTGGTTGCCAAGGGGAGGTTGGGGGTAGGCAAAGGGCCTGGGCTTGTTTTGAGGAATGAATGAGATGACACATATTGAACGCGTAGGCCAGCACCCTGCTCACAGGAAGTGCTGGAGAAGCACTCACTGCTATCACCAATATTACAGAATCTGGCCTGAGGTGGCCCATCCCAGCCTCTCCCCGCAGAGGAGAGGCCCCTCTGGGTAGAAGCTCCTGGGAGCTACACGCGAGCCCTTTCCAGGATGGCAGCGGCCCAGACCTGGGTGGTATACTGGTAAAGCTGGGGTTCATTTGCCAGGAAGAGATGTAGGGATGCCTGAGGCAGGTGGGAGAGAGCCGCTCCCTCCTCCAGGTACAGAGTCTGGGATCCAGAGATCTGAGATTCCATCCAGACAACTTCTTCTTCCTCCGACTCCCCTCTCTCTCGCCAATATCCCCTGTCTGGCTGGGGGCGGTGGTGGGGAGGGGGCTGACTCAGGCCCAGCTGCAGGAGACAGAGGAAGGAGAAGTGGTGAGGAGACAAAGAGGCCTTGGCCGCAGAGTCTCCTGGGGATAGAAGTGGCCAGGGAGCTGGTGAGGTGGGGGCGGGGTGGTGGCATGGGGGTGGTGTCCAAGAATCCCCTCCTGGCTCCGTCTCCGTCATTGGGGCTGGGGAGGCACCACACACAAGGTTTGCATCTTCCGAGACTCAGGAAGTTCCTCCTCTGTCCCATGTAAGACTCTCCTCTTAAGGTACAACACGGGTGTCCTTACGTTTACCTGTAGTGTTCCCCACAGTCAGAACCTGGAAGCTCTTCCTTATCCCTAAGTGAAGTCTGTTCTCCGGAACTGTACCATCTGGAAGTTCTTCCCTGTGGCTCTCTGGAGCCTTGTCTCTTAACCCAGCAAGACTTGCAGCCACAGACCACCCTCCTCCTCCCCGACGCCTACTCACACAATCTGTAGCACCTTCCCCGCCCCTCCTGGGTGCCCATGAAAGAGCCCAGCTGCCAAGCACAGCCCAGCTGGTCCCTGTCCCCAAGGGGGCTGACAGGAAAGAGTCGGATTGCTGACCCAAGGCCTCAGTGTCCTCCACTGCCCAAGTCCAGCTTCCACTTTCTACCTAAACTCTGTCTTCCATCAGCACTTCTCATGGGCAGCCCCTGGCATGATGCCCCTGAGCAGCTGCCACCCTGGGCAGGAAAGAGCGAGGCAGCTGCTCCTCCTTCCCAGAAACAGCTCTGTTCCAGCTGGTGGTCCGAAACAGCACGTAAAGCCTGGGAAGGAACTCAGGTCCCCAGACACTCCCTGCCTTGTGGGCAGAAAGGGCCTCTCACTTGTCACAGCCCTCAAGACCTTCCTGACTCTGGAACCTCCCCTGCTCCCCACAAGCCACCTGGATGAGCACCTCCCAGTCACTCAGACTTGCCAAAACCTTTCTCGCCTTCAGGCCTCTGCATGTCTGTTCACTGAGACTGCTAAGTGCTCCCTTTCGGAGTCACATGGCTGGCTCCTCTCACCTCCTCAGGGGCCTCCCCTGACTTATCTTCAGTTGTATCCATCATTCTCTATCCCATGCTTTATTTTCTTTACAGCACTGTTTTGAGGTGAATGCCTGTTTTAGTCGCTAGAATGCAAACTCCATGAGCCAGGGACTTTGTCTTATTCAACTCTGAATGAGTGATGCCTGTCACAAATAGGTGCTCAGTGAACTATTTGGAAGGGAATATTATTTAGACTTAAAAAGGAAAAAAATCCTGTCCCATCCAATGACATGGATGAACCTTAAAGACATTGTGCTAAGTGAAATGAGCCAATCACAAAAGGACAAATACTGCATGATTCCTCTTATATGAGGCACTTAGAATAGTCAGATTCATGAGCTAAGTGGAATGGTGGTGGCCAGGGGCTGCGGGGAGGAGGCGATGGGGAGTTGTTTATGAGTGTGGCGTTTCAGTTTTGCAAGATGAAAAGTGTTCTGGACATCGGGTGCACAAGAATGTAAATGTACTTAACACTACTGAACTGTATACTCACAATGGTTGAGATGGTAACTTTTATGTTATGTGTAGCTTACCATAATTAAAAATAAAAACAATATTTGGATGGGAGGATAG
Organism: Pteropus alecto; assembly: GCF_000325575.1. Classification (NCBI taxonomy): domain Eukaryota; kingdom Metazoa; phylum Chordata; class Mammalia; order Chiroptera; family Pteropodidae; genus Pteropus; species Pteropus alecto. The sequence goes on along the minus strand of NW_006431919.1, from coordinate 1,793,892 downwards.
ATGGATGGATGGACAGATCTCAAGTTCCACCCTCCCTCCTGGCCGATGCATGACCAAATTATCAGTTCTACCAAGGCCCTCAGAGGTGATCCTGTCCAAGTCTTTGAATACACAGGTAGGGAGACTGAGGCTTGTGGAAAGGAAGGTTGCACGGCGAGGCCGAGCCAGGAAGGGATTGAGCTCTCAGTGCCATGGGCATAGGAGACTCGGCCCCTCTCACCAGGTCTCAGGCCACGCTCTGCCTCCTCTTGCCGAGAGCCTTGCAACTGTCCACTCCCCCTGCCCTTGGGAGTCGGGATTGAGATCCAAGACCCACCAGCCAGGCCCAGCTGACCCGTGCTTCTTCCCTGTCCCTCTGCAGAAGCCCAAGTACCAGGTGCGCTGGAAGATCATTGAGAGCTATGAGGGCAACAACTACACTTTCATTGATCCCACTCAGCTGCCCTACAATGAGAAGTGGGAGTTCCCCCGAAACAACCTGCAATTTGGTGAGATGAGATCTCAGCCCACCAGGCCCTCGAATCACAAGGCAGCATGGGCTTCGGGGCACCTGTGGGCCCCTAGAGAGAGGGCCCATTGGTGCCCAGGGACCTAAGGAGTCTGTATGTGTGGCAGGTAAGACCCTTGGAGCTGGTGCCTTTGGGAAGGTAGTAGAGGCCACAGCCTTTGGTCTGGGCAAGGAGGATGCGGTCCTGAAGGTGGCTGTGAAGATGCTGGGAAAGAGAGGGGGGGAGGCGGTGCGTGCTGGGGGAGGGCCTCCCTTGCCACCATAAGAGGCATTACCCACATTTTCGACCTGCCAGAGCCTGGGGGACAGAGCCTGGGATTGGCGGTGAGGACTCCTGGATTTCTTTGTGAGATCCAGGCTCCCTCTAACTCCTGGGTGTGGAGGGGCTTCTGACTGAGTCCCAAAGAGGCTGGGGTGCACAGAGGCCACCCTGGGCCATGGCCTGGCTACAGGTTGGCTTTCTGCCACCCGAGACCTGCTCAGTGACTGGCCATCTCTCCCCTCTCTTTAACTCCCCTCTGTGTGTGTCCGCATTTCTCCTTCACCCTCTTTTGGCCACTTATGGCTTTGGGGGTCTGGATACCCCTGGCCTGCTTACCTGGGTGTGTCCTTTCTGTGTGGCTCTCCATGTCCCGTCCTCTCCCCGTATGTGGAACCTGTGACCCCATCTCCCAGCCACGGCTCACACCGATGAGAAGGAGGCCCTCATGTCAGAACTGAAGATCATGAGTCACCTGGGCCAGCACGAGAATATAGTCAACCTTCTGGGAGCCTGCACTCACGGAGGTGAGGGGCCCTGGCGGGCACGGGGGCCCATGGCCTTGGGCTTCTCAGGTATCTGAGGGCCCCAGGGACACCTAACTCCGTCTTCCTCTTCCATCTCCTCCAAGGAAAGGAAGGATCTCTGTCTCAGCTCTCTTAAATTCCTGGGCCAGATGCTTGAACAGGTCAAGCTGCCTGTGGATGGCAGATGGTTCTGGGAGCCCTGGGCAGTGGCTCTCAGACAAAAGCGGGCCTCTGGAGAGGGAGCTAAGAGGGCAAACCCTGGGCCCTGCTCCAGCCAGTAGGGAGACTGAGGCTTGTGGAAAGGAAGGTTGCACAGCGAGGCCGAGCCAGGAAGGGATTGGGCTCTCAGTGCCATGGGCATAGGAGACTCGGCCTCTCTACCAGGTCTCAGGCCACGCTCCGCCTCCTCTTGCCGAGAGACTTGCGACTGTCCACTCCCCCTGCCCTTGGGAGTCGGGATTGAGATCCAAGACCCACCAGCCAGGCCCAGCTGACCCGTGCTTCTTCCCTGTCCCTCTGCAGAAGCCCAAGTACCAGGTGCGCTGGAAGATCATTGAGAGCTATGAGGGCAACAACTACACTTTCATTGATCCCACTCAGCTGCCCTACAATGAGAAGTGGGAGTTCCCCCGAAACAACCTGCAATTTGGTGAGATGAGATCTCAGCCCACCAGG
>NW_006431919.1:1763533-1791178 GCF_000325575.1 Pteropus alecto | reverse complement strand
GCCAGCCCGAGAATATAGTCAACCTTCTGGGAGCCTGCACTCACGGAGGTGAGGGGCCCTGGCGGGCACGGGGGCCCATGGCCTTGGGCTTCTCAGGTATCTGAGGGCCCCAGGGCCACCTAACTCCGTCTTCCTCTTCCATCTCCTCCAAGGAAAGGAAGGATCTCTGTCTCAGCTCTCTTAAATTCCTGGGCCAGATGCTTGAACAGGTCAAGCTGCCTGTGGATGGCAGATGGTTCTGGGAGCCCTGGGCAGTGGCTCTCAGACAAAAGCGGGCCTCTGGAGAGGGAGCTAAGAGGGCAAACCCTGGGCCCTGCTCCAGCCAGTCTGATTCTGTGGGTTTGGAGTAAAGCCCCCAAATCTATCATTTAAGAAACCCCCACCCAAAGATACTTGGACACTAACCATGGGGTCCCCAGAAATGCCCCAGGGCCTATTGGGACTCCAAGTGTGCTTCATCCTCTTCTGTAGAAGCTTTGACCTTTATGGAACTGCCATAGATTTCCTCCAAGGAAGGAATTCTTTGGCTAGAGGTTTTTATTTATTTATTTTTTTGAGATTCCTCTGCTTTAGACTGATAGGGCTTCTGGGTCCCAGTCCAGGCTGCCTCATTTCCCCCATCCCATGTTCCTGTTCACATAGAGCGTGACTTAAGGGGTGCACCACCCCATTCTCTTGGCTTCTCTAGGCCCTGTCCTGGTCATCACTGAGTACTGTTGCTACGGCGACCTGCTCAACTTTCTGCGAAGGAAGGCTGAGGCCACACTGGGACCCAGCCTGAGTCCTGGCCAGGACCCTGGCTACAAGAACATCCATCTGGAAAAGAAATATGTCCGCAGGTAGTACCTTGGCCAAGGACAGGAAGGAGGTCACGACTGGGAGGTGGGGGCTCAGATCTGTCCCCAAAGTCAATTCAGGTTTGGGTGGCTAGCGGCCTTCACATTCGCATCTGCACCATGGGTAGTAGCCATTCCAGATTAGGTGGGCAACTCAGGTTTTCTACTATTCATTCTCATCGTCCAACAAACATTTGGGCACCTACTACATCCTAGAAATACTGAGGCAAAGATGGGCAGCTTATAGTCTGGCAGAGACAGGCATTAGTGAAATGCTTACTTTAACGTGTATGTAAAAAATCAACCAAGACCGTTTGGGGTCCTAGCCAGAGATGGGCAGATCTTGGGGGTAATCACCCTATTTCTCCTATAGCATGTGCTGCTTAGGAGTAGCCAACGTTGAGTCCCCACATCACCACCAAGAAGCGGGGAGCAGAGTCTGTGGGTTGTTGGGTAAAAGGGGCAAAGCAGCATGACTGTAGCCAGGTCACTGGTCCAGAGGTTGACTCTCTCTGGGTCTTTCCTGTCCTGTCATTCTGTAATGCTGTGAGTCCTGAAAGCCACCCAGAGGCAGATGGACAGAGCCACATGGGGAACCAGAGGGAGGAAGTGGCCAGTTTTGTGTCACACATGAGTCAGGGGCAGAGGTGGGGCCTGGGCTAGATTCTGCTCTTAACTCCTGTTCAGGTGCTCACCTGAGCCACACTGCTCTCCTGGAGTCTCAGTCTTGGGGCTTGAGGGGCCTCAGAACCAGGCTGTGGGGGGCCAGGGAAAGGTCAGAATGAGAAGGGTGTATATTGGGTCCCGATACTGGCCAGTGTCAGCTGCCAAGCCTGAGGAGGCAAAAGGGGAAGGAGGCCATTTCACTTCATCAGTGTCCTTGAATATGAGTGGGAATCTACTTCCTCTTTTGATTCTCTGAAACTCCTCTGAGAGGGTGGCTTACACGGGGCCTCTGCAGGCTAGAACCTCAGGCCAGATCAAATCAATATGAGAACCAAAGTATTAGCTTCCATCTTCAAACCTGCAGGTGGAGAAAGGATTCACAGAGTGAGACAAGTTAAAGGACAAAGGGCATGTGAACCAATCCTGCCAACAGGAACCCAGGCTACATTAATAGAAGTATAGTTTCTAGATCAAGGGAGGGGATATTTGCCATGAACAGTCCACAAATGAAACACTAGGTTCTCTTTCTGGAAACGCTAGCGTATAGGCATTGTCAAGGTACACATCTCTAACACAGAGGGGACAGGAGGATGAGTGGTCCAGAACTCATCTGGTTGGGATATTAGAAGCCGTAGCGGCTAGTCAGTCTAGAGCAGTGCTTCTCATACTTACCTGCCATTCTAAGCAGGGCTCATAGGCATCCCCAGAGAGCTGTTAGAAATGCTCAATCTCAGGCCTGTCCATACCTGCTGAGTCAGAATCTGCATTTAAAGAAGATTCCCCAGGTGATTCTGTGCATGTGAATTACAATTTAAGAAACACTGCTCTAGACCAGCTGCCTCAACTCAGGCTGCACAGTGAAATCGCAGGGAGAGATTTAAAAGTGAGAATGACTGAGTTTTGCCCCTAGAGTTTCTGTAGTTGTCTGAGTATGGGGAGTGTTAAAACTTCCACAGATGTTCTTACTATGAAGCCAGGGGCGAAAGCCACTGCCTAGACAGAGAAGGCTCAAAGAAGGGGCCCTAGAATATGCTCGGATCCATGCAGGGTGGTTCTGGGAAAGAGGCAGGAGCTCATTTCTCTGTGGCCCTTCAGGGCAGAGCAAGGCCCAGGAGGAGGAGGAAAATCCCAGGGGCAGACTGGTACTAGGAATGGTAAAGAACTCTCTAACAGGCAGAGCTGCCCAAAGAGAACAGGTGTTCAGCTCCCCTCGCTGGACATCCAAGCAGAAATCAACGATCACTCAGACAGAATAGGGCAGGGGGGTTTCTTGTCAGAAAGGGATGTTCAGTTGACCCCAAGGTCCTTTCCCTTCCCTGCTGAGTGGCTGGAGGCCAAGTCCTGAGATGGATAGTGTGGTGACGGGCCCCTGGCCCTCTCTTCTACGTAGGGACAGTGGCTTCTCCAGCCAGGGTGTGGACACTTATGTGGAGATGAGGCCCGTCTCCACTTCTTCAAATGACTCCTTTTCTGAGCAAGGTGAGGAGGTTGCAGGAGGAGAGGGAAGGGGCCTCTGGGGGCTGGGCAGGGAGGGGCAGGGGTACGGTGGGTTCCCCTGACATCTCTCTCTATGCCAGACCTGGACAAGGATGGGTGGCCGCTGGAGCTGCAGGACCTTCTCCACTTCTCAAGCCAGGTGGCCCAGGGCATGGCCTTCCTTGCTTCCAAGAACGTGAGTTGGGAACCCAGGAAGGTGGGAGGAGGCGCTGAGCCCCCATGAAGCCCGAGGAGTGAAGATGAGGGGGAAGAAAGGGGAGAGTGTGAAGGGACAAGGAAGGAGCCAAACTGCCACCAAGCAAGTGGGCAGCAGCCACACGGCCTCTGGGCTGCAGCCTCAAAGGGCTTTGGGAGCAGGTGGGAGAAAGCTGTGCCCGGAGGGCGTGAGCCCCAGTCATGAGGACCTTGAGGCCTTCTGTGGCTCTCGCTGCTCCTCCTGCATCTTGGGCTCAGGTAGGGGAGGGGCTGGGACTAACCCCGCAGCGCTTCCCCTCAGTGCATACACCGAGACGTGGCAGCCCGAAATGTTCTGCTGACCAGTGGGCGTGTGGCCAAGATTGGGGACTTTGGGCTGGCTAGGGACATCATGAATGACTCCAACTACATCGTCAAGGGCAATGTGAGTTCTGGAAGGGGTGGGTCAGGCTGGGCAGGGGGTGGTGAGCTAGGGCCCAAGATGACTGGGGTCTGCTGTGTCAGGCCCGCCTGCCCGTGAAGTGGATGGCTCCAGAGAGCATCTTCGACTGCGTCTACACGGTTCAGAGTGACGTCTGGTCCTACGGCATCCTCCTCTGGGAGATCTTCTCACTCGGTGAGTGGCTGGCCCAGTGCAGGCTCAGCCCGGAGACTAACTCATGTTTGGTTACCTATGATGTCTTATGCCTCGAGGATGCTTGGTGCTCAGGATAGAGAAAGGGCTGGTGGGAAAGAAGCATTGGCAAAGAGTCTTAAAACCGTGTTGCAGCTCCTGCGTGGGCTGGGCAGACCCTCCACCCTGACAGGCACTCCCTCTGGGCTGTTCCCCCATCTGCCTGCTTGTGCAATTGCTGCTTCCTACAATGCTGCTTCTCCTCACCTGAAATGTGCACATCCTTGAAGATGCAGCTCCCACTTCTGGAGCTCTGGGCACCTTTGTAAGAATCATTGGGCTAAGCCCTTCAATGCACTCCTCCAACAACCTGTTTACTGTGGAACCCCAGCCTCTCCAAGATGTGTGTGGGTGGGGTAGGGAGCACTGAGCATGGTATGATCTTGACCTTTGCAGGGCTGAACCCCTACCCTGGCATCCTGGTGAACAGCAAGTTCTATAAACTGGTGAAGGATGGGTACCAAATGGCTCAGCCTGCGTTTGCTCCAAAGAACATGTAAGTGAAGGACCTTGGGGAGGAGGGACGCCCTGCCTTTGGTTGAAGGGGATGGAAAGGCATGTGGCCCTAGTCTCCCTGTCCACAATGTTCCAGGGCCAGGCTTCATCTCCCTCACAGTGGACTAAATAACAAGCCTCTTTTATCAAGTTCAAGGTTACCACTGGTTTCTCAGGCAGCATGGGAGATGTTCTCAGAGAAGAGGGCTCTTAACAGGGCTGGTCCTAACTTAAATGATAGATTTTTGACTCGGACTCTGTTATGACTGCAAAGAAGGGCCCTCTCATTTCTTCTGTCCAGGTGATCTACGGTGTTGGCCAGCGACTGTACAGCCTCTTAGCTGCCTCACCGTAGAATCTCAACTTCTTCCCTCAGTTGTCGAAAGACCTTTCTCCAAGGGTTACTGGGAAGATAAAATAATACATGCCAAGGGCTTAGCTCATGTCTTGTGCTAAGCTCACTTTGATTAGGTTTCGGGATCTCTGCTGGGCAGAACTCTGTAGGGGATGTGCATGTGTCATGACTCCCAGACCCACAGGCAGCCTCTGTCTTGTCTCAGATACGGCATCATGCAGGCCTGCTGGGCCCTGGAGCCCACTCACAGACCCACCTTCCAGCAGATCTGCTCTCTCCTTCAGGAGCAGGCCCAAGAGGACAGCAGAGAACCGGTGAGTGAGGCCAGGCTCCTGGTGGGCAGGTGGCTATGGCAGGCCAGGCTGGGCCGGATCACTCAGGATTGACCATCCCCTGGCCTCTCCCTCCTGCAGGGCTATACCAACCTACCAAGTGGCAGCAGCAGCAGCGGTGGCAGCAGCAGTGAGCCAGAGGAGGAGAGCTCTAGTGAGCAGCTGACCTGCTGTGTTCAGGGGGAAGCCGCCCAGCCCCTGCTGCAGCCTAACAACTACCAGTTCTGTTGAAGGGACAGGGAAGCACGGCTTCTCCCCTCCTCCAAGCTTCAACTCCTCTGTGGATGGGGTGCCATGAGGAGAACACAGACTCCGCCCTTAGTAATGTCACTGAACAGCCTGGCCCAGCTCTGAAACTCAGGAATGTGGGACCCCTGAGAGGTTGGAGAGGACCCCACTTCCAAGACCTGGGCCATCACTGCCAGTCAGGGGCTGGGGCTGAGCCCCTCCCCGCCTATTGTTCTCAACACTGTGGCCACGTTTGCTATGCCGACTGGGAGAATCCCCAGCTCACCCTCTTCACCTTGCTCCCACTGTCAGGACCCCCACACCTACCCCTTCCTGTCCCAATGGAAATGGACTGGTTTTGTACCTATAAAGTTCCCAGGAGCTGCCCTAACATTGAGAAAACAACGCTCCTCAGCAGAGTGGAGGGACCCTCTCTGCAAAGTGAGTGGAATGGGACAGTGACAGGGGACAGCTGCTCGGAGACTGTGCTTGGCTCAGACCTCTTGGAGCAGGGTGGCTCCTCTGTAAGAATCTAGCTGTAACTCCTAGTCTCTGTCCTCCTCTCCACAGCCCCACCCAGCCCTGGATCTGGTACTGCTATAATGAGCCAGATGGCAGCTAAAAGTTCAGGGTGTTCTGCCCAGTCCCCTGTCATCCTGAGCTGGAAGGCAGGGATGCGTGTGGCTGGCCACACCAAGCAAGCAGCACGCACTTCCCCAAGTTGACTCATCATAACTAACAGTCACGCTGCGGGATGTCTCTGTCAGCATTAAACTAACAGCCTTAACACAGCACCTCTGGTTCTTTGTCTCATGAAGGCCTTTGGATTCCCTGGCGCCTCCTGCCATCCCTCCTCACATCAAGTGACCAGTTCAGCACCTCCAGAGCTCAACCACACTGTACCCCACATAATGAGCATGGAACTGATTCTTGCTTCACCAAAACCAGATAATTTAATAAACTTTATTCTTGCTGGGGGAAGAGGGAGGGAAAAAAAGCCACCTACTCCACTCCTCTCAATAAATTAAATAATACACGGCCAATTCCTGTGCCCTAAGCAATCCCTGGGCACTTGAGCCAGTCCCGCTGCTTCCTACAGCCCAGTCTGCTTCCCCTTCACAGAAGGGAGTTTTTCCTACTGCTGCCAGATTATGTCATGCTGTGGGCCACATCTCCTCTGTGGCGAGGGTCCAAGACCCAGAGAGGATGTAGGGTGCAGCAGCAGTGGCCAGGGAAGGGAAGAGGGGGGATCCTCTTCCTCAAAGCTCGGGCAGAAAAGACAGTCCTGGAAGAGCTGTGGCTGACTGCTTCTGCCCCCGCAGCTATCCCCAGCCTTGGGTGCAGGAAGAGGAGGAGGGAAGTGCATTCTTCCTTTGGGAGAATCAAGAGCCCAAAGGGGCCCCTAGAACTCATGAGGCCCCCAAGGCCCTGACGCAAAGGCAACAGGCTAAGGAGCTCCTGTGGCTGCAGGCACGGGAATGGCTACCTCAGCAGCCTGCCCGCAGAGTGCCGGCCTCTGCCTTAGTCCGCCCGGAGACCTCCGCCCTGACCTGCAGCAGGCCCCAGGGGAGCCACCAGCTAGTAGCCTTCCTTCAGCCTCCCTACCCCTCTATTGGACATACTGTGTGTCCCAAGTGCTCTCGGGGTTGGTAAGGAGTGTACTAGTGTTTCTCCCAACCTCTGGAAGGTTGAGAACCAAGGACCCCGGGCCCCACCATGCTCAGGAAATGGGAGCTCTTTGGTCAGACCCAGCATCAGAGGCTTTCGACACTGGTGAACGCTCCTGCTGGTCCCCTGAATAGATGTGCCTTGGGCAAGGGCCTCACTATGGCTTGAGATGGTATAGTCCCTGTATAAGAGCCTGGTTTATTCTGCCGCTGTGGCCACCTCCTCTTCCTCACCCTCCTCCTCTGTCTCTGTTTTGATCTGAGCAACCCCAAGGCGGTAAAGGGTGTCACGGATGACCACCTCGCCAGGCTGGCAGCTCTGCACAATGTCATGAATCTGCCGGTTGACAATCTCGCGGCTGGTGAGGAAGTCCATGAGGCGGTTGTAGAGGTAATAGTGGGTGGCATTGTCAAAGGCAATGGGCCGCTGGCGGACACAGTTCAGTTTGCTGTCCCTGATGGAGGCCAGGATCGTTGTGTAGGGTGCCAACTCAGGGCACAGGGTCAAGGAGTGGTGCCCAGCACTGGGGTCAGCAGGACCGGGCTGTGTGCCTGCATGGACGATGCGCCGTGTGGCAGTCTTGGTGACAGGGTGCTGGACGGAATGCTCAGTCTCCATCATGTCTACAGTATAATGCTGGTCTAAGAGTTCTGGACAGGACACACTCTGGAAGAGAGAGAAGCCATCCGATGAGGTGGTGAGAGTGAAGGCTGTGAGGTCATGAGCCGTTTAAATCCTCACATCACCACCTGTCATGTCTCCTGGAGCAAGTCCTGTCTCCTCCCACTCCGTGCTTCAGTTTCCTCATATGATAACAGGGACGGCAACCAGAGTGGATGCTGTATTATCTGGGCCACCACTATTTATTAACACGCCTGGTCAAGTCGGGCTGGGGCTGCAGGGGGGCGGGAAGGAACTGACTCCCACCTAGGCTCAGAAGCCTCCTGCAGCACCCAGAAAAGCTCAGAACCAGTGAGCCCCAGGGAATAAGAAAAAGGTGAGCGATGACAGTGATGTCCCATCCCTCTCATTACCAATCCTCGTGTTTCTTCCTGCAAAGGGCACAGATGGCCTTGGAGGGCACATGCCTCTGGTAAAAACTATTGCCTGCCACCATGTACCAAGACACAGAGACAAGGGCTCTACCACTAGCCTGCTGGGGGACACTGGATAAGTCCATCTCGGGGGCCTTACTTCTTCCTTTTAATAAAAGGAGAGGGCTGGATAGGGTCAGTGTTTTCTAAGGCACTGTGCCTCTGGATCATAAAAGACATGCCAGACAATACATTCATAGTTAAATCCAAGACAGGGCTGGTTGGGCCCTTACTATGTTAGTGTACATGATGACTCTCAAAGGTGTCAATTTTCTAGACTTACCTGGAAGGCAACCCATTTAACCCTCAAGGTACCTGCGTGTCCTGGGCACACTAAGTAACACGCAGTGGCCTCACACACACAGGGGTTGATCAGTAAAAATTTGTGGAGTAAATTCTGGTTCCAGAGCAACATGACAAAATGCTAACAGAGAAAAAAGATGCTGGAGACAGTTCCCAGAAGGCCTTCCTGAAGAACCCGGGGGTGGACATGCTTGGCTTGCAGGATTTATTCCCAGTCCTCAAAAGAAAACTCACCACGGGCGGCTCTGTGGGGCTAGAGAAACAGCCCTGGTTCCGCCCCCACATCTGGTTGGTCAGCTCTGGATAGCAAAGGTCAGCACACAGGGCCACTGGTGTGGCCATGTCTACCACGTAGATGGGCGGCCAGTGGCGGGAAGAGGCAAGCAGATCCACATGGTCGCGGGCACTCTCGCCCCGCACAAGATACTTGGAGCCACAGACCACCTGGGGGTAGAGATGGAGGACACACAGGGTAAGAAGCTGATCCAGACAGAGTCGAGTCCTCACTGGCTTTTTCCAGGTAGATGAACAACCAGATTTTATGACTGAAGCAGAGTCCATGACATTTTGCTTCCCTCCTACTTCTGTGCCTAAAATCATCAGTTCATCCTTGCCCTCCTGAAAGAAGAGTTGGGAGCATCTAGTCCTCAACTGAGGCTGAAATACCCACAGGGCATCTGCTCTAACCACCACCCTCTTCCACTTCACCCTACCCAGTACCACCATCTAGCCCAGTAGTTCCAATCCCAGCTGCACAGCACTGGCGGCTAAGAACTGCTTAAAAATGGAAGTTCCGGGGCCCCACCCCAAAGCTAAGGCATCAGATTCTGTGGGTGGGGTCTAAGCATCTGTATTCTGAGCAGTTCCTTACTAGCCTGATGCAGGCTAGTAAACACCTCCACTGGAAGGGTCCCCAGGTGCCGCTCTATTGCTAGGCGGTCACTGAAAAATTCTGCCTCTGCTTCTTCTTTCTACCTTTATACCCACCAGGCCTGGCTTTTGCCAAGTAATACGGCCCCCACATCACAGTCCTGAGATCTATAGCTCTAACATCTGTCCCTGTGTTGTCATGAGATGGCCCAGTCACATGAATGCAACCTTCTGGGCAGGTTCTGATCTGCCAGGGTGGAGACATCCAGCATTGCCCTCAGACTCAGCCCCATGCTCTTCTTTGCTATCCTCTTACCTGATGGGGGCACACCTTGTAGATTTTACCCCCAGTGAGATGAGGCGGGGGCTGTCTAACTCTGGCTCCGTTCTGTACAGATTCATAGAGGGCCAATAGGGAGAAGCAGAGCTGGTCCTGGAGCAGAAGAATAAGATTAAAAACACAGCAGTAACGGTGCGCGGCACCAAGCGCTCACTGTAATACATAAAGCCAAAGAAACTGTGAAGGCCAGAGTGGGCCTTGGAACCTCACTAGCCCAATGTACCCTAGGTACAGATGGGGACCCTGAAGCTCTGAAAGGACCAGAACACAGACTGATCAAGCTGTCACTCTGTCCAGGCCACTCTGAGGCCTGGGTTCTTCCTACTTTTTCCAAGGCAGGGAAAGCTTCAAAGAGAAGCTAATACTTGGTCTGAACAAAGCAGCCTAAAATTTTCAATGGTACATCAGTATGAAGGAAAATAAACGTATGGCTAAAACACAGATGCAAAGACACACACAATGAATTGTAACAGCACACATTTTCTAAGAGCCTGGACAGGTGACAATTGGACATTGCACCAAGTGCCTTCCTGACAACCTTGTGAGGTAGGTATTTTGGTTATTTCCACTTTGCGAATGAGGAAAACGAGGCTCAGAAATACAAGGTGCTTATCCAAGGTCATGCACAGTAGGTAGGAGAGCCAGGATCCCCAGCCGGGGTCTGAACCCACTACCTTCAAGAGGGGAACTGACTGGAGGGAAAGGTCTCACATGTATGTCATGACCTGGCTGCCATCTCCCAGGCCTCCCTGACTGCCGGTGCCCTCTATCCAACACAGATGACCATCCCTGCCCAGAAAAATGGACCACCAGCTTACTCCCAACAGCCCTGTCCCACTGCTGCCCCAACACTCACCTTGGAGTCTTCTGCCCCAAAGGGGATGCCACATTGCCCCAGCAGGTGCTGCAGCTCCTCCTCACTGTAGGAGCCCACCTCCTCGAGTTTGCAGGCGCCCTCCTGGAGCAGCCTCACCAAGGCACTGCCATTGCCTGTAAGAGATGACAGTGCTGATGAGAGGGCACTGCCACCAGCCAACACAGGTCACAAACAGTCCCTCATGCATGAGGATGAGAACAAGGGGACTAGGCCTACAATACAGCAAGGAGTAGAAGCAGGCTCTGCCCTGAGCAGTGCCCTAGGCAGCAGGAGGTGAACTCAAGGCAGGTCTTATGACTTCTACAGAGATTTGCAGTCTCTCAGAAGTGGCTTTCTGCCTTTGAACATCTAGGGGAGATATCCAGGAGAGCACCCTTGCAAAAAAACCCAAATGGGTCAGCTTTTAAGGTTTCTCAGAACCAAGATCTCAGATGCTTACCACAACTGCAGAAACAAGAGAAGCGGCAGCTCCCATTTAAAAAATGTTCTTTATATATTATGTTCCTGAACCTAACTGACAGAAATATGTGGGGGCCTTAAAAAAATAATTCCTGGGCCTTGAAGCAGGAAACAAGAGGTGGGATCTCAGTACCTAACGTTAGGACGAACTGTCTGAGAACAAGTGGATCACGGCATGTTAAATACTTATAAAAATAAATTTATCGGATCATATCCAAAATTTAAATAATGAAATAAAATAGAAAATAAAGTATATTGCACTTGGTAAGGAAAAACACTGTTTTATGAAAGTTTTGTTTTAGTTATCGACATACACACATGTACATATTTATGAGAGTTATCATGTTGGGTCATGATGCAGAACCTATTTCTTGCTGTGAGTTGCAGTTAAAAAAAAAAAAAAAAAAGCCTCTCACTCTGACTATATTATATATTAGATCACTTAATCTTCACAACAATCCAGGAGGTGGGCAGCAGTATCATGCCCCCTTTGTAAATGAGGGTCAGGGCAATGAAGGGACTTGGTAGAGGTCACATGTGGAATATAGCTGGGACTCATATCTATGTTGTCAGAAACCTATGCTCTCAACATATAGTCCAGGGCTTCTTATATTCACAGAGCATCTGCAAAACCATCTGAAAGACTGTTTAGAAGGCAGACTTCCCGGCCTCCCCCTATGCTTATCAGTGAAAATCTTTGGGGCTGGAGCCTTATCATAAGCATTCTTGAATGATTTCCACTGTTCGGTGTAGTATACCCCCAAAGGCTGACAGCAGGCTGTATGGGTCAGTCCTATACAATATTGCTGGCAGCTCTTCAAAACTCTGCACCATGACTTTAATCTCTAGGGGATTGTCACAGATTGTCCTATCATTTCCAGAAGGAGCGCTTCAGGTGGGCCTGGCCCCATCTCTGCCATGTGCACTGTCTTGCCATGGACAATGTTCCAGAGTCTTGACTGGGCCCTTCCCTGACCCCAGTCAGCCACCAGGTGGCCTTACCAGGTACTGGCTGCACATCCAGGTTTTTGTCTTTCTCTGTGTTGACGACCACAGCTCCTCTCATGAGTGGTGGGAAGAAGGGGGCAATGACAGAGGCATCAAACTTGGTGATAGGGATGCTGGCAGGGAAGGCCACCTGCTCAATCACCTCTGTCTCCATCGTGGCCCAAAAGTCCTCCACGTTTACCTCACTAGAGCCCAAGAACTCAGGCCAGGTGAACTAAAAGGTCAGGATAAAAAAGGTCAAACTGTAGGAGCCACAGAATATTAGCAACACAATAGCCTACTGATACACCGGGCCACCAAGGCTGGGGCGGGAGGTCTGGAAGCCACGCACTGCTGGGATGCCCCCAGATCTGCCATCTCGGTTCCTAACTGCCTTTTGGCCACGTTTCTTTCTCCTATACCATAGCACTCCCCAAGACCGGAACAGTCGTTAAGTCTCTTCTGCTTCTGTAACTATTCATGTCATTTTCCCTGCCTCGCAAGGAAAGGAGAGCTGCCATTTGAGTATCTGCTATATGATAGACACTGTCTAATTACTACCATACACATCTGGAAGTATCTGAGGTGATACTACTACATTAAGGGACAGAACAAGAATGTGAACAAAGGTCTAGTTCCAAAGCCCACGCCCTTAATCCCTATTCCCGCTGGCAGAACCATCAGACTAAAATTTAGTGACATTCCACCGACTTCCAAGGCCCTGTTGATCCCTGACCTCCTCCAGGGGGCTTCCCAGACCTTGCCAGCACACGGCTATCTCCTCTACCTTATGCAGCATTTACTTATCTATTATAGGCATCTAGCACGTGTGTTACTGATTTTTCTTCTTATATACCATTGTTTACCCCGATCCTACTACCTAAAGCAGAGACATTCATGTTACTTAGCAATGCTGATACCTGGGCCACATCTCAATCTATATGAACTAATAAAGTTTGCATTTTAAAAAGATGTCCTATGTGAGCAATTCTCAAAGTGTGGTCCTTGCATCAACAGCATGAGCATCACCTGGGAACGTGTTAGAAATGCAAATTCTCAACCCCAATTCAGACCTACTGAATCAGAAACCCTGTGGTTGGGCCAAGCAAGCCCTACAATGCTAAAACGTTTGAGAATTGCTGCTTGATTTAATTCTTATGCCCACAAAATCTGAGGACCAGTGCTCTACACAAGACATCTCCCCCATCTTACTCCCCTTCCTTTCCCACCTCACAAGGCACAAGTGCATGTTTTAAGCAAATGCCACAAGCCTCACACCACAATTTCACAAGATACTGAGCCCACCCTCTCCACAAAGAACAGGGGACAGGAAATGCCAACAAAGTATGCTGTGTGCACAAACTGATAAGGCTGTTGTCATTAGTCCAGAGGGTCCTCTGCTATACAGTCCCTGATGGGAGGGCAATCAGTCTCCTCATGGAAAACTGTATATTTAAGTTTCTTTCAGTAACTTCCTGTTTTATTTCAGACTTCAGAATACCTCCCACCTCCTCCTCCCCACACACACTGTACCACTCTGCACACACAAAAGGGAGAAAATAAAGTAAGTCCTGGTCTCTAGAAAGAAATACCTAGTACCATAGAAGGTTCGAGACATGCATACTGAGAATGGAGGGGATACAACTCCATGAGGAAAGATCCTTGATCAGGACAAGGCAGGTGCCAGGTAGGACTAAGACATGTGAGCTTTGTAGGGAGGTGGGCTTCTGTCTTTTCTGGCAACCAAAAAGTCTCTGTAGCCAGATGTGTCTAGAAAAACCAGAGCTCAGAGACCCAAGAGGTGAGCATGGCAGTACTTACAAGCTCAGACTCTGGAGTGAGATAGCCAGATCAAGGTCAAATCCCAGCTCTACCCTTTCTGGCTGGGTGAGCTTGGACAAGGTCCCCTGGACTCTAGTCCCTTCATTTACACAAATCTCACAGGGCCGGCGTGGGAAATGAGCACAGAGTAAGAATGGGCATGTACAATAAAACACTCAATAAATCATAGCTGCATTACTATTAATATTACCATTAAGCAAGCAGATACAAATGACTCTAGAAGTCTCTTGGTGAGATAACATACAAAAGCAAAAATTTTTTATAGTTCATTTTATCTATAAGGAATACTTAGAAAGCTCCAGGAAGCATTACGCTTGTTTTTGTATGTCTTGTTACATACCACTATTATTCAAATAGAAATATTAAATCAATATGTGTACTTTTTTTTTTTTGAGAAGAAAAAGAGAATATGCATTAAATCCCTAATATGCTTAGGGGCCATGTCAAAATACACCAAAGCTTTTCTCCAGAAGTACCGCATTTCCCCTGGCGGTGAATGGGTGAGCCGCGGGTCCAGTGCCTAAAGACTCACTTTCTGTTCAGTCCTCTTTGGTCACAGTGGTATAGAGTTCAGAGATGGGGAGCTCACACATGGGCACTTCACGCCTAGGCATGCAGACCAGACCTCTCGGCATGACTGTGGGAGTTAGTCAACCTATGGAGTTTTTTGAACTCTTCTGTCAGGTTAAGGAAGATTCCCTATTATTCCCAGTTTGCTAAGAGTTTTATCATAAATAGGTATTGAATAATATTAAAAATTTTTTCACATCTAATGAAATAATCACATGGGTCTTCTCCGTTAATCTGTTAAGTAGTGAACTGCATAAGTGTATTTTCTAATGTTGAAGCAATCTTGCTTTCCTGGGATAAACTCTGTCATGATAAATTACTCACTGTTACAGTTGAGATACTATTATCTTATTAAAGATCTTGACATCTATATTCATAAGTACAATCAGCCCCAATTTTTTCTCTCATATTAAATGTCTGGTTTGGTTTTTAAGGTTATATGGCCTTATACAATGAGTTGGATAAATATACCTGCCTTTGCTTTCTTTCTTCTATGATCGGAATCATATATTTCTTGCATATTTGTTAGAATTAATGTATTAAGCCATCTGAGTTTGGTGTTACCTTTGTGTGAACATTTTCTAGTTAAGAACCTAAGTCAGATCAGGTCCTTAAAACCCTTCAGAGACTCTCCATTTCACTCGGTTTATGTCCTTAAAATGGCCCAGGCAACCCCATGTAGAGTCTAGCCTCCCGTAGCCTCTCAAATCTCACGTATCCTACCACTCTCCCCATTGTTCACACATTCCAGCCACACTGGCCTCCTTGCTCTTTCTCGACAATGCCCGGCAAACCCACGTTAGACCCTGTTCCTGCTGCTCCCTCTGCCTGAAATGTTCCTCCTCGAGAGCTACACGGGCTTCAATTTCTATTCAAATGCCCCCTATCAGAGAGGCCATCTCCGATTGCCCTCTATA
Source organism: Pteropus alecto (assembly GCF_000325575.1). Taxonomy (NCBI): domain Eukaryota; kingdom Metazoa; phylum Chordata; class Mammalia; order Chiroptera; family Pteropodidae; genus Pteropus; species Pteropus alecto. The sequence goes on along the minus strand of NW_006431919.1, from coordinate 1,775,974 downwards.
ATCCCCCTTTCCGCCACGCTGCTCTCTTCTCCTCACCCTCCTTCATTGTTACTATGTTCCCCTTAGTTAATACATTACGTACATGTGAATATTAATATACTATACATAATTGCTAATACTTGTTTCCTGTCTGTCTCCCCGAACTAGAATGTGAGGTTCATGAGCACAGAAACTTGGGAATTTTTTTAACTGTCATTTTCCAAGTGTCTAAAAAGTGCACTTATTTTATGTTTAATAAATATGTTGAATGAATAACAAATATCTTTATTTCCATCTGACCTTCTTTAGATGAAAACCTGTGCAGTGGCAGGAAAAAGCCACTCTCCACGCACAGGACAGGACTGGAGCCATCTGCCCCTGGGGACATCATGCAGGCAGGTGGCTGCCAAAGTGTGAGGACAGTTCTAAAGGTCACCCATGGTATCTGAGAGGCACTTACCTCCACACTCTTCAGTGCCAGCACATTTTCTTCACTCCTCTGGGCCATTTCCACTTTGGGAGCCACGCCACAGATGCCACAGATCATGTCATTGTAGTCTCGAACAGTGAGGCACTCAAAAGCCCAATAGCCATTGCACAGTAGTTCCTGCACCTGGCTCAGCTCCTCTGAGGTCAGTGTCTTCTCTGGAAGAAGAGCAAGAGTTATGAGTAGGTCAAAGAAGAAAATCCTGAGGCCACTGGGGACGAGCCAGCAAGAATACAAATTCTGCGAGATGGCTTCTCCCCTAAGTACTAACAACCCTGAGGGTCAAGCATCTTGGTCTTCAAGTGCCCAAGTGGCAACCCGGCGAGCAATTCCACTGGAGTTATAGCTGCCTGTACTAAGTACCTACTAGGCACTAGATGCTGTGCTGAGTGCTTCAAATACATTATCTCATTTAACTCTCCCATCTTTATAAACTAAGAGCTATTATTATCCTCATTTTGTAACTGGAGAAACTGAGACACAGAGAATAACTTAGCTCAAAATCACATTGCCACTAAGTGGCAGAACCAAGACTCAAACATAGGCCTGTCTGACTCTAGAAGCTTTGCTCCACTCCGTCTGACCTTGTAGCAGGAGAGGTGCTTGGGGACTAGTCTGTAGGAATGCAATGGGAAAAGAACAAACAGAAATAAGGAGAGAATAGGTAAAAAAAATTTCTAATAGTAAGGAGGCGATCCCCATCCTCAGATCTCAGCATGAACCTTGGGATTGGTAGCAGACTTCCAGAAGCTGTGTATTCAAAATGAGTCTGATTAACATGCAGTGAGGCCAAGTCTACCTGTGATCAAAGGATGAGCTCCTAAAAATCAGTTTAATCGCATGCTGAGGGGCCCTGGATGCATGGACGGTCTCATGCTTTCCAAAATTAGTTTGACATTTGTAAAATTCAAGAAGAAGCCAAGAACGTCTACTTTTCAAAATATCAGACTCTCCCCCAAGATGGCCCTTTCGACCAAAGCCCATCACTGAAAATTCCCAGGGATCTTTACCTGTCTGCTCCTGTACTGACTTTAGAACACTGCTGATGGACACTCTGGGGTCCTCTCCCAGCTTGATCTGGTTTCGGATTGCAAAAAGCAAGTCCAGGCTCACTAGTAGCTTGTTCCCCACATTAAAGAGACCTGTAGGTTAAGAAGAGGCAACAGGGAAATTCACTGTAACATCATCCACAATTGCAAAAAACTGGGAACAAACTAAATGCCCAATAGGGGAATAGTTAAATAAATTATGGTACATTCATAAAATAGCAAGCTATGCATCATTACAAAGAATAAGGCAAACCTGACATGAAGTTACCCATAATACATTATTAAATGAAAAAGGCAAGTAATAAAATATATGGTAAAAAATTTTTTGAAGACACATACACACAAAGAAACATCTCCCTACCACCCAGCTCTGTCCTTATGACCAAAGTCACTTTCCCTCTACCTCTCACAGATGCACCATGGGAAAAGGCCAGGAGAATCCTTTAGTCTAGGGACGTGTAGGGGGGGTGTGACAAAGGCTATAAAAATCACCCCTACACCAAATTCTGGGATAAATGACTCAGAGGAATTTAAGTGCAAATAAAAGAGAGTGATTTTACATTTGCACAACTCATAATGCACAAATTTGCACAAAAGTATATTTTGGAATATGTGTTCCCACTAAAGAAGGGGATAACGGACTGGGAAAGACCTTTCTGAGCATAATACCTAAGGCATCTTGAAGCTAAAAAGGAGATCAAAGCAATGATTACACAGAAATGAAAATGAAACAAATCTTTGTCCAAAAAAAAAGTCATAGACTGGGAAATATCTGTCAACAAAATAACCCCAAATAAGAATGAAAATACTCAAAAAGAAATTCATGAAGGAGAAAAAAAACCACAAAAAGGACATATAATTTTCCTAGTAATCAAAGAAATACAACAAATTAAGAAATGATATACCAGTTTTTACCTGTCAAACTGATAACCTTTAAAGCGTAATCTACAAAAAGTTCCTTAAAGCTATTAAGTGAATTTAGCAAGGTCACTGGACACAAAGTTAATAAATAAAACCCAACCGTATTTCTATATTAGCATTGAACAGCTAGAAATTGAATCATGTCATTCAGCACTAAACAAAATGAAATACTTAGGTATAAATCTAACAAAATATGTGTAGGACACATGCTGAAAACTACAAAACACTGATGAAAGAAATAAGAAAACCTAATAAACAGAGAGACAGACTATATTCACAGGTGAAATGACTCAATATTTCTAAGCATGTCAAACTTCCCCAAATTGATCTATAGATTCAATATAATCCTAGTTAAAAGTCTAGCAGGATTCAGTAGACACTGACAAGCTGATTCTAAAATTTATGTAGAAACACAAAGGAACTAAAATAGCCGAAACAATTCAGGCAAGTACAAGGTTGGAAGACTCATGCTACCTAATAATAAGACTTGCTATAAAGCTATAGTAAGCAAGATAGCGTGGTACTGGCAGAAGAATAAACAATATAAACCGAAGAAAAGAATGAGGAAATATCAACTCAGACGTGTATGATGAATTGAATTCAACAAAGGAACTAAGGCAGTTCATTGGACAAAGGATTACTTTTCAACAAATGGTGGTACAACAACTGGACATCCATAGGCAAAAAAGGATGGGCCTCATCCTTTATACAAAAATTAATTCAGAATGGATCATAGACCTAAATGTAAACCATAAAATTATAAAACTTTTAGAAGAAAATATAGGAAAATATTTATAGTCTTCACCTAGATAAAGAGATCTTGGATACATCAAAAGCATAATCCCTAAAAGAAAACAATGATGAATTGGTTATCGTAATTAAGAACTTCTGCTCTGTTAAAGGTTCTGTTGAGAGATTGAAAAGACAAGTCACATACTCTAAGAAAATATCTGCAAATCATTTATATGACGAAGGATTTGTATCCAGAATGTATAAAGAACTCTTGAAATTTAACAGAAAGAAAACAACCCAATTCAAAGGGCTAAAGATAGAACAGATATTTCACCAAAGACATACAGATGGCCAAGAAAAGATGCTCAACATCATTAGTCATTGAGGAAATACAAATCAAAACCACAATGAGATACCACTACACATATGTATTAGAATGGCTAAAACACAAAAAACAGAAAAATACACAATATTGAGTGCTGACAACTGGAACAAACCATAACTCTCAGCCATTGTTGGAGGAATGCAAAATGACTGATAGATACTTAGGTAAATGGTCTGGCAAGTTCTTATAAAATTAAACATATACTTAGCATATGGCCCAGTAATAACCTGACTCCTAGGTAGTTACCAAAAAGAAATAAAAATTTATGTTCACAAAAGCCTGCACATGAATGTTTATAACTGCTCTATTCATAACTGTCAAAAACTGGTAACAACCCAAATATCATTCATGTTCAGCAAGTGAACAGATAAATTGTAGCAGTCCACCCAATGCAAAACTACTCAACAACAAAAGGAACAAATTATTGATACGTAAAATAATGTGGATGAATTTGTAAGGCATTAGGTTTAGTGAAAGAAGCCAGACTCAAAATGCTACAGACTATAATTGGATTTACATAGCATTCTAGAAAAACATATAGAAATAGAGCATTATCAAAAGATTGCTAGAGGTTAAGGGTGAAGGGTACATTTGATTACAAAGGAACAGTGCAAGAGAAATGTTTTAGGGGTAATGGAATTGTTCTGTATATTAACTGTGGTTACAGTTACATAACTCAATGCATTTGTCAGAAGTCAGAACTGTACAAACTAAACAAAGTAAATTTTACTGTATGTAAATTTTAAAGTTAAAAATTATATCTATATATAATCTGAAGATACTACTGGCCTAGATAGACTGCAGGGAAATGGCATTCTCATTAACTGTTAGCAGGAACATAAAATAGTACAAACTCAATCTGGCAATATAAGACATTAAAAATATAGATTCAAAATAAGAGACCATAATGTTCTGAAGACAAAGGGAATAAGTAACATATACTCTTTAATCTTCAGCACTCAATTGTACATATATAACTCGATTCAAATTCTCAGAATGGTTGGCACATGGTTAATATACAATAAATTTTTGATGTTCCTGAATGAGTAGAGGGGAAACAGGTGAATATACAGCAACTCCATGTTTGAGTATTTGCCCAAAGGAAATAATTAAGGCTGTACACAAAAAATTTAATTACAAAGAGGACTCTAAAATGGAGTACCACGTATTTCTTTAAAATGGCCATGTATTTCTCCACTTGCTGGCATAGGAACATGCCCATGGTTTTCTGCTAAGTTAAAAAAAGCACATTCCAAAATAACATGCAGCACAACCACATTTCTGTTGAAAGAAAAGCTATAAACCTATAAATCCTTCCGTACATTCTTATATCCTGCACAGACGAATGCCACATCTGGAAGATCAGAGAGCACAATGTTAAGTGTTCATCTCTTGGCAAGATTTCTACTGATGTTTAGTTTCCTCTTTTGTCAGCATTTTCCAGTTCTTCTACAATGAAAATCTGTTATTTTAAAACTACGTTTGTTTAAAGATACTGGATAATAGAGCCCTAGCTTTTACACTTGTGAGGTAAATGCAATCTTTTGGGACTGAGAAATCTCCTCTTCTTCAGAAGCCCCATCTAAGGGAAGGTCCCAGTACGCAAAAGACCAGAGGTCTGAACCACGTAGGCTGTTCTCAATCAAGCCTGCTTTGGGGACCTCTGAGGGAAGAAAGGCGGGCACTCACCTGTGTAGATGTCCATGAAGCTATGCAAGGCCAGACATTGGGGATTGAGACACATCTTCACCTGGGCAGTCACTACCTGCAGCCGGCTGGCTGTCAGCAGCCAGCACTCCTGGGGCCCGGCCAGGGAGCTAGTACCCAAAACATCACGAACAAAAACAGAAGGGATATCAACCACTTAATACTTAATCAACATCCAGAGTTTAGTAATGAATAGTAAAAATTCTCAAGACTTTAATGCTGCAGGAAAATGAAGGTGCTGGAGCTTGTGTTCCAGCGTTTTCTAGGTGGGTGTTCCAACTTTGTTGAAATTTGGTCTGTAGAATCACCCCCAAAATTAATATAACTCAATTTACTGCCCAAATTAATCAATCCCACTGAACTCCCAAATCCAAACATTATGCTGGGAAGTACGGATGTAACCTAAATCCTAAATTGGTGACAAAAACTTTCAGGCATTTCCAATGGAAATAATGGATAATTACTAATTATTATTATTAATTGGCAATTGGAAAAGTAAAAGAAACCTAAGAAAAGCAGAGAATAACATCTTCAAAGGTTACATCTTGGGCCAAGTTAGAGAAGGCAGCTAGGGACAGGGTAAATCTGAAAGGGCTGCTTACTTTTCTCCCCCTTTGAATAATGGGCTGCTACAGAGAAGGCACTGCGTGGATGGAGACTCATAATAATTCGACCAAGAGGTTTGCTCGATGGTGACTGTCTCCTCACTCACGTTGGATAGGATGAGTCGAGAGCTGTTGAGTTCGTGAATCAGAGCAAAGACCTCGGCCAGCTCAGACTCATTCTCAGGAATCTGCAAAACTTTCCGCAGCAGCTGCAGCGTGGACTGGCGCTGAATCTCCCTCTGGGCTGTGCTCAGGGGCTCGGTGGCACTCAGCACTTCTGGGAGTGGTGAGCTCGCCTCCTGGAAAGAGAACAGATCCATCAACAAGCACCCAGGACCAAGAGGCTGTGAGTGGCAAAGGGATGGGCCCATGACTGACAAGTGGGAAACCTAGGTTCCCAATCAGCTCAGCTAATAACTCGTTCTGTGACTCATGGCAGATGCTTTCTCTCTCTGGTGCTTAGTTTCTCTATTAAAAACGAGGACTCTACACAGGCCTCTCCCTGGCTCAAGTATCAGCTCCCATTCACCAGGAATGGGGTTAGGAGGATAACAGACCTGGTTTTAGGTCTGGACATGCCACTTAACAACTGTATATGTGTGACCCAAGGCAATTTACTTCATTTTTCTAAGCCTCGAATTTCCTCACCTATGAACTGGAGGATCAAAATACTAGTACAGAGTAAACCGGATATTATAAGTAAAGCACTTAGCACAGTGCCTGGGATGCAATGAAAATTTTATGAATGGTAGTTCTGAAAAATATATGTACTGCTTAAAGTATTTATCTTCAATGCTTTGTGCATCTAGGTATAAGATGCACAAAGTCAGAGACTTTATACACTAGTCAGAGGCTTGCAGGAACAAGGTTCTGAAATGCTCATTAAAAAAAGGTCCTTCTCAGGTAGGTCCCTTTTCAACGGAGGTTCCTCCCTGACCCCCTGTGCAAATGCAGCTTGAATTACTCCCTCCTTCATGCTCCCAGAGTCCATTCCTTTACTGCAGAATTCACTGTCTCACAGTTGGTAAATGACTATCGCGCCTCTTCAGTGAGTATAGGGTCTCTGCTTATTTAATGAGTCCCAATTCCAGCATGAGGCCAGGGTACATAAAAGATACTAATTCATATTTCCTGGACATATTATATGTTGCTTTGCACAAGTTATGTGCTTAATAATAAGAAGGAACTTTCTATCAACTCTGCATACCTATGACAATTCTTGTTTCACTACCTATAATATTTTGGTTACTTATCTTTCTCTAACACTAGATTATAAACTCCTCATGGAAAGGGGTCATGTCCCACTCACCCTTATATCTCCAAAAGCCTGACCCATAATAGTCATTCGATATATGCTTGCTGAAAGAAAGAATGAATGAAGGGCTGACTGACACTAGATCTGAGTTGCCCTGGTGAGGCTGCATGTTCCCTGTCATGACCATGTTGAACCACGGGCTGGAAGATCAGTTGGCAGGAATATACCCTTTGGCCACAGTTTAAAGATGGAAAGGAATGAAGACTGTTCCAGTTCAGAGATTTTGCTGTCTTACAGCCGCTGAAGACAAACCACGAAGGAAATGTATGGCCACTAGGGGGTTTCAAAGAGTAATACGCACAAAGATCCCTGGGTTTCTGATCTGTGTTTTACCCTGTGGAAAACAATAATGAAATTGTATTTCTCCTAAAATTCAGGAGATTGGAAAGTGAGGGAATGTCTGAAGATGGGAGTCTTGGGGGTAAGCAGCCACCAGTTAGCCAAAGACAGAAAAATATAAGTAAAAGTGAAATTTGAAATCAATTGGCAACAGGTCCCTAGACAATTCCCACTTGGCCTAGAAAGTTAAGTCAGCTCATCATCTAAGATCAAGAGACCAACACCCATTTCCCTGTTGCAAACCATACTAACAGCTACAGAAAGTAAAAGGTTTGTTCAGAATACCTATCTACCCAACACAATTTCATCCATAATTACTGAACAACACATTATTGTGTTGTGTATGTAAGCTCCAGGATTAGAAGGTACAGGGGAACAGACATATCGGCCTTGAAAGAGATTACAGTCACATAGGGAGCTAAAAGAGGGAGTCGAGACAGGGTGTGGTCTTGCTGGTGAAGAGAAGCAATTAAACACGTGGAGAATCCAGGAAGAAATCTCACTGCCAGCAGAGGGCATCAGATGGAACCAACAGAATGTGATGGAAGCTACAGACCATTTATATGCAGTTTCTAGGGTTTACAGATTCCTGGAAGCTCAATTTTGAGTCTCTCTAGGACTCACGGCCCTGATTTAAATGCCCAGATTTAACCCACTTCACCACCCTGTCTTACTGACAGGGAAACAAAAACTCAAGAGACAGAAAACTTCCAGCTCAGCTCTCTCCAGTGCTTTCCTACTAAATCATCACTGCCCACATTTTTTAGTCCCACTTTCCTATCTCACAAAGATAACCTCAGAACACCACCTGAAGCATAGAAAGACCTGGAGACCAGGGGACAAGATTCATCTGCCAGAAAGGCCTCTCCCAACATGCAAAGAAACCTTGAAGCCTGAAGCAGTTCTGTCCACTCCTAAGCCCCGATAAACCTCCCTCCTCATGTAATCTTCTGGGCCTCTCCTTAGCTCAAGGACAGTCAATGGGACCCAGTCCAACATTAAAGATCTTCCATGATGTGGCCCTGCTGTGTCTTTCAAGCCTTTTTTCTACACTCCACCACATATGCCCTCTCTGCTCACCAAGAACACCCAGCAACTCCCTGCCTCCTCCCTTTGGCTCACACTTGTCCTTGAGTACAGCATGCCTTCCCCTTCCACCCAAATCCTGCCCATTTGCAAGGTCTGCCTTAGGTCTGGTGTGGCCAGGCTCCATCTAGAATCCTGACCTATTGTGTGCCAATCTATTTCCCTCCAAGGCAGATCAGTTGACATTTCTCTGATTACTTTCATCCTAGTTATTTCATTTGCTGCCTCAGATGCTGTCACTTTCTAGTCACTTTAAAAAACTCACATGTGAAAATTCAGAGGATCTCTGAAAAACCCAATTTTCCTCATTCTAATAATAAAAAGCGAGCCCTAAAGAGCCAAGTAGAATGTGTTTTACTATCCAAATAGTTTGGTCCAACTTTAGAGTAGGTTTGCCAAGCCTGCTAGAAGTGAAGCTTAGTGATTGGCCAAAAGCTCTGCAAAGGATGGGAGAAGTGGTGATCTACTGTACAAAGGCCTGGGATCTGCCATTCTCTAACGATTTACCAAACACTACTTATGGGTCCTCTATCAGGCCTCAGAGCTAAACTCTGTCAACCCTTCCATCCCGCCATTCTACTGAATCCTATTTAAGGCCTTTGTTACCATTCTCTTTGATGAATGACCTCTTGGTTCACTTGGCCAGAAGGGTCTCAGATACCAAGGTATCTGGTCAACCCCTCGTCTTGGCAATGAGCACAAGAAGGCCCAGAGAGAAGGCACTTGGCCAGGTTCAGAACCTATAACCTGGTTCCAGTTCTGGTGCTCTAACTACTGTCATGTACTAAGAAATCCTTTTATTCCGCTAACAGAACCCAACCCAAGGCCAAGGGATGTGTTTGGGGAAGGAACTCACGAGAGCCTTGGTGGTTTTCTCAGTCCGGTCTTTGGCAAGGTTAAAACCACAGCTGGGACAAATCCGCGGTTTATGCCGGTTGGTGTAGACATAGCTACAAGAGGGATTCTTGCACTTTCCACGGCCTCTTGATGTAGCCAGCCCCAAATCCTAAAAAAGTAAGACCAACGTTCAATTCTTCAAAAGTTGAATTACACCTGGGCAGAGCCAAGAGCCAGGATGACCAGCTGTCAGTAAATCAGAGAACTGGCAACTGCAAAACCAGATTTTAGACTAACTTCCGGAGAGCTTTGAAGCAAGATCTTTTTCTGCAGTAATCCTCTTTCAATCTTAATGCAGCCCATATAATTTTGGCAAGTCCTTCCCCAGCTGTGAAACAAGTGAGTTGACTGTCAAAGGTCAGAAATTCAAATGCCTTTTGGGTCCAGGCAATTGACAGAGTGAAGCAGGCCTGTTCTAATAAAGAGTAATAGAGATGGGTGAACTAAAAATTTCAAGCCCTACCTAAAGACAAATTGTAACTTCTGAACTATCCAAGCTCAAAGCTCTGGCATCTAGTCTTCTATGACGAGTTGCTGTCTAATCAGTCAAAGCAAAGGTCCTAAGCAGTTTCCAGCTGGTGGCTTCCTGTAGCCAAAGGGAGGAGGTGGTGAGGGTATGCATGGCATGCAGAAGGTAGTAACTAGGTCTTTGGAAAAAGAAACCTGAGTAGATCTCAGGATAAGGGACACATTCTTCTTAAGGATCAGGCCAGCTTAGGTACTAACCCAGCATACTGTGCTGTCTTGTTCACTACTGAATCCCCAGCACAGGGCCTGGCACAGAGGAGGCGCTCAATAAATCTTTTTTTGAATGAATGACTTTTTCTTCACCTGCTACCTTTATCAGGTAAGAATTTCAAAAAAATCTAGCTGCTCTCTCAAAATCAATACATCTTACTCAACTCAGTCAGAGAACCTGTCAAAAGGTATCTGGCTGGTTGATAGCTTAAGGATCAAAGAAATTAGAGAATGTTAAGAGCAAGAGAAGCCCCAACATATATCTAAACCAATGCAGCATTTTACAGATGATAACAACTGAGGGCCAGAGAAGGAAAGAACCTTGCCCAAGGTCACATGGCATGCTAGCAGATAAGCCACTTTTGGACTAGGTCTTCTGACATCGAGTATTCCATTGTTCCATGCTGCTTACCCTTCAAAAGGATGACCCCAGAGTCACATATTTGTTTATTAGGATGTTAATATGTATTATATTAAAAATAAAAGGGAGATGGAGAGAAAACCTTGGTGACTAAACAAGATAAGGTGCTTTACTAGAGCACTTCTCAAACCCTTTAAAATACTAGTATTGAATGTAACTCTGGGTTAGGGAGGAAATATACAACATTTCCCAAACTTGTCTGTGGAGTACACTTTAGAGGCTAAAAGGTCCAAAGACTGTTGAATGCTAAAGCCACACTGGATTCTAGTCTCCAATTACTTCCAGCAGCAATATCCCGATCTCAGCTTTATAAACCTTATCTAGAAAAAACAACAAACCGAGCTGATTCGCCCAGTAGCTACCATTTGTATCAGTGATGAGATCTTCAGAATCAGTGATATACCCCGACCCTACTCTCATTTCTAAATACCAGTCCCCACCCACCTTAGATTCCTATTCATCCTCAACCACAAAACCAAACCACCTCTGTGTCAACCCATCACCTGGCTGCACTTACCAGTGTGACAGTGCAGCTGTACTTATATGGAGGAAACATATCAGGTTTGACCTCTACAACTTTCAACTGAGATGTCCTGTTGGCTGAGCCATTTGGTAGCTGTGGATCAGAACAAATTATTTAGTGCTTTTGAACCTCAAACCCTTGAGGTCCTGTGTCCTGAAATAGTTTCTTAGGGAATTTGTGGAGCTATGCTCCACATGAGCCCCCACACGCTAGCCAGCAGTCAGCAGCCTACCAAAGTTTGAGTGTCCCTTTCAAGTTCATGGGTTGCCACACCCTTCTGTGCAGCTTCTAACACTGCATTTTAGAAACACTATGAATCAGATTTGAAACTACTTATCAAGTGAGAAAAGCATATAATAGCTATATATACAAAGATGTGGTTAATAATACTAGCATAGAAAAAAGTCTGACAGATTGTTCACTAAAATACCCAGCGTAAGGAGATCACGGTTGTTTCCCCTTTTACCACTATCTATCAAATTTCAAATGTTCTATGTGGAATGTAGAGATTATTTATATAATAATCATTCTAAATTAAAAGTATTCCATAATACTGAATTTAAGTTGATTTTCAGAATACAAGATTTCACATACTTAACAGGCTTACAACTGGCAAAAGGGCTTATTTTAAGACATGGCAATTTGTCAAAACAAAAGGAAACTCTTTACAGAGAAGACTGGGAGTTTACACAAGTGAAGGGAATCTAAAGGCTGGAAATCTACAAAATGGTTGAAGCAGACTAGATTACTATCCTTCTGTATCCCAAGATCACACATGCACTCAATTGCTGACAAACAGATCAGCCTTCAAAGTAAAAGCCAGTTGATAACTCTTGTAGCCAATTTAGAACTATCAAATAAAGGAAGTTACCTGACACAGTGCACATGGCAAGGGAGATGGAAGACCGATTTTCCTGTTCCCATTTGGTCCATGATAGGCTTTTCAAACTATAAGCCACAATACACTGAGGGGCTGTAAAATTAATTTAATGGGCTGAAACTAGCACTTTGAAAAAAGAAATGGAAAATACCAAAGTGGCTGCATATAATAAGGGCATAGCTTCATTAAACTTTTAATGTGAATGTATACGTTAACTGGGCTGTGATGTAAAAAAGTGTTTCCTTTTGAAGGTCATGGTCAAAAAAAGTGGTCTGGTGAAAACGCTGATTTTCACCCTGAACAAGCCCGATCCCATCTGATCTCGGAAGCTAATAAGCAAGGTTGGACCTGGTAAGTACTTGGAAGGGAGACCACCT
>NW_006431919.1:1727753-1763404 GCF_000325575.1 Pteropus alecto | reverse complement strand
TCTAAGAATAAATGTGCTGAATACATGGAATTTTGACACCTGGTAAATCTTTAATAGCTACATCATGAAACTGAATGAATTGTACTGGTTACAAACCAGTACATGGAGCAAGAGCCATGTTTTTTGGTTTAAAATTTTTATTAAAAAACAAAAAATAAACACACATAAATGCAGGAAAGGATTTGAAGGCTAAATAAGCATACACCAAGCTGTTAACGTAGTTAGTTCTGGGTGGCAGAATCACAACGGACTATTTTCTTTCTGCCTTATCTGAATTTTCTATATTTTCTAGAGCAACCATACATTCATTTCTTTAAAGGAGGCTAAAGAAACATGACAACTAAATGCACTATGTAATCTTAGACTGGATCCTGTACTGAAGTGGAAAAAAGCTATAAAGGACATAATTAGTAAAACTGACAAAATTGGAATACAAACTATAAAGCATTGTATCATTCAGTTAACAGAATATCCTATTCTTAGGAAATACACACCGAACTATTAAGGAGTAAAAGACCATGTAGCTTACCCTTATATTTTATACATATACACATACACATACATGGGGGGGACACACATGAGCACGATATAAAGCAAAATGGATTAGTATGTTAACAACAGGTGACTCTGGGTAGCAAGTACATGGGTGCTCTTTGTTTTTGCCAATTTTTACTCGAACAGTTTTTCTAAGTTTTAAATTATTTCTAAATAAAAAGTTTAAAAACATGCATTCATTTTAAAACAAGAAAAAAATTAAAAAACAGATAACTTATTCATGCTAAACCGCCTCCCAGAGGCCCCGCAGACTAAGAATGAGGGTCTGCTTTTTGCCTGTGGCTTTGGGACACTAAGTGAAAGCCCTACTCTTAGAGCAGCCAAGCGCCCCAGCCCCCACAACAGCTCCCACTCTGGTAAAGGAATGGGTCTTACCTTCACCTCACCAGTGTTAGATGGCTGTTGGATGGGCTGGCCCAGCTGCTTCAGAGTGCTTGGCTTCAGGCCACAAGTTCTCACAGAGGGAGTCTTATCTGAGACAACCAGGAGTCAAATGGTAACTTAAGAGTACATTCGGTCTCCCTAAGTCTCTCGTTTACATTCTCAAGTCCCAACTCCTGACCCCTTCCCATTAGAAAGCCCCTTCTCCCAGGTCTGTCCCAGCCCCTACCGCTCAAGGAAAAGGCATGCCGGGTCCTGGGCAGTCCCATGCTGCTGCCTCGGCCCACATTAGCTGGGGCCGGAAGAATTGCTCTCATAGGTCTTGCTGCAGCCAATAATGAAGGTTTGCCCCGTGTTCTGCCTTTAAGCTCTGGGGCCCTGGGCCCAGGGTTGAGCAGGTCAATTCTGAAAAACAAACAAACAAACAAACAAACAAAAAAAACAGGAAGGGAAATCTCCTAAAAATTCAGGATGAAGAGGGAAAAAAACAAAAAGCAATTTCTAAAATAGCAACTTTATTGGAGGGATAGTGAAGTGGTTAAACTATGAGGCTTTAGACAGATAGGGTTCAAATGAAGTAGCTGTGTGGCCCTGGACAATTAATTTCACTCTTTTGTTAACCTCAAGTTCCTAATTTGTAAAATGGAATAGTAAATTACATATACTTCATGGGGTCATTATGAAAATAAAAAAGTGCAAAACAGTGCCTATAGCATAGAATAACAGCGGTAGTTATAACATCTAATCTGCCTCTAATTAGAGGAAATATTTGAAGTGTATTAGTTTCCCACATGAAGGTGGCTTAGATCTAAGGGAACAATGTGTTTTTTCATCTTTGTAGCTCCCATGTTGAGCATGTGCGAAAGTGGTTTGCTTGCCCAAAATAAAAGGTCTACAGTGCACAGCTTCATTCACTAAAGATGCAGAAACATCTCAGAGTATATTGTTAAAAAAAAAAGCAAGATGTAGGAGAAAAAGGGAGGAAAAAATATATACATATACACATATATACACACGAAAAGTAAATCATTCCCTGTCTCTAGGCCTCAGTTTCTGTAGCTCTAAAATGATCCATACACACCTAGGTATATGTATATGCTTGAAATTATCTGTAGAAACACAGGAAGGTGGGACTATTGATCGTCTCTGGGAAATGAAAACGAATGACTGAAGGATGGAACAAAAGGTAGATCTCTTCAGGGTATATTCCTTATATCTTTTGAGTTTTAACTATGTTAATATATTTCCTATTCAACAATAAAAATTTTTGTATTATAATAACATAAACCAGAATTTCTGAACCTGGCAGTATCAACATTTTGGGCTGGATAATTTTTCACTGTAGGATATTTAGCAGCATCCCTGGCCTCTACCCAGTAGATGCCAGTGGTACCCCGTCCACCAATCCAGTTGTAACAACTAAAAAAGTCTCTACACATTGCCACAATGTCCCCCGGGGGCAAAACTGTTCCCCATTGAGAACCACTGATATAAACAAATAAGGGCCTTCAGTTACAAGCCCACAACTACCTCTGGGAAGGGGCTACGTGGAGAACCCAGTTAAGCCTTTAAAGAGGGAAAGATAGCCCATACTTATGGACCTTCACCTATCTGCAAGGCACACAATCTTTTTCAGTCTGTATGGTCAGCTGCCAAGGATGAGGATTTTTTCAATACCCAATTTGAGATTATTCAGAAGACAAGAGGCATGAAGTGACTCTGCCCAAGGTCAAATGGAAGCCAGGGACACAGCACAACCCAAACTGAATTTTCTGACTACCAAGACAGGAAGGAATCTTTCTATAAGATGTCTTAATAAGGTTTCTCTTTCCAAACCTAGCACTGGACTGAATACTAGTTTATAATATTGTCCACAGCCTGTACCAGAAAGACCCTGATAACTGCTTTAGGGAGACTGACAGGAAGAGCTGTGTAACGAATCTGATAGCAGGGCATGGACAGCAGAGTAAAGGAGGAAAGGTAAATCATCCTATGTCTCTAGGCCTCGGTTTCTGTAGCTCTAAACTGGGAGCCATTAATGGCTCTGCTACCTCTCAGACATGCTGTAAAGACATGGAACGAAACATGAGGCATTTCCCAAGCTGCTAGTCTAAATGCAATCCTATAATATAAAAACACATTGTTTTACCCTGTCGGTTTTTTAGGAGCAGGGAGCAGACTGGTGATGCTGGACCCCTTGGCTGGTGGTGGTATGTCTAGTCCAGGACTGTCATTCTCAGTTGTCCTTAGAGAGACCTCAGGCTGCACACCACTCTTGACTACCGGCATCTTAGTGACTGCTGTACCACGATTCCCAGGAGACTCCTTGACCAAAACATGGGCATCTGAGATGACCACTTCTTCCCACTCATTCTCCTCACCCACTTCTCTTGAAGGAGCTACATTTAAGAGCTGGCTTACAGCTTCTGAGTTCTCCAGAGTCAGTTTGGAGGCATTTTCCTTGGAGGAATTTTGCTCAGTGGTGACAGGCTGATTTCTTTTAACCACAGAGCCTTTGGAGGAGACACCGGAAGCCAATTCCACTTTGACTTTGGCTGGCTTTTCCTAAAAAAACAAACAAAAAACATTTTGTATGCATATGGTATTTTATAGCTAACAACACATCCATAAGTATTTAATTTTCATAATAATGTTTAAGCAACTGATAAAAAAAGGTCCCAAGTATAAAACTGGTCTGAATCTAAGACTTCGGACTTCAGGTCCCTTTCATTTCAGTATTCAATGCCTGAGTTAGGATAAAGTTGCTCTCCTCCTAACAAATTTCTTATTGGCATGCCTCTTTAGGTTTCAGCAAACAAAAGCTGGCATTTCTTACCTTGACCTTGGATCGTTCAAGGCCTACTCTACATCTAGAAAGAGGTTTACATGCTGCCACACTGGGCCTAGAAGCCCTAAATTGTTTATCTTGGTGGTCCCTTTATGAGATCGGTCCCTTTATGAGGTCCCTTTATGATTACAATCTCTTAAGGATGGACTCAAAGCTTCCACCTCCGTTGGGGAAAATTCATCTGGCCCAGATTCTTTCAGGTGAGTCTTAAGGCTGACAAACACATATGCTACAAACTTCTCACTTGGTCAAATTAACTCATACATATTAATTATCCTACAAAATATTCAAACTCACTAAAAATACCAGCTGCTATCTTATAGACAGACCTACTTTTAAAAATTTCTTGGTGCCTTAGCTTTTATTCAATCAGCAGTGCTGTGGAAATACAGTTATTTATATATATTTATAGACACACATACATATATTTATACACACATACATACTTAAAAATTTTTCTTTTTAATAATGGTTGTCTCCAGGATAGGTCTCAGAAAGGTTTTTCCTTTCATGTGTATAGTGAAAGGCATTATAAACTAGGAGACATAAAACATAAAATCTGGGTTTTATCTAGGCTTAGCTTCACTCCTAATTACTTAAGTGACCCAAGGCAAGCTTCATCTGAACCCTTACTTCCCCATTATGAAATATGAGAAGTTTGGGCTCTCAGCATTTGTCAACAGCAACAAGACGGCCTTTCAAGTGGCCCAGTTCTTCATGGTGCAAGACCGCCTCCCCCTCATTAGCATCTATGGCTGACATTAAATTTCAGTATTATCTCCCAGACACTGACTACCAAAAGCCCCTTACTTTTCCAAAGCCCCTTGGGCAGCATGCTGCTTACAGTTAAGAACCAGTACAGATGACCTTTAAGAAATCTCCAGTAAAGCATTCTCAGATTCTAACACCCACGAGCTCATGAGGATGAGTAAATATACAAAAAAACTCCAAGAAAACTGCACTGACTGCTAAAGAGGGAAAAGTCAGCAGAAAAACAGGAGACAAGTTAAACTAAACCCGAGATGAGATCTTTGAGTAAAACACTGCCCACTTAAGTAGGCTATTTTAGACAAAAATCCTTTGTAAGAAGACGGGATAATTTAAGCAATCAGAGTAAAAACTCTAGCTGGTGATCTCACATTTCCTTAACTCAGCCTACCATTTTTAGATGTCACTTTTCTTTCAAAATGGAAGGCAAGTACTACCAGTACCCACTCAGAGACCTCAATTAACGTTATGAGAGAGCCCACAGGGGTGAGGCCCTGAGCTAAAGAACCTCATATACCATCTTTTGTTCCATTCAACTCATTGGGAACTGTGCCACATGTTTCCTGGCTAATTTTAGCCAGTATGAACACTAGAACAATACAAGAAAAAGTGAGTCATCTCCTGACTGGCATGAACATATCTGGAGCTTTTACAAATTATTTATATGTTTTGAAAATCAGTACTCAAGAAATCTGCAGCTAAACAGCATAGCAATGCCAGAAAAGTGTGTTTTAGTAGAAAAGGCACTGGCATAATTAGTGGACTTATCAAGTCACTTCCCTTGAATTTATTTTTCCTCAGCTGGAGACTTGGAGTTGAACTAGCTAACAAAAGTCACTTTTATCTCTAAAATTCTAAGTGCGTTAATACTAAAATGTTACACTTTTTCTTCTCACACTCACTTATTCTGTTCCTATGAGATTTAGAAATTATAGTATCTACTCTTTACATAGTAAGTTTTGCAAAAAACCTTTGTGGGGAAAAAAATACTGACTTAGCAAGTCAAGACAGGGGACAAGTTTGCTAAGAAAAAAAACTGTTTTCATGTCATGAGTTTGATCTCAGAAAGAGAAACATAGCTCAAAAGTTATTTCAATCAAATGGGGTGGGCCGAGTAAACATAATATGAAAAAGAAAAGCAAGCTAAAGTAAAAACATAATCTGAATGAATCAAGGCCACAGGATCAATTAGACTTTTCCATGCAAAAGCACAGGTAGTAAGGTTATTAGACAGATCTGCCATGCAAGAGTAAGAAGAAAAGTCTGTATGTAATTTGAGGGGGTTCATGGATCCTGTAAAGCCCCATCACAGACCCACCCACCCCTCCCAGTTAAGAATACCTAGACCAGATAATCTAAGGAGTGAGAAGATGTGAACTATACATCTGAATAACTAAGCAGTCAGTGTAGAGGATGGATTGGTAAAACTTTCGCCCTAACTGGAAATGAATAAATTAACATGGTATAGTCATTCATGGGTAATTATGAAGCAATTAAAGATAAAGTTTTTGAAGAATATTTAATGGTGTGATATGTTAAATAAAAAGACAAGATACAGAACTTATACAGTCACAGAAAAAAACACCAAAATGTCAATAATGGCTTTTTCCTTGAATGTCATGAGGTTATAGATAACATTTTATTCTTTCCTTTTTAAACAGTCTACAATGAAACTGACTTAACTTGAATAGCCAGAAAATAATATTAATTTTTAAAGTTATCTGTTCTTAAATAGGAAGCTCACTTTGTGAGGCTTCCAAAGCAGCAATGGCCAATGGACCTTACCTTTGGGATCCACTTCCCTCCTAGGAAGTTACCACAAGTAGGGCACTTAGGTGGCTTGTGCCTGGTGACATATGTAAAGGAGCAACCTGGGCTAGTGCATGTCCCATGGCCCCGGCGGGTGTATGTAGTAGTCTGTAAGGAAGAGAGTGAATCAGAATCAACGCCACAGCCTAACCTCTCTCAGGTGCTGATGACCATTATAACCACACAAATGCCAAGAGGATACCAGCTTGCAGAAGGACAGGCAATTCATGATATCACAAAAGTTAAAAAGGTCCTAAGATACAACCAGTCCACTTTTTAGAAATGGAGACTTAGTTCAAATGAGAAAAGATAGCTGTCCAAGGTTACACAGTTAAATAGCAGAAAAATAAAGACAGTAATAGCTGATATTTTTTTGAAATACAATTGACATAAAACATTATATTAGTTTCAGGTGTATGATCAATACTGGTATATATTACAAAATGATCACAATAAGTCTAGTTAATATCCATCACCATACATAATTACAATTTTTTAAATGATGAGAAGAGTTGCTATTTATTGAGCGGGGTACCATACAGTGCTGAATACTTTACAAACTATCTCATTTAATGCTCTCAGCAATATTATGAAGTAGGTGGTATTACTACTGAGGTTTAGAGTGGTTAAATGCTTTGCCTCAAATTGTAGTGATTCAATTGCAGAGCTAGACTAGACCTAGAAATCAAATCTCTGTCTTTTGGTTCAAGATTCCTTCCATACACTCAGCTGTACCATATGGCTCTGAATATTTCAAAAATTAAGCTTTATCTTTATTCCTATTAAAAATTTGAGACCCTAGAGTTCAGAGATTAAAAAACAGACCATAGTCACTAAAAAATGAGAAGGAATTCCAGTAGAAACCAAATCCTCTGACACTCAGCAAAACAAGGCTCTCTTTCCTCAACAGAATTTAATTACTTTTAATTCCCTGGTTGTGCTGAGGGTGCACTTCTTTAAGTTATACATAGATGTTCAACTGTGCAAGTCATTGGTGCCTCTAGTCCCCTGTTGTTCAAGGGTCAACTGTATTTGCATATGAATATATTCAGTCACTGGCTCTCATTCCCCTTTGAACAGAATCTGATTCTCCTTTGAACAGAATACATTACAATGGATTACTACATTTCAGCTACAAATAGAAATTAGCCATCATCCATTTCTAGATTGATATTTCAAAGAAAACATTTCCATGTCAGATTTGTCCTGTCACCTATGAATGTTTACTCAGCTATTAATTCCAGTGTCCCCAGCCTGGCCAAAAAAGCAAAAATCTCCCTTGAGGAAACACCAAGCTGCCACTAGCCTATCTCTTTCAGGACATCTAAGGAAAAGGTGATTATGATAGTAGAAGCAGGTCAAAGATGAGTGTGAAGTGGTATGACACCAAGGAAAAAGACCAAGCTTTGGGTTCCAACTTTGCCACTGACGTAGTAAATGACCTGGGAATAAGTCACCTTAGCTCTTGGGTCCTGGGTTTCCTCCTCTGTAAAATCATCTGCTCTTCCTACTTCATGGATCTATCTTAAGCAGCAAATATGGAATGTAATAAATGTGTAAACGTCAATAAACTGTAAAAGATTCTAAAAGTTTGTGAAACACTATAATTAATGGGATATAAAACATCCCTTAGTTTTTCTCAGATGGTGGCCCCATACAGAATAATCATTCTGAATTCGTCCAGAAAGCAGAGTGAAAATTTAAGTTAGGTTAGTTCTATACATAATTTACCATGAATTTGGCAATATTCCCAAATATTAGCTTCTAGAAATGACTTTAGAAAAAATGCTGGTGTTTAAGGCTGATGTTTCATTCCTCAGCTTTTCTAGAAAAGCTTGGCTGACACTTATTGACCATGCAAGAACAAAGGCTCAGGAGAAATAAGCAGTTTCTCCATGCATCAGGTTGCAGTGGTTGTTCCTGTTTTAAGATACTACAGCTTCTTACCTAAGAATACATTGTTTATCCATAGGAGAGATTTTAGAAGACAGACTGTGATAAGTTAAGGATGTGTAGTATTAATGTCAAAGAACCCACTAAAATAAGCAAAACAAAGTTAAAAGCTAATAAGCCAATAAAGGAAATAAAACAGACTCATAAAATGTTCAATTCAAAAGAAAGCATAACAAAACATGACATAAACAAAACAAGTACTAAGTCAACAGATGTAAATTTAACCATATCAATAATTACATTAAATATAAAAGGCCTAAATACCACAATTAAAAGGCAGAGACTGTTAGATAGGTCTTACTCTTAGATCCAAACTATGTGCTGCCTACATAAATAGTATTTTAAATACAAAGCAATAAATAGGTTAAAAGTAAAAAGATAAAAAAAGATATACCTTTCTTATAGCAATAATGAAAAGAAATCTGGATATCAGATGAAGTAGGTTTCATAGAAAAGAATATTGCCAGAGATAAAGTCACTTCATAGTGGAGGGGTCAATTTATCAAGAGGACATAACTCAAAATGTTTATATACTGAATAACAGAAATACATGATATAAAATTAACAGTACTGCAAAAAGAAACAGATAAATCTATAGTGTACTTATGAACTATCTCATGTAAAGAATTCTCTGGGCCATTTTCCTAATCTGTATGATAACAGAACTGAATTAGATCAGTGGCCTATCATTTTTCTAAATTATGTACACTTCTGAAAATTTGATAAAAGCCATGGAACCTATTCCAGGAAAATATTCTCAAGGAGAAAAGTCTGTATGTAATTTGAGGGGGTTCATGGATCCTGTAAAGCCCCATCACAGACCCACCCACCCCTCCCAGTTAAGAATACCTAGACCAAATAATCTCTGTGAACTTTGTCAGTACCAACGTCCGAAGGTTCTAAGACTTCTAGAAAACCACATAGAAGAGAATTCTTACAGGGCCCTAATCTCCATCAAATCCCACACTGACCAGTTTGATGGAGGTGGGATTGTCCACAACTGAGTATGCAGGAAGAGGCAGCATGATGAACTGTGTTGCCGGTGCAGAGGAGCTACTTTCACTGGAATCCTGTGGGCA
Source organism: Pteropus alecto (assembly GCF_000325575.1). Classification (NCBI taxonomy): domain Eukaryota; kingdom Metazoa; phylum Chordata; class Mammalia; order Chiroptera; family Pteropodidae; genus Pteropus; species Pteropus alecto. Next base: position 1,754,011 of record NW_006431919.1, on the reverse strand, counting down.
CAAGGAGAGAAGAACAGTTTTATTGAGACAAAGGAAGAACAACCGGGGCCTCTCCCAACAATGTAAGATCAGATCAAGCCCAATAACCAAAGTGTGCTCATCTTAAAAAAAATGAGTCTACGATGATCTCAAAATAAAGTTTAATTAAGAGCAAAGAAAGACTGAGAAAAACCATTACCAGAGGGAATGTGCTATCTTCATTTTACAGATGAGAAAACTGAGGTTCTAACAGACTTAGGACTCCTAAGATCATATAAACAGTTAGTGAAAGAACCTAACCCTCTGACCTTGTCAAATGTTCTTAGTACCCTATCAATTTGTCTTAACCTGGACAGTGCCATGCTTCATTATCATAGAAAGCACTGAGGCAACAATCAATAAAATGGTTTTAGGTCTGGCATAGATTCTGTCCAGGTCACAGGGGCTGCAGTATGCTGGTCCTCTCAATATTTTGACATCCTACTTGGGGTAGGGCATGGTGGCAGCTCCCCACTTCTAGGGGCCAGGCTGTGTGATCACTGAAACTGCTCTTTTCCTTCAACTAGGCATGACACTTAAGCTCTGAAGAGACTTGCTGCTTCTTTCTCAGCTATCAGTCCAATCAAACTGGCCTTGAAGAGAACTTCCTTCTTCCTACCTACTCTTTTCTACCATTTGAAAGTTCTCCTATACAGTTCAAGAGGTCATGTCTTTGCTGAAAAAAAAAAACTTCAGAGAACATACAATCCTGACCGATACTAATATCCTGCCAGATCATGGCTTTAAACTCATGGATAGCCCAAATATTTCTACCCCTCCTGCTAATGTATTATGTACTATATCATGTGAAGAAAATTCCAGTTACACTGAGCAAGAGGGGCTAGTGAGACTGCCTGAAAAACTGAAAATAACTCTGGAGCAAACTCAGGGGCAAAAAGATTCGAGAGGACTGCGGTCCTACTGGAAGTGCCACATCAGCAGCATTCTTGAAAACCACTGCCTCAGAATCACACTGCATGGTGCTAGCTGCCTTCTTTGTAATTCGAGAAAGCAAAAGACATCAGTACCAAAGCCACTTACCCTCATGACTGTTACCACTGACATGCTCTCCCCAACCTGGGGGTGAGGGACAGCCAGGTTTCCAGCGGAGAGGTCTGGTGAGTTGTTCACTAAGGTCTCTTCGATTACCAGGCTTGTCTGGTAAGGTTGGTGGCTCTCCCCTACCTCCAGGGAAGCCTCCTCCAGGAGCACATCCTGGCTGAGGATCTCTGAGGTGGTGATCTCCTGTATAGCACCTGGCTGGGCAAGGGCTCCCACCTCCTCCGCCAGGGCCTCCACAGCCAGGCACTGCTCTGCCACGCCTGCATGGCTGGACACTGTTTCCAGGGCATTGTTGGATACAAGAGACGGTCCTTTTGGCGACATTTGGTTCTGGGCCACACACAGCTCTAGCTGAGGGCAGTTCCGATCCTCTTGCAGGCTGCTCTTGGGGATGATGATGTAATCTGAGCGGGGGAGGATCTTGCGGAAACCTGGGATGTCCGGAACCACAGCGGTCAGTGTAGAGAGCTTAGAGTTCTGAAGTTGAAGAAGCCAGAAAAGGGGAGATTGAAGCAGAGATAAATGGAGTAAGGCCACATGGATATACATTTCTGAGCGCTTTTTTTTCCTGCAAAAAGGACTAGAAAGACACTACTCTCTTGACTTAAGACTTAGCTAGGGTCAGCCTCTGTAACAGCAATGTCATCTTCATTTGAATCACACTTTAGCCAATGTAGCTTCCTCACTCATTCACACAGGAGACATTACATGGGTTAGACTCTGCAAAGGGCATTCATCTTGGCATCTGTGAGTGGGAATCTCAGGTGTGGCATAGTCTTAAGCAAATCTTTTCCCCTTTTTAGGACTAGCTGCCCCAACTGTAATACTTTAGCATTCCAAAGTAGCAGAATGTATAATGTGTAATAAAAACCAAAAAGCCTAAATTATAAATCAACAGGCTGAGTTGGAACCTAGGCAGCAAGAATTCTGACATTACTGGTTTCTCCCAGACTCAAAAAGAATAGGATGAACAGATCACAAAGCTAAGATGCCTTCGTGGGTGAAAGTGCATTTGGGAGAGGTTATCTGACAAGGGCTTAAATATATTAGGGGTGGGGGAAAAGAATATAAATATTAACACCGACCGAGGATCTTCAGGTTTAGAAAATAATTTCTTGACCTTAAAAAAAAAACACTATTAAGTTAGGTGCTATTATTATTTCCATTTGAAATAATGGAAAGCTCAAGGAGGTAAACTTTCCCAAAACACAAAATTACTAAGTAGTAAAGCTGGGGTTCCATGCCAGGTCTACTAAGATGCCAGGAGACTAGGTACTAGAAGCACAACCCAGCATGACTAATTGGCACCAAGAGAAAGGTGCTTTTGTGTTTTGACCCTCAATTTGAATTGAAAGTTATACAATAAGGAAAAGAGAAAAGTTCAAAGTGAACAGTTAAGTGAGAACTGAAATTAAATAGTACAAAAAATAATTTCTGAAGCAACTTTTAAAAGGAACACTAAGTCAATTACAAGAAAACGATCCTTAAATAAATCAAAAGCAAATAGCTGATGAACCTACTTAGGGTACAAAGGAAGCACCCAGATAAAACATGAAAGCAGACACACCAAATCCTTTATGGAGCTTTTCTTTACTAAAGAGATAATGGAGAAATGACATTCTCAAGTCACCCTTTGAAGCAGATAGGTCAGGAGAACAAAACTAAATGGTGGCAAATGCACAGGACGGTCTGGACTTAATCAACAAATCTGAGCACAGAGAAACCAAGCTGGCCTAAATGACAGTCATCTTACAGACTGTGATGGAGTAACATGGGCCCTGCCACTTAGCATGAGCCCGGAGAGGCTGTAGAGGAGACAGCCTGCCACAAAGGCTCTGACAGGCTCCCAATGTATGCAGGCACGAGGGTCTCACCTTCACACCAGGCAATCTGGGAGAGGTCGAACACAGTACATAAAGCCTCACCCAGTCTTAGCGCATTCCAGATGTGCATTAAATATCACTTTTTCTTACTATATGGTCACTAGACATTTAATCTACTAAAGAGTGATATTTATTGACCAAGTCAGTATGTGCCAAGAACTCAGCTAGGTGCTTCACATTATCTATTTTAAACACTGTGAATAGATACCATTATCTCCATTTTATAAATGAGGAAACCAACACTCAAAGGTTAAGCGGGTCTTCCAAGGTTAATATCAGAGCTAATCTATTCATGTTTGTGGTGCCAGTGGTAAAATGATGGTAGATATATATTTATAATGGATAAGGAAGAATCATTAGAGGATTAATTAAAAAATTTTAAAAAGTCTTCAGTAGGACCTACACTAGCATCTAGCTTTAAAAATCATATCACTCTAGGATTAGGGAAACTTTTGTTATCATGAGCAAAAAGATTATTGACTTTATAATGGAGAAACCAAAGAAAGTATGTGCACTTTTTCTAGACTCTGCCTTCTCTCCCTCCAAAAGGTACTGTTTTCCAGACTCAGTTTATAAAGAAATCTAGGAGAGAGAGTATACAGTGGCATCTCCAAAACTGTAGGTAATACAAAGTTGTTCCTGGAAGAGGAACACCAAGCCAATAAGGACAAAATATCTAAATGGTAGTGGCAGACAGGCCTCACTAAGGGGCAAAAAAAACAGCCTATTCTGCTATAACATAGTTGTTGAATTCCTGAGGAACCTTTGCTCTACATTATCAAAAAGGATGTTAGAGACAAGTGTTTCAATTGAAAAATGGACTTAAGGTTAAAGGTTTCGGCTTGCAATAACAAGGTTATTTTCCTGCAGGAATTTCAGTTTTAAAAAAATACAGTGGTATTAATAGTCATCAGTGCATTTCGTTATTGCGAACTAAAATAACAAAATAGGTAACAGACGCAAACATAAACTGCTCCTTGATTATTCTTTAATCCATGTACTCAAAGCTTTGGTCTCCTCCATCACCTTGGGCTTTAACCTTGCATTTTTGCTACTAGCATAGTTCACAATTACCAGTGGTGACGAAAGAATGTGGCATTACACAGCAACTGTATCTACCTCTAAATACAAAGCCTAATTGCTGATTATGTTATAACTGACAGTAGTCAGGACAGCACAAATTAATTACATTACATTTGTAACATGAAAACTCAGATGTAGGCGAAATGCCTAAGTAAGCTACAATATTAAAGGAAAATAATATTTACTACCCACAAAGATAAAGGGGCTTCTTTATTCAGAAAAGAAAGGCTAAAATCCAGAAAAGGACTCTAAAGCTCACTGCAGATAACTCAAAAAATGTCAGCTCCACATACTCTTGCAACCAGAGGACAAGAGAGTGGAGGGCATCATCCAAATTAAAAGGGACAATATCAGACTCCAGAAAGAAAAATGACTCAACTCAAAGTTTTCCCAAGTAAAACAGGGGTGTTGGTCTCTCCAAGGCTTTCACCATTTGACCTAATGGAGAAATTAGGTGGGAAAAAAATTTACTTACAGGATCCAAACCTTCTTTCTCTAGTTTGGCTTTCTCCAAGTAGTAACTCCTTTCAGCCACACTGAGAAGCCTCCAACTCTCGCTAATCTTCTTATTGATCTCAGACTGAGGGAGATGCGGGAGCTCCTGCTGCACTTTCAGGTAGATGTCATAATAGTATAGAAGGTACGCTGACCTGAAGAAGCAATGACTTAAGGTTTTCCCTCATTCAACCAGTAAATGTTACAATGATACAGTTTGGGTAGTGAAGAGGTAGAGATGAAACTCAACTTTTCATTTCAAAGCATTTAACTAAATAGAAAGTAGAACAAAGAAACCTTTAAATAATTCTCTCAGATGGCATATAGGAGGTTTCTCCTTTCAGAAGCCTGGAGGCAAAGGCTTACTTTTGGTAAGTCTGGTTTATTTTCCAGTTTTTGACTTTTTCTGAAGAGAAGATTGGCTTTAAAACTCAATATGGACAAAGTCAGATACGGGTGCCCTGTCATTCCACTCTCAGAAAGGTTACTTTGGAGACCGATTACATAGTCTGTTGTCACTCATACTCTTTACTCCTCCACACAGACCTTGGTCATCTCACTGGCCAACAGCACCTCCCAAGGGCTGAGAGAGGGAAGCAAGCAGAACTATCAAAGTGACCTACACCTGGGAGCCAGAGCGAGAAGTTTGGAGCATTCACGGTTAAGCCAGAGAACAGAGCTACAATTTGGATATTCTTTACAGATATCATTGGTACTATTTATAATCTTATTGTTATTAATGCACTATTTTAAATATGTAAATAACAACAATGGTAATAATATAGTTCTTCTGTAGAGTAACTCTTCACTCAATATCATCGATAGGTTCTTGGAATTGTGGCACGACAATGTATAATTAAACCAATTTTACCATAGGCTAATTGATATAAACAAGAGTTAAGTTCCTACAACATTGCAACAACGTTTTAACGAAATGATATTGAAAAAAAACGATCTCATTCGAGGACCTACTGAACACAGCTTCGACCATTTGTATGGTACAATTTCCACTGACAACCTGGAAACATGACCACAATCTGGCCAGCAATGGCAAATGCTGGCACCAATCTGTCACATCCCACACCCCCATCTCCTTCTCTCTCCAATCTCAATGCCCTGAGACTTCAACAATTGACATGGCACTCTCAGTGAATCTGGACCCAGTCTTCCTCAATACAGCTCTCCAAGCAGCTACTGTTTATAATCGCCAGCTACTAAAACATGTTGGCTAACCTGGGTTTCTTGGCCTTTTCTCCATGTATTTTATACTTTTTCTTCTTCTTGGGTGGCCCAGGGGAGGTATAGCAGTAGGATTCCTCAATTTCCTCCATCACAACAGTTACCTCAGTACCATCATATGATGCATCCATGGCTAGAAGAAAGTCAAACACAAACATGTTTCAAGAATCTACCCTAAAGGAAACAGCAGATGATCCCTTATCTCTGCCAGGGCCTTAAGACTGAGTCATTTCCCAAACTCAGCAGGTCCTAAGAAGCACCTGGGAAGTACTTATTAGACATAGACTCCAAGGTGCCCCCTCAGCCCTTCTATATTAGAATCTCTAGAAGGTATGGAAATTTGCATGCTTAACAAGTGCCCCAGGTGATTCTTTTGACCATACAAGTGTAGCAACACCAGCATAGACAGACATTTCACTTATATTCGCTCATAAAATACAATAATCCTTCAACTTGAAGATGTATTAGACCTACATTACAAGAATTCCATATGGTAACAGGTAAAAAGAATATTTGGCCAGGAGTTAGAAGTTCTGGCCCCTCCCTCATGTTTTATCACCTGAAGCAAACTACTTCATTGATTCGTTCAGTCATTCATTCAAACATAAAGTGCCTATACAGAAGAGATTTCTTTACATTCTGTGGCTTGTGTCACTTTGGGCAGGTCCTTTAGCTGCTTTAGATTCAATTTTATCATGTATAAAAAAGGAGATGTCTCATCCACCTCATCACAGATTTATAGTGCAAGGCTCAAGAAAATCACAGATATAACTATCAGAGTCAAGTGCTATATAAAAGAAAGGGTTCGTTGTGAAAGATGAATAATCTGTAGCTGAGATGCTTACCAACCTGCCCAAAACCACCACACCAAATAGGGACTTGAATGACAAATTTTTTAAATTCGAAATCCAACTCTCTGAGCCTTCATTCATTATACTACACTGCTCCTCCATCTCTACTGGCAACCCTCTAAACCAGCACTGTTCAATAAACTTCCTGCAATGATGAAAATGTTCTATTATCTGTGACCTCTACTATGGTAGCCATTCATGGCCACTGACCATCTGAAATATGGCTAGTGTGACTTAAAAAGTGTATTAATTTTAATTGTAATTAAGCAACCACATATAGTGGCTACATATTGGACAGCACAGGTGTGAACAGTAATCTGACAGACCAACAGTAGCTCTCTGCCACTAGCCTGAGAAACAGAAAATTACTAATAGCTTTTCCTAGAAAAAGGAAGGGCATACAACAACTGAATGACTAGTTCAAGAAGAGTTAGTTGATTCGTGACCACATTCTCAGTTACAGTTTTACCCATGAGACAAAATCCTTAGAGGCAGAAAGCTTCCCAGAAACCACCTGAATTTTAGGACAGGGAATTAATATGCTTGCTCTTAAAAATCTGTCAAGTTTTTGATAGAATCAAAGATTCTTGGAAAAGGGAGTTGTGGTAGTAAAGGCAGGACTGATCTGTATATTACAAAGCCCATTTGGATCTCATTTAGACCTCTCTACACAAATGATAAGGTATGAGAGGGTACAATGACAGAAGGAGTACTGCATACTGAGTCTGGAGACCTGGATCCAAGTCTGAACATGAACCATGTGACCTCTGACAAGTATATTCCCCACCCTAAATTTCAAGTGATACAGAGCCTGAAATCAGTGGCTCCTGATTTTAGGGAGGCAAGAATTTTAGGGAGGCAAGAATCCTTTTGAGAATGTTGTGAAAGCTAAAAATCTTCCTCTAGAAAATGCAGACCAAAAAAATGTTTCACCTATAATTTCAAAAGATGTATCCCGGGATAAGAACACATTATTCCCAAGATTATTTCTGTCATTTCTAAATGATTTCCCTTCCCATTATAAACACACACACACCCTCCATTGTCATAGTGCAACCCTGGAAGAAGAGATAACCCACAACTTGGCTGGATAAGAGACCAGTGTCTTCATTGGGTAAGGGAAGCTAGAGTTCAAATCAAGGATATGTGGGGACTGTGCTTTTTTGCCCCTAACAATTGATTTCTCAGCTCTTCAGAGTCTTGTGGAGAAAAGCAGTAACTACAAGAGGACACCTGTAAAGAATGGCATACAGGGTTTTAGAACCGAGAGCAATGCAAAAAAAAAAAAAAAAGACAGGACAATATAAATGTTAAAACTAAGGGCTCTGGAGAGCAGAAGGTCTGGGTTCTAATTTGCTCATTTTAACAGCACCCGCAGAACTCTATGACCTTGAGCAATCTACTTACTCTTAAGTCTCAGTTTTCTCACCCGTAAAGGAGTGTCAAGGACAGTATTTGAAATTTGTGAGACACTTTCACTGTTCCATCAGATTCTCATCCTGACCTCATGAGATTGCCTTTGACGGCTCAGTTATGGGTCACGGTTTGACTCTGGGCTAGTTCCTTCCTCTCTCTGGGTCTCAAATGTCCCGAAAGTAACGAATGCGGGAGGAAACTAACGCTCACAGCTCCTACTTTGTAATAGGGCTCAGAGAGCCGCAGCACCCAGTTCGAGGTCGCCCAGCTGGCCGTGACGCGGTGCAGCGCGGAGCTCGAGGACGAGACTTACCCCGAGGAGCGAGCAAGCTGCGCGGCTCACATTCCCGGAGGCGCCCCGCCTGGAGGCTCGACGAGGGGGCTGGCCGGCGCACTTGCGCTCCCCGCTGTCGGCGAGAGGCGGCTCCAGTCGTGACAGTGGCAACAAGGAAGTGGAGGCGAGAGCTCGCGCGCGCATCCCGGGGGCTGGAGGAGCCCCGGCCCCGCGGCCCCGCCCAGCGACACACGGTGCGGAGTCGCGACAGCCCCTTTCGCTCCCGCACCTTGGAGTCGCGATATGGGGTCTTGGAGGGAGGGTGTGGGAGGACAGGTTCGCTCCGCAGGCTCTTCACCGACGCCTGCCGAGGGCCCCGGGGGGGTCAAGCCCCGGGGAGCCCGAGGAAGACTGCAGATACACGGGCGTCGCCGCGGCACCGGTTCGGCGGTGGCAGCAGCAGCGGTACCAGCACACACCTAGGATCGCCTGGGAGACCCGTCCCGGCGGCCCTCGCGGCGCACCGGAAGCGGCCCGTCGCGCGTGACTGCGTGAAACCCTTTGCGCAAGCGCAGCAGTCCAGCCCTAGCTGAGGGGCGGGCCCATAGGTACTGCTTAGAGGCTTAGATGGGGGCTGCTAAGGCGGACGGACTGCTTCCGGCCAGAGGTTTCGGGAGGAGGAGAAAGCTGCGGCTACCCGCGGTGGGACGCCCGGGCTGCTTTGCCCCCATTGACGTAGGGCGTTCAGGTAACTTGGGCGGGGCTGTGCCGAGCGTGATGAATCGAGGCCACGCCTCACCTTTCAGAGCCACGTCCGGCCTTGGGGAGCCCCAGAACTACTACTCTCTAAGAACGGCGTTCAAGGCCTGATCCCATCCTTCCTCGGTCTGTCCTCGCTTGTTCAGGATAGGGTTCTTCTCAGTACCACATCAAGCCGTCCGCCTCACCCCAGTGATCTGCCCTCAGCCCGTCCCTCCCACCGTCCCAAACACAGTAATCGTAGTGAGTTCCTGAAGTGATTCAAACCGAGCTGAATGACCATCTGGAGAGGCTCCAGAATCAAATAAGGATTGTGTTGTCCTTTCCTGCCTATGTCACAGGTTGTCCTACATTTGTACAAGTCGCTGCACGATCTTCACTATCTTGCAAATATATTTATAATCTACCTACTTTTTTTCTATCTACCACCGTCGCCAATATTCTAGTCACCAACATACCCTGTCTGGACTGATGCAGTTTCTTCCCACCTCCACTTTTGTCCCTCTACAATCTTCACACAACAACCAGATTGATCTTTTTGCACTGAAAATCAGATTAGGTCACTCCTTATTTAAAACCCTCCAGTGTCTTCTCGTTCAAAAGAATAAAATTCAAACTTCTTAGCTTGACCTATAAGCCTGGTTTGACTCTTGCTTCATTCTCTTCCCATGTCTATTCTCAATACTGATAGTTCCCGGAACAAGCTATATAGCACTCTATAGTGTCAAGAACACTGGCTTTATGGTGAGCCTACCTGGGTTTGAATTACAGTCCTGCCACATGTAAGCTGTATTAAGCACGTAGAGTAACAAATTATGTTTAAGAAATAGATCCTCAATAATTGGTTCTCATCTCAGTAAATGGCTCCACCATCCACTGGATTGTTCAGTGCTCAAGCCAGAAATCTGGGAGTTAACCTCGATTCTTCTTACACCTCACATCCAGCCCATCAGCAAGATATGCAAAAACGGCCCCAAACTGACTCCTCATTACTATCTCCATTATTACTCTAATCCCAGCCACCATTATCCCCCATCTGGACTCTTGCAACAGCCTCCTAACTAGTCTCCCCGTTTTTCCCTTAACACCTTCGATTCCATTCTTTGCACATTTCTTTTTGCTTAAAATCTTTCAGTAGCTTCCTACCAACTCAATGTATCCAAATTGTATATGGCCTACTAGACTAACCTGCTTTTATCTTTAGATTTAGGGCCACCTCTTAGGAAACCCATTAGGTTCTCCACTTCGCAATCAAAGGACTCTTTCTAAAGCACAAATCTAAGCATATTATTCAAAGAAAAACAAAAATAAAGTCAACTTCTAAAGGCCTCTTATTGTCCCAAGATCAAGCTAAAATCCTGACTAGGTCTTTCTGTGATTTGGCCCTTGTTTTCTTCTCCGAAGACTTATATTTTTCCTCACCATGCAATTAATTTTCTGTAGTACTTTGTTGCTCTTACATATATTTCTTTCCATCACTGAATTCCTCTTTGTTTGTACTTTGAGGCCCAACATTAATATATTGTTTCCTCTTTGGAGTGCACTTTCCATCCATGCCCCACCCAGTTGATCATCCCTACTTCTATGTTCTAGTTCATAGTACTTTGTAATCTCACATATAATATTCCATACACTCTAGTGTTTGTCTTCCCTTCTTCTCTGGTAATCTCTTCAGTGGTGGTCACCATGCCCCATTCATCTCTGTGTGATTGGCATTGAGCACAGTGCTTAGCACAAAGGGAAAGCCTTGAATAGTTAGATGTGTGGAAGTGGTGGTAGAAGTCAGTCTTCTGGAAGAGGCAGTCACAGCATAAGGTCATAGCTTCTCTTGTCCTTTGAGGATTCTCATGATATAAGGTTTAAGCAAGCAATTGCCAAACTGCTACTGCTGGATTGTTTATTTTAATCGTAGTACATATCATACTCTAATTTATCTGTTCACATATTGTTTATCTCTCCCCACTTCATTATATATTTCATAGGGGCAAGACCCTGACTATGTTGTTCATCACTGTATCCTTACCACGTTGGCTCCTGTAAATATTCATTTAATGAATGTATGGCTACCAGTAACATATTCCCGCAATGAACATCCTTCCCAGCCAAATGGTGATAAAGCTTAGAAGATCTCATTTTGGTGGAATTTCAAGCAGGATGATGGAGTGGCAGGAATAGCACTAATCTGAGTCAAGAAATCTGAACTGTATGAATCTGGGTATGCCCCTTTCCTGAGCCTCAGTTTCTATATCTATAATATGAGTCAGATAATAATCCCTTGAATTTATACAGTGCATTGCTATTTGCAAAACTCTTTTACCATCTATTATTTAATATATTCTCATAGTAGGCAGAGCAGACATTATTATTTTTACAGAGGCTCAAAAAGTATAAGTAAACTAGATTATTTGCAAGATCTACTTCAAACATTCTATGAGTCTGAGTAATCTCTACAAAAAGTCAGTAGCATGAATCCTATCTTCTCTTGACTTTGGCCTTATCATTTCCTAATAGGATTTTAAAAAATATGAACCCTTCTTTTAGGGGAAATTCATTATCTTTGGTTCCTGATAGGTACTCCGTTTTGTCTTCTCAGTTTTCCACACTTGTGGCAAAACAAAGCACGTGAAGGAGTGGACACAGCCCTGGTAGTTGTGGCCCAGCCCTCATTCTGCAGATATGGCAAACAAGGGGAACAAGAAACGTCGGCAGTTCTCCCTGGAGGAGAAAATGAAAGTTGTAGAAGCTGTAGACTCAGGTAAGAGGAAAGGTGATGTGGCAAAAGAATTTGGTATCACCCCTTCTACTTTGTCTACATTCTTAAAGGATCGTGCCAAATTTGAAGAAAAGGTGCGGGAGGCATCTGTGGGACCACAGCGGAAAAGGATGAGGAATGCTCTCTATGACGACATTGATAAGGCTGTTTTTGCTTGGTTTCAAGAAATTCATGCCAAAAACATTCTCGTGACTGGTTCTGTCATTCGGAAAAAAGCACTAAATTTGGCCAACATGCTTGGCTATGACAATTTTCAAGCAAGTGTGGGCTGGCTGAACAGATTTAGGGATCGACACGGAATTGCGTTGAAAGCAGTCTGTAGAGAGGATAGTGACAGATTAATGAATGGTCTAGGAATAGATAAGGTTAACGAATGGCATGCAGGGGAAATTATAAAACTGATTGCTGACTACAGCCCAGATGATATCTTTAATGCTGACGAGACAGGAGTGTTTTTCCAGTTGCTTCCCCAGCACACGCTGGCTGCTAAAGGGGACCATTGTAGAGGGGGCAAGAAAGCAAAGCAGCGATTGACAGCACTCTTTTGTTGCAATGCTTCAGGGACTGAAAAAATGAGACCATTGATTGTTGGTAGGTCAGCCAACCCACAGTGCCTCAAGAACGTCCATTCCCTCCCTTGTGACTATCGAGCCAACCAGTGGGCATGGATGACACAGGATCTGTTTAATGAGTGGCTGATGCAAGTGGATGCCAGGATGAAGCAGGCAGAGCGCCGGATCCTCCTGCTGATCGACAACTGCTCTGCTCACAATATGCTTCCACGCTTGGAAAGGATTCAGGTGGGTTATTTGCCCTCAAACTGTACTGCCGTCCTGCAGCCACTGAATCTTGGCATAATTCACACCATGAAAAGGCTGTACAGGAGCCGCCTTCTAAAACAAATCCTCCTCAAGCTCAGCAGCAGTGAGGACCAAAGAAAAGTGAACATCAAGCAGGCCATTGACATGATTGCTGCAGCATGGTGGTCAGTCAAGCAGTCCACAGTGGTGAGATGCTGGCAGAAGGCAGGCATCGTCCCTATGGAATTGACAGATTCTGACAAAGAAACAGCAGCCAGTGAACCAGATACTGCTATTGAAAAATTGTGGCACTCAGTGGCTATTGCCTCCTGTGTCCCAAATGAAGTGAATTTCCAGGACTTTGTCACTGCAGATGATGACCTCACCATCTCTCAGGAGCTGATAGACACAGAGGTCATTCAGAACACGGTGGCTGGTGAAAATACTGATGAAGCCGGAAGTGAAGATGAAGGGGAGGTGTCTTTACCACAGCAGCCAAAAATCACCATCACAGAGGCCATCTCAAGTGTACAGAAACTTAGATGGTTCCTTTCCACTTGTGTAGATGTTCCTGATGCCATTTTTGGACAGCTTAATGGCATAGATGAATATTTAATGAGAAGAGTGACACAAACTCTTGTCGATTCTAAAATTACAGATTTTCTCCAAACAAAATAATGTAGGCATTATTTTGCCTCTTACTTTGGAAGATGTAGTTTACAAGAATCTTTAAATCTTTTAGACTTCTTTAGATAGGATATGGAACTTAAATTTTAAACATTACATGACAACATTATAGTCCTCTGAAATAATCAGGAAATTTTCTTGAATGGAAGTTGGAAATGAAATTTGACTAATATGTTCTCTTTTGATTAATCCAATGGTTCCCAAACGTGTCTGCACCTTAGGATCACTTGAGGATCTTTAAAAAATGTCCAGAGCCCAGATCATATCCCAGACCAATTAAATCATAATCTCTGGTGATGGATCACAGGCATTAATAGATTTTGAAGCTTCCCAAGTGATTTCAATATGTACAGAAAAGTCTGGGAACTATTGGATTAACCACAAGAAGATGAAACACACTGTGGGCCTGGAACCAACTTTTTCCCAATAAGTCTAGCTCATTGGTTTCCAAATTTTAGCTCACTTCACTTCAAAGTCATTTGGAAGCCTTGCTAAAACCCAAATTGCTGGGCTCTAACTTCAGAGTTTCTGATTCAATGAGTCTTAGGTGGGGCCCAAGAATTTGCAGTTCTAATAAGTTCCCAGGTGATGCTGATGTGGTTCGGGGTCCATACTTTGAGAACCACTGTCTAGCAGGAATCTAGCACGTCTGTCTTCAGCTGGCTACCTGTATACTCCCCATCACTGTCAAAAAAAAAAAAATTATCTGTTCTGACTACAGAGATGTTAACTCTTTTCTGCTAATTTGGTGATTTTAGAATCTTCTTAGCTATTCTCTTGACTGCCCCGCCAGTTAGCCAAGTATTCAGTAGAGGTACATTCATCTGTGCCCAAAGAATTAACAGGAGCCATCTAGCCTATTAAAACTTATTGTAGTGCTTCAGGCTTATTATTAGTAAGGAGTTGGGGTACAGCAAAATAAGGTGCATTAAAGAGGAGACGTGATATGCTCTGGGAGGCGGGGTATAATATCAGAGAATCCTATTAGGATCATGGGAGAGAACATATAACCCAGTGCATCTCTTTCCAGATAACGTAAGAGGAAAGTTTGGCGAGAGATGGCTGAGTGAGAGTGTTTGGATCATCCCCTGTTTGGATTATTCACAGTTTTCCTCTCCACACATGTAATCCAGCCTAGACCATGTAATTAGGATGGGGCACTCAACATTTGCTTTCACTAAAAGTACTTCATAAATAAGCTTTATTCCTTTGTGTTTGTTCTTTGGGGAAGTCTGCTAGAGCAGAGTTGATTTTAAATTATTTAAAACTCTAAGTTTATAATCAAATTTATATTAAAGTTTGTTTCCTATAGAGAAGACATTCTTAATATCTTTCATAACTCTCATATCTATTCCTAATAAGTCAGATAAATGCCAGTTTCATTTTTAGAAGGTACTCACAATACATGTTAGTGTTGTAGTGTAGTTTTTTTCCCCCCTTCAGGTTAATTTTGCGGCTATTTCAGAAACACAGCAATTCAGTTATTTTTCTTTCTGTAGTTACTTAAACAGTTGTATAAAGCAGATTAGTCGTAGAAAGTTCTGCTTCCACATTGAATTAGTCGTAGAAGGTTCTTCCACGTTGAACAAAACAACAATAATCACACACACACAAAAAACCAGCAGATGTTTAAATGGATGTTTTTGAAAGCTTATTTGGATATTTTTCCTTTTAAAATAGTATAATTTGAATTAAAAGTACTACACATATTTAAAATTTTTAACACTTAGGAGAGGAAAACAATGCCTTCTGGATAAGTTCTGTGGTTCTTCTATCTCATTGGCAGCACCTTAATTGCTTTCATCTGTGTCAGGACTACTGCCCTCCCCCCCCAATTTCCTCACCTTTCTCCTTATGTCTGTTTTCTGATGTCCATTTTGTACTTAATGTTAATCTATTTATCTGTTGGGATCACACCGTTTCCCCTGCCTGTCTGTGGTGGTTCTCAAATGCCTAAAAAATCAGACTAGATTTTTTCAGCTGAGTTTTAGCACCTTTCGAGTTGACTACAACCTGCATTTCCAACTTGGTTGCTCAGTACAATCCAGTGTCTGTGCTGCCCCAGAATAGGCCATTGTCTTCCTTCACTCCATACCCATGTCTGCTAGTGTGCCTTTGCCTGAATGCCTCGTCCTGCTCTCTACCAAGCTAGGCCCTACACATTCTTCAAGAACTAACTGGAGTCTTCTTTCTTCCACCCTTTCTTGAAGACTCACCACACTTCTTTCCTCAATTCCTCAGTACTTCTTGTTTCTATCACTGAGTTAAGCACTTGAATGTTTTATAAGTTCTGTGGCTCTTTAACTAGACTGTAAGCTCCATGAGAGCAGGGACCAGTCAGCCTTTTGTTACCTTAATGGTGTGTAGCACTGTGCTGGGCACATCATATGCACTTCAATAAACATTTGTGTATAAATTGATAGACACGTAATGTGTCATAGCCACCTTTTAAAGCTGTATGAAGCATCGATTGTACTAGAAAATGAATTGGAGGTAAGGTAAAGTTGTCTTCTATTTAAAAGGATTTGCAAAAATTTTCCATGAATATCATTGCTTCAAATGTTATTCCAGTCCAGGATAACCTGTCCTTTGATAATGAATTCTAGTATGTAAACTTGTTCCCTTCCATTGAATGTCATTGTGAGATTCTCCGTTTACACACATAAGACTTTAGCATGAAAAGCTTTTTCTAAGTGCCTTGCATATAGTAGTATTCAGTAAATATGTGCTTAAAACATTTTTTTTAAATCTCACATTCTTGGCTCATTGAACATATTAATTAGATCCCAGTAGATGGCAATAATATCCAAAAGAAAGAGCTTCTGTAGTCTGGTTTAAATTGGCTAACCCTTTGATTCTATTGGACATTAGGATTTTTTGTTGTTGTTGTTCGATGCTTTGTTTTTTAAACTAAAAGAGATTGATATTATTCCTTCTTAGTTGGCTGTCTTCATCAGACTTCTCTGGCTTCTCCTTGCCACTCTCCAAACCCACTTGAGGACTTAGTTTTGCCCCAGTTAACCATTCTACTCTGTAGGCCAATATTCTGGGACTAGACACTACCTCAGTTGTGCTGTCATGAGAATAAAAGGGTGTATCTGTGGTTAGTACCCACCCCTATTTAGGACTTTACTAATACCACCTAGAGACAGGGACTTCCCTTACAGCCCTTTCTTCTACTAACAGATCTTGGGGTTCAGTGTTCCAGAACCACCCAGCCTGATCAGTAGATAAAACTCAAGGAGTTTCTTTCACCTTGTTCCTAAGAAGGGCTCTTTAATTAAAAAGGAAGGAAGCTAAGAGTTATTTGTTTATTATGTCAAGCATTGTTTCAACTAATACTTTCAGGAAATTACAATACAAAAGGACAAATAAGCTCAGACCTGTTAAAGAACTTTCGTTCATGCTACTTGAAGCCATAGTTCTTTGCAGTGGAATGTGGTAGTATATTCTGGCCACAAGAGGGCAGAGGTGGACTATGTAAGGGAGACAATTTAGCCAACTGAAGAAACCTTAAGAGCAGCCACTTGTAATTTCTCTGACATGGTACAGATCGAGACGGAAGACAACTAAGTACTGCAAAAGAAAGACTGAAAACTATCTTTAATCCTTTTTATCTTTTACCCATATTTCCACTTCCTCAGAGTTGAGAGATGTGGAAAGGGGAGCACATTTAGGAAGAGGCTCCACTGAAGGTATAGGGAGATGGTGTGGGCGCAGATTATTCCTCACAAAGGGTTGTGCTCTAGGTAGGAATTCCACTCCCAATTCTTTCAGTCGGTACAAGGTGTAGCCTTAATTTACTGATGAAAAAAATGTGGCTCAACATTCACTTACCAAAACAAAATTTAGAGGTTGGACAGTAGAAAAACATGAGTCAGATTTGGTTTTTCAGGAGTCCTGCAACATGAGAGCTAGAAGGGTCCTCAAGCAATCTAGGCCTCCTCCCTTCTTCACTGATTAAAAAAATGATTACCCAAAGGATTAACTGACTCCTCAGGACCACCAAGCAAAAAGGAAAGAATTGGGTTTCTTTATGCTTCATGGCTTTCTATAAGGACAGATACTTTCATTACACTTGGGAAAAATTAATGACTGCATTACTCTTCCAAAGGTAAAAAGATGGCATTTTAAAGCTCACTGGTGACCTAAATGTATTTCTTACATTTAGGTTAGAACCAAATCCTTGCACTTAAGTAATTTAGACACAGAGAAATATTTTATTAGCATAACAATTTATTAGCAAACAAATGAAATGACACCTCCAGATCTCAACACATGTAGGATCTTACATAGTAAACATCATGAACATATCTTTCCAGAAGAAAAAGATCTGCTATTAACCAACTGCCCCTCTCCTGCAGTAGGCTGCAATCCATCAACAACTCATCCTCAATCCCACAGAGGTTTAGCATGATTTATGTAAAATAGCATCAAGGCACTTGCTTTAATTTAAAAAAAAAAAAATGTGGTATAAAACATGTTTCTAAAAGTCATTGACCTTGAATAACTGAAAGGTAGTGTACTTTTTTAGTGAATAGACGAGACTGAGAATTTGAGTTCATTTACCTGTCACCTTGATATTGTCTTGATCTATAAATAAAACTGCAAAGGAGAAAAAAGTAGCATTTCATATAGATTGGTTTGTTCACACTAATTTTTGAGAAATCATGGCAGCATCAGAATTCAAATAGTAACTTCCCAGCTGATTTGAATGGAAAAGCCAACAGTTGTTTGACTCTAAGTATCTTACTATTTTAGGGGTGGGGAAGGTGATATTTAACCTTCAGTTAAAGATCCTTTCTAGCTTAGGCTGCTTGTCTGTTTGCCAACTAAAAAAACCTTCAGTTAGAAATTTAGTGATTGGTATTTTGTAATAAGATTGTTAATTATTTGGCCTTTTTCAGAGTTATAATTCAAGTCCAACAAAGATTACACAGGATTCCAGTGTAGACTTCTAAACATGGTATTTCCAGTAAAGACATTTAGTGTCCTTCATTATTCCAGTTTTCATAATTCAGTATCTCCTTCCTATTTTATATCACCGAAAAAAGAAATTACCAAAAACCCCACTACTTAGTATAAGTTAAATGCTCATTTAACTTTCTTAACTGTATTCAACATGTTTACTTTAAAATTTAAGGTGCAAAGCACTTTTTAAAAAAATAGTCCTTGTCAGGATAAAAATTACCTTATAAAAATAAATCTCCCCCACTCCCACATCTAAATTCTCCATTCCTGTTACTAATTTAAAAAAAACTAAAATGTACCTTTTAACTTACAGTTTTCAATTGTATGTTACTTTAATAATAGGCTATGATAAACCAGCTGAGTATTATTTTGACCTGTTACATTATCATTTTCATTCTTATTATTAGCATTCAAATTAATGATTCTATTCATGATTATCTAAAACCTTTGTATCAAAAACAAACAAACAAAAAACCAAATTACTTCAGAGCCTAAAAGCTTTCAAGATCCAATCCTCTTTTTGTAGTTTTTAAACCCAGTTTTGAATTAGGCATCACTAGAACTGATAAAGAAAACATTAGTGGGAAAAAAATGAAACATTAAAAGAACAAAAATTAAGCATAGTCTAAATCCTATCGGTTGGGTTTTTACTGTCACTGGAATCATTCCCTGAATAGACTGGAGGCATCCATGCCACCTGCTCAGACCTCAGTCCAGACTGAGCTCAGCTCTTCCACCGGGTGTGTCACCCAAGGAAGTTACTATACAGCCCACCTACTGGATTTAGTACCATAGTCCAGCACCTGGTACAGAGCCCTAGACTCCTGCATAGGTCCTC
The DNA here is from genome assembly GCF_000325575.1 of Pteropus alecto. Lineage (NCBI taxonomy): Eukaryota > Metazoa > Chordata > Mammalia > Chiroptera > Pteropodidae > Pteropus > Pteropus alecto. The sequence continues at coordinate 1,734,862 of NW_006431919.1, read as the reverse complement.
AGGAAGTATTTGAGATATTACCTACATTGATGCAAAAAGAACCTATAGCTCATCGATAGCACTACATAGATGAAAACCATTAAAAACATTAATAAGGATCACAGACCTTGAACTTTTCATTATAACTCCGAGACACAATTTTAAGTTCCCAAGAAATTCACTTCAGCCTTTTTCTCATTTTTATATTAAGATCAGGGCTAACACCCAGACAATGTATTCTTAAATGACAAATTAGTAAGAGAATATGATATACTTCTAAAGATCACCATTTACCACACTATAAATTTATCAACAAATTTGGCTTCAATGTCTACTATTGTTTAAAAACTAAGTCAGACTACCCAAATCTTGTTTTCCTTTGGTCCTAATTAACAATTTTAAAAAGTAATTGTTAACCAGACAGCTGTCAATTTTACCACCATCCAAAGCACAGACAGTAGTACTACAACTTATTAGTGCTCTGGAGTAGCTCAACCTGGACTTTTGCCCCAACCCGGCTGCTGCATGCCCCTCAGCTCTTTCATCTTTGGTGAATCTGTGCCCCATCCCCTTCAAGAAAAAACAGAACCCAGTTTTGACCTTGCTCTCAAACTAAGATGTGGCTCCTAATCCTGACCTCCCCACTGTTGTGTGGGGCTAACGAGGGATTGGATCCTATTCCACTGAATCCCTCTGTGTTCTCCCTTGTTTGGTCAGAGAGTCTATTTCCTTCACCCCTCTCTTGAATATTATCCTTAGTCTCTCTGGGCCATGGCATACTCCATCCCTGATAATAACAAATCTAAAAATAAAGTTGTAAAAGATGTATACCATTAAGAGTATACACACTACATTTCAATTAAATGACTATTTCAAGATACTCAGAATATTATATATTTGTCAAATTAGAGTAAACAAGATATTTTTATATCAATAAAATTTGTAAAATATCACCTGATGAACTAAAAGTCCAAGGCCTTGAGTATGAAAGAAAATGAACACATTAGTTTTGTTGGTGAATTAGGCTTTGGTTTTCAGGTTTGATTTCTTTAAATACCAGCAACCAAAAAAATTTTTAAATGTGAGTACAGACAGACCTCACCCCAAAAAGAGAGGGTGAGATTTAAATTTTAGTGAAATCTTAAATGTTTTTACAACTGGCTATCAAAAATAGAATTTCTTGTTTGTTTGGGTGGGAGAGGTACAAACCAAAACACAATTCAAGAATTTGCTAATTGCATAAAGCTCCAGAATTGTTTATATCCACATATGGAAAGAAATATCAGGTATAAGATCAAATCCTATTACCAAATCCAGCTATCATAAATAATACATAAATAATTGGGTTATATGAATGTGATGCTTCTAAATCCTCCTGCATAATAGTTTAGGTAGCCCAAATTGTTAAAAGCTGTCACTGTCATCAATATTTATTATAAATCAATAGGGTACATGGCAGTAAGCATTAGCTTTGTTTTCACTACAACATCTATAAATTAATTATTGATGTTCCTTTGGAAGCTTCTGTGCATTCTTTTCCACTGGTTACAATAAATTTTTCTAACAGAGGAACAGGAGTTTCTATTTGAGAAAGATTGTCAATCCCCAGCCGACCCTTGTTAAAATGCCATGGAAGGGAAAAAACTTCCCTATTAAGTAAATTCTTAAGGGAAACTGTCAATCATTCCCTTATGCAATCTGTCTTTAACAGTTTGCCTCAAGCTCATTTAAAATGCTGTGTAGAATTGCAGAGTCAGCATTCTGCCTTTTATCTGGCAAGCCTGTCACCAGTAATCAGACATAGCAGTTTCCATGGGCAATACACTAAATGACTGAAAATCAAAATACAGTATAGTAGAGAAATACTCAGAAACAGGGACAGAGGTCACAGAAAAGACAAAGAGGATTCCCATTATTTTCACTGATTATGAAAAGCTCTTGGCTTACCTACTTACTCTTTAAAAAAAGGCATAACTAAAATCATCAAATGAATTACAAAGAGTGGTCTATATAATGTGAAGCTGGCTGGTAGGACTTCACAAACACGCCCAGCCATCAGACTCTTGATGAGACTCTGCCTGTGGTTCCCTGCCTTAAGGAAAGGAATGGTGCTTTCCTATTAAAAAGCCAGAGATCCTATTGCCATCCGGGGAGCAAAGACTGGATATGGAGAAGTACGAATAAGAACAAACTTGTCTAGTTATTACCTTGTGCTCCAGAAGCTCCTTGATCTGCTGGTACAAGAGCAGGCACAATATTCTTTCCCTGCCTCCTTTCCAGGCTCCCTCCAAAGAGCCATATCACGTAGGCTCCAGCACTTTTCATGTAAGTGCCAACTTTACCCTTTTACCTCCTGGAGAATTAAGAGAGTCCAAATGCATATCTCCTAAAAGAGAATAGTCATTAAGTTTTAGGGCTACTTCACAGTTCAATTCAATAGATATTTAACTCCCAAGAATACCTCACAGCTGCAAGAAAGCCTGAAACCACATATTTTCTTCTTTTCAATTGTGCCTAACTACAAGTTCTACTGTATTCGTGTATCTATAAAGGCTATCGGCTTCAAAGAAAGAATGTCTCACCAATAGGTTAAAATTTCAATTGTGCAAGTTGCTATTGGCTAGACATTCTTCTTCCATCTGCTTATTCAGTTGATCAATGGAAAGACTCAGACCATTGGGAATACATATTCCTTTCTGATTTTGAGTTTCTTCTGCGAAGGTCATCGCTTCATGTATACTATAAAAGAGGTTTTCATCTTCCTTTTTGCAATACTCTCCCCGGGCCAAGGAATGCCTCACAGAGGGATTGCACTGAGCCAGCAGAACTTGGATGCCAATGGCTTCATAATCTCTGCGAACTTCCTGCAGTGTACGGATCCCTGCTGTATCTAAAAACTGGATTGCACTACAGTCAATCACTATGGTATGGAGCTCCAAGGGCTCATGAGAAAGTTGTACTGAAACTTCATCCTGGATTCCACTGAGAGTCACTGTTTCCTTTTTAATCTTTCTCTTTGCTGCTTTCTTCTGAGCTGCCTTTACTAAGATTGGGTTGAGAGTATTTTTGTATAAAGCAGATTTAAAACATTCTTTGTTTATGTAGTAGAGAGGGGCTACAAAGCGAAAAATCTTGATGCCTGGCTTAGCCTGAAGGTTCTTGTAAGCAGACATGGATTCAAAGATTTCAGACTCTTCCACCAAGCCAAGCAATGAACTTTTTGGCTTCTGAGTACGAAGGATGACACAAAACATAGAAAAACAAACCCCAATAAGCAGGCCAATTTCAGTACTTATCAGTGCAGAGGACAGCATAGTAACAAACCAGATAACTGTATCCATTCTGCTAACCCTCCACATCTTGGGCAGATCCTTAAATTTACATAGAGCTCCCCGGAGATTTACAATAGTGATCACACCAAGGACACTTTTCTGAAGGGAATAGAATAAAGGAGCTATTACCAGGAGGACTAACAAAAGAACCAGAGCTGTCACCAAACCAGAAAGCTGAGTTTGGCAGCCTGTTGATTCTTTAACCAAGGTCTTTGCAAGAGCTGCACTAGAAGTAAAGCAGTAGAAGAAGGACGGGATGATATTGCAAAAGCCAATGGCATACATTTCCTGATTAGCCTTGACTGTGTAGCTATGTTTCTTGGCAAACATCTCAGAGAGTGATACAGTGATAGCAAAACCAATGATAGAAATAGCTATTGCATCTATAGCCACACTAGGAATTAAGTTCCAGTCCGGTGCTTTGGGTGGCATAAACCCAGTGGGAATATGTCCTGCGATACTGGTATTGTATTTCTCATTTAGTTTTCCAAAATGAGAGGCTAATGTGGCTGCCACAACGACAATGAGTTCAGTAGGAATTGGTGCCTTAAGCTTCGACTTGAAGTGCTCATTGAGTTCTTTGGTTGGCAAAAGAACCAAAAGGCACAAAAGGCTGGTGATGAGATCACAGAGATTGGTCATATGGATGTTTCTGAAGATATATATCCAAGTATTGATGAGTGAGCCCACACCATTACTCCGAGGAAGTCTGAGCCCAAGGAGATACTTGGCCTGAGATGTAAGAATAGTGAAGGAGGCACCAGTGACAAATCCACTCAGCAAGGCATCTGAGAGGTAGATGGAAACAAAGCCCACTTGAAAGAAGCCCATTGCTACCTGGAAAGAAGGATATACAAGTGTTAAATATAAATGGAAAAGAGCTTCCAAATCCTGTATTACTTCGGCTCACGTGCTCTCACGTACGTGCTCTCACGTACGTGCTCTCACGTACGTGCTCCCCCCGCCCCTTTGCATGGCAACATACCATCAAGTATCACAGACTGTCAGAGCTAGAAAAAATGCAATCACATATCAGTCCTTTCATTTCACAGAGACGGCTCATTTTACTGACACTCAGAGGGCTAAGCACACTGTTACTCATTAGCCCAGGTGAGACAAGAACTTAGGATCCCTACCTTCTTGTACAGTGCTTCTTAAATTTGAATAAGATTCAAACCTCTTTCAAAAAGAAAAAAATTCTCAGGGATCCACAAGAAATCATAAAAACTCGAATTGAAAAATTCTTCTAATTAAAAAACCATATATTTTCTTTAAATTACAAACCATTGCCATAAAAGTGAAGTTTTAACTGATGAAAACCAAAACTTAGATTCATGCTTTTGAAATTATTATAGAACTCTCTTTAATCTAACCTCATACTGAGAAACTATTCTCATCCAGTATATATGTGCTTATGCCATACTGCTTCCCATATTAATTCTACATCCTCAAAGACTTTTTAATTTACTTTTTCCTCTTTCTAATAATTCCTCAGAATTCTATTGCACTATTCTTCATTCTTCGTGAGGCACACTAATCAAAAAGCAAAAATGGACTGTAAGGAGAACATCTCTTCTGCATACCACCCCCTCTCCCTCTCTCTTCATCCAAGCACCAGATAAAGTGAGCTACTCTTTCACCTCCATCATTGGTTCCAAATGCCTATGATAGAGAAGAAATTTAGTACTGGCATTGACTCCTGGATGCCAAAAGGCAGGGGCATGATGATAATGGCAGATTAGTGGATTCTATAGGAAACTCAAGAAGAATTTCATTTCTAATCCTTTCTCCTGGCTGATAATATAAAACAGTGGTCCCCAACTTTATCCCTCTGCAATAGTCCAAGAGACCTATTTCTGGTGGGAGTTACCAGAGCAGCAATTCTAAAGGAAGGGGAGCAGTCATCTATAGTTTGAAAAACTCCCCTTCTCCCAACCTCCATTCTCTTACCCTCCTGTCTGACTGTTAATGCTGACTCTGCTAATAACTAACCACACATAGTCTCAAGCAAAGCCATGTTTCTTGACATAAAAAATTAAGGAGTTGTACTGAGTGGTCTGGGGTCCCTTTCTGGTCTAAATTTTTACAACCAAATAATTAAAATCTGGCTGACTGAAATGCACTGGTTAAGAGGCAGCCTTGGGTTCGAAAAAGAGCAGCAGCCTTATCACACCTGTAGAGTTCAAATTCTGGCTCGATCCCTCACATATCTTCAGCATTCAATACATGACAGTTTTAATATTACGATATTTAAGATCTCTTACAGACCTGAGATTTCATGCATAGCGATTTCTTTTGCCAGAAACAACCATTCGTTCCATTGTTTCTTACCTGATAAACTCCAGCTATAAAGGTCACGGTGCTGCCAACTCTAACTGCATAGCAACTTCTGTCACATATCCTGCCTGATGTATGGTTTAATAATGTGCTCCCATTTGAAACCATTCCTAATGTAGGGGCAATATGGGAAGAGTCATAGCCAGCTTTGTTGAGTTCTCGGTCAACTACTTCACCAATCATAAGGCACAGTATTCCAAAAATGCCCACCGAGATGTGACGGGAAGTCCCCAGGAGGAAATAAATGATGCTGGCAAAAAAAGACGTGTACAGACCATAGATCGGTTCTTGGCCAGCCAAGAGCGAATAAGCAATGGACTGGGGCACCAACAAGATACCCACAATCAAGCCAGACATCACATCTCCTAAAATGTTTCTCTTCAGATCATATTTTGGGAGCCACTGCAAAACAGGAAGGAAACCAAAAATCACATTTTTTGCTTTGGCGGGGCTGCACTGGCAACTCTTCCGTAGTTTTTTGATGACAAATTGCTTATAGTTAGTATTTGATTTTTCTTGAGGTTCCATGTGGATCCTAGGGTAATGTCTGCATTGATCATTGGCCTCAGATTGCTTGAAGTCAGTACTTGATTCCTTTTCAAGCTCCAGGTGGATCCTAGATGGATGAGTGTGTTGGTCATTTCCTTCAACTGAGTCCTTGGGTGGAAGATCACGTTTCTCTGTACTGTCTGAAGACATTTCTGGAGATAGATGCTTCAGCCTCCTACCCCAGAGAAAATACCACGGTTAACTGATTAAGTAATTCTTAGTGCTCGCACATTTTAACAGTTCTACTTGTCATTCACGAGAGTTAAGTTTTGGGGTAGGTATCTTATATTCACTTTCCTTAGTTAAACCTCATTTGTCTTGGTCAGGGGGAAAAAAAAGAATCAGACCACAAAGAGCCAAGTCAAAACAAATAATTCACTGAGTACAGTAATTCTCAAGAGTATAAATCATTCAAGGATTCTTCTCCATCAGTGCCTGGATCCTCCTGCAGTTTTTAGTCCAGAAAAGGTATCAGGATGGCCTGTAAAGGTAGGAATGCATTTTGTTTGTAGCATATACAAAATAAAATGTATGAAAACAATAGCACAATAAATGAGGACTGTAAGGTCTTACACTAGCTGTGAAATGATACAATAGTATTTGAAAGTCGGCTCTGATTAGTTAAAGATATATATTGTAAACCCAAGGATATCCAATAACATTTTTAAAGGTATACATAATAAGTCAATTGTGAAGATAAAATGGAATCATAAAAAATTCTCAACCTAAGAGAAAGAGAAAAAGAAAAAAAACAGATACAACAAATTGAAAACTGCTGGCAGATGGTAGAGTTTAATCCAAACATATAAATAACCCAAACATATAAAAAATGTGAATGGTCTAAACATTCCAATTAAAAGACAAGACTCTCAGATTGGATAAAAATATATATATATATATATATATATATAT
>NW_006431919.1:1687730-1727431 GCF_000325575.1 Pteropus alecto | reverse complement strand
ACCCAACTATATGCTGTCTAGAAGAAGTCCACTTTATTTTTTACTTTATTTTTTTTAGAAGTCCACTTTAAATATATACACAGATTATAAAGCAATTTAGTAGTTTATTTAGCTTGTAAGTGACTCAGCCAGGTAATAAAATCCAGATTTTAGGACTCCAAGAATAGCTCTTTTTTGAGCATGGTACTATACCTACTACCTATCTAATTAGTTTTTCTCAAAGTTCAGGTATTTCTAAACACTTAAGAATTCAACTACTCTATGTATCCCAGATTCACCTACCTGCTATCTAAAATAATCTAGCACTGATATCTACAAACTTTTACCCAGTTCTCCTTTCTCTATAACTCATGGCCATGGTCTTTTCCCATTTCTAGCTCTCAAAAACTTAGGTATTCAACACAAAAAGTCCTAGAAGTGGAACTGATTCTCCCAACAGTCTCAATCCAAAAGCTTTCTATAATCTCCTTACCTATCCTACTCACTCCTGAAAATTGTCCTCAAAACTACCTTTCCTTTTCAAATCTGTTTTAAGACCCAAAACAATATAAAACTACTAAAAATTATCTTAAACAAAGTTGTAGGTATGACCTCCATACAAATTAAGCTCCTTGAAAGCAAGCTTCATTTTGGTTCATCTTTGAAAGTGTCCAGGTGTATGCTTTCCAAAATAGGAACAAATACAGTCACTAAAATAACTCAAATACAGAAAAAAGATGGATATAAAGCAATGTTGATTTTCAAGTGGAAATATCTAATTTGGAACATATTTCTCAAGTATTCCTTTTTGCACAAATATCTTCTCACTTCCCTAAGCCCGTTACTGATATCAATTATAGTATTTACCAACTGCTAATCAAAATTTAAGAAATTACAGTGTTTATCCTTAGAATATATTCTATAGCCAGATTTTCATCTTAAGGTTAGAATACAAACTACATGTTCCATGAATTTCAATAAACTACTGTATCATATAGGTGAATTTCCCCGTTATATTAACATCGGTAATTTAGAGTGGACTCAATAGGAAAACATTTAAACTTTCCATATTACCCTGCAGAAATTGGAGGGGAAAAAAACCATAATATTTGAAAAATACATTTACATATGCATATATTAAAGTATAATGGTAGTTTAGCTAACACAAAAGACGTTTCTTTATTTTCTTCTTTAACTAGGCATGTGCAGCTGTTACTACATAGAAAGCAGTCTTACCCAGGCGACTAAACAGCAGCACTGGTATAGCTTCCCATGTGAGTTACTAAGAGTCCAAGAGCAGTGGACGTCCCTCCGATACAAGCCTGATGGTAATCAGCCAACTTCTATTAGAAAATTTATAGATATGAGTGAAACAATGTCTACCTTCGGTAAGTAATTACAGCATCTAATTTTTATCTAATAGTGCACATAAAACGAAACTGAAATGCCTTTTCAGAGGGTGATAGTTTTCAGAGGGGAATGATAAAATCTGCCTCTGAAACATAGTGGTTCCATCGTCATGCCTTGCTCTGTGTATGTATGCCACAACCTCACTGCTAAATAAAACCGAAGCTGCCAACTGCTATGATCATAGCATCTAAGCAGGAGAGAAATCTGCAAGAGCTGGAATAGTTTAGAAAGGGTTCAAGGAAAGAACATATCTCACCTGGGCTCTAAAATCTGAGTCAGAGTTGAAAAGATAAGTACTTGGAAACCGATAAGGGAGAAGAAAATACAAACGGCAATAGTTCTGAGGTTGGAGGAAAAGAATCAGAAATAAGAATGGTATGTTTAAAGTATCAATGCATGTGGGAGATTAGCTGGACCGGAAGCTGCAAAGGTATCTGAGGAAGATTCTGGAGGGCCTTGTATGGCAAGTTGAAAAAAGTAGACTTTAATTTGCAGGTAGAACATAGGCCCTGAAGGTTTTTGAGAAAAATCACTATATCACTCATTTGATAAATAATTATGTATTATTACCTTATTACATCTTCTAGTACTTAAAGGAAATGAACGAATTGAAAATGAATTCTGAAGTAGATCACACAAAAGAAAGGATGGTGAATGGGAATATGGAGGAGAAAATGGAAAGATACAAGACAACAAAAAGTTTGACTTTAGGTTTCATAAGTTTGAAATTCCTATAAGATGTCCAAATGAGGATGCCCAGTAAACAATCAGAAATGGTGTGTGTGTGTGGGGGGGGGACAGTCTTGAGCACAGGAGAGAAGCCAAAATTGGAAAAATGGGGTGGGGAGGGGTATATAGGTCATTAGCACATAAATGGTATCTCATTCTTCTCTGAATTCCCATTCTATGTTAAAAATTATTCAGGGAGATGTTTTATACTTTTGTGTACTCTCACAACACCTCGCATAGAATTCTCACAGGAGCACTTAATAGGTTAATTTTTGGTGGACAGATTGGTTTTTATTTTAAAAAGTTATTTCAACAAAAAATTTTCAAAAAGCAATTAACTTTGACTTTTAAAATTGGATTTTTGTTTCTTTGAAAGGTAATTGATACACTGCTGGTGGTAATGAAAAGTAGTAAAACCACTGTGGAAAACAGTTTGGTGGTTCCTCACAAAGAATTGCTATATGAGCCAGCCATTCCACTTCTAGGTATATACCCCAAAATAACTGAATACAGGGACTCAAACAAATACCTGTATGCCAATGTTCATAATAGTATTATTCACAATAGCCAAAGGTAGAAACCACCTAAGTGTCCATCAACAGATGAATGGATAAATAAAATAGGATATAAGCCATAAAATGGAATATTATTCAGCCACAAAAAAAGAACAAAGTTCTGATACTCTTCATCTACAACATGGACAAACTCTGAAATCATTTTGCTAAGTGAAAGAAGCTAAACACAAAGGACAAATATTGTATGATTCCACTTATATCAAATATCTAGAATAGGCACATTTATAGAGACAGAAAATAGATTATTGGTTACCAGGGGCTGGCGCGGGGATGGAGATTGATTAGTGGGTACAGAGTTTCTGTTTCAAATTTTGGAAACAGATAGTAGTGATGGTTATATAACACCATGAATGTACTTAATACCACTGAATCATACACTTAGAAATGGTTAAAATGGCCGATTTTATGTTACATATTTTTTAACACACACATACATAAAACCAGGAGAGGAGAAAGCATAGTATTATAAGGTTCTTAACACTATACATGAAAAGGTGGATCACTTGAAGGCAAATTGTGGTAAGATGCATATTATAAACCCTAAATCAGAGTTATGGCTAATAAACCAACGAAGGAGATTAAATAGAATCATAGAAAAGACTGAAAAAATCTAAAAAAAGATAGAGGAGGAGAAATAAATAGGAACCATATAAAATAACCTACATCTAAAGTTTGTGGAAAACTTGAAATCTTAACATTAATCTGCTATTCATGTGAACAAGTCATCTACCAAAAATCTCTTCTCTTACATGGAAAAATCTGTTAGACTAGAAAAAGGCTGGAGTAAGAATGGACTGTGTAGTTTGGAAATAATTTTCCAGTATTCACACTGCTCTCTGTTTCCACACTGCTTATTTTGAAACTTTTTGAATCTCCAAAAGAATTGAAAGAAAAGAACACAAGTATATTCACAATTCACCTATATACCAATTTAAGAATTCACCAATTTTTATTGTTTTGCTACTTCTACACTTTTGCAGTGTCTTCATACACACAGGTTTGCTTGTTTTTTTCTTCCTTCCCCTAAACTATTTGAAAGCTGCAGACATCTTTTGGCTTTAAACACGTAATTGAACAAACATTTTTTAACCACTATGCTATGCTGCCTCTTCTTCAAAAGCAGCATTCATTAACAGCACTAGACTAAACCATTTGGATACACATTTGAAAAATCTACAGGGTTTCCCACCTCCTACTGAATATAGTCTAAAAACTTTAGTACTGTCTTTTGTGAACAAGCCTAAAACTGCCTTTCTTTTGCTTCCTTCTACGCACCAGTGTTCCAGTCACCAATTCATGATATATTATGCATCCTTAGCTCCTCTGAGCCTTTGCTCATGTTGTTTCTTTAGTCTGAGATGTCTTTTCCTTTATCTCTATCCATTTTGGTCCTTTTTCTGAACCTTTAAGGCCCACCTCAAATGCCATAGGATAAGGGGACTGAAACTTCTTGGGCTATGCTTCCCCAACATATTACCTATAACCATTTAGCACTTAAATAATTTACACGCCTCTAGACTATACATTTAAGGGCAGACACCAAGTCATTCTTGTTTCCACATAATCCAGCACTAACACGATGCCTCACACTTGGTATGTCTAGCTATATATGTGTGTTTAAGATTTTTTTTGTCTTCATTATATTTACTTGAAACTTCACAAATAGGTGAAGTTTCAAGTAAATATAATGAAGACAAAAAAAAATCTTCCTTATTGTCCATTAGCACAAATGATTAGCATGTTCATTTATGTCTGTGATGAAAAAAGAACCACCACCATAGGGCTTATGTCAGTATTGCAAACACTATGACATACTGTTTCTAGCATAAAGCCCAATATAAGACAAAATAATAAAATATCCAAAGGAAAATAACTGAATGTAAAATCATGATCAAATAGGTAGTTCCTTGCACAGTAATTCACTGCTTTCAAAAAGAGTTCACATACATCTCCCACCTGCCTCCTCAATAAATCTGAGAACAGCGTACGAATTCCTATCTCTAGTATGAGAAAAATCAAAGTTTAGCCACTTGTTCAACTGGTAGAACCAGATTCTCAAACTTCATCTTCCAATTTCCAAGCTTAGCTCTTTTTCTAAAATACCACATGGCTCCCAAATTTGCTTCCTTGCTAAGAAGTCTTAGGAACTAGTTCAAAGCAATACTTTGTGGCCAAATTCTCAATCCGTTTTTATTAATTTTAAATGGTGATGGTAAAAAACAGCTTGAAGCGGGTCTAGTAAAAGGATTAAGGATGAAATTATTTTATCTTTCATATTAAACACATGCACTGGTAACATTTTCATTTCCTTTTGCTATTAGGAGTAATAACATAAAATTTACCTCTGTGGCTGCATAGAATAATTTGTATCCCAGACAATAAACAAGTCAAGCAGGCTTCTGCCTCCATCTCCTTTTGCTGCCCCTCTAACTGGAATGCTAGTTTTTTGCTCAAATGCTGCCTTAATCAGTTCCTTCCTAGACACAATATATAAAAGAGCATCACTGCTGCCGCCATGCCTCCTTCGTGGGCCCATCCCTGCCTTGCACTGTTTCCTTTGCTTTACTTTTCTCCATGACCCTCTCACCATCTCATACCATACATTTACTTTCTTGTTAATTGTCTTTCCCATGAGGGCAGTGACTTGCTGTTTTGTTCACAGCTGTATCTCCTGAATAAGTGCTTAACAAATATTGTGAGTGAATGGATGATAGTTTAACAACAATGTGTTAAAGAAAAAGGAATTATTCCTCTCCCTCTACCTCCCACATACCATAACTAAGCTTGTTTCAAGAAATTATATAGTTTGGCCAAGGGGGTTGGTATGCCCCCTGAAAGTTATGTGAATGCTTAAAAATCACCTGAATGTGTCATGTCTAGATCTTCCCCTAGGAGGCAGCACCTTACAGTATGTACAATGATATATTAAACTAGAGATGTGTTAAAAGTAGGTTCTCAGACAAATCCAGGGATGAGATCTAAGACTGCACCCTGGATGATACTGAGCTGAGGGCCAAACTGGGAGAAACACTGTGTATGTTCTGGAGTCGGACAGATCTCTATTCAGATCCCAGCTACACTGTTTGACAGCTGCATGGCACTGGGTGAAAAACTTCATTCCACTCAACATCACTCTCACTTGTAAAATGGGGATAGCATCACCTAACTTGCAGAGTTGTTGCAAAGTTACACAAGTAAAGTACCTAGTACAATGCCTGGCACATAGCATTTGCTCAGTAAATGATAGCTACCAGTCTCTGTGCATTGAGATTCATGGAGGGGAAAAAAGCTCATTTCTTTCCAACAGGTTTGACTCTCCATTTCTTATTGATTCAATTTTCAAAAATAAAGACTTCTGCTTAACCCAATATTGATTAGCACATTAGTACCAGATTTCACATAAAGAGCCCTGGGGACAAAGAGAAAAAAAGACTGGATGCCAGAAAAGAGTTGAAATCCTTAATGCTTCTAACCCACAGTAGTCCCAATCTGTCCAAGGGCCCAGCATGACATTCTACGAGTTTGGGAGTATAAGTCCTAGCTCTGCAAATGACTTGCTGTGTAATTCTAGGCAAGGCCCTTGTCCTCTCTATGTCCTTCCAGTGTCCCCATCTATCCAGTGAAAGAAATTCAACATAGTCTGTAAATCTTCAAGAAGTACATACAGGTCCTGACTTGTACTTAACCAGGCGTGTGATTTTAAAAACCGAGATAATCAAGTCCTCTCTGGTGTCCAGGCCTCAGTTTCACCATCTGTCCGGGTGGTAGGGAGGGTGGTGGTGGCAGCTCATCTACTGATAGGTCCTGCTCCCAGATATCTGGGTTAGAGATGGTTTGACGAAGACTTGGTCCGAAGAGCTGTACTTTTACCTGCGAGGTGTGGGGGCACTCAGTGTGATGTGTGGACTGGAGGGTGGGCAGCCCTCAGTCCGAGGACTTGGGCCGGGATCACCGAGGTGGCGGAGTGTGGCTGTGACACTTGCCCTGCCTCGGCCCCTGCCGACCCAGGGAAAAACCCTAACGCATGCCCACCATCCATGGCCAGGCCGTGACGTCCGCGGCGGCCGTTGGTCTGGGCTTCCTCCCAGCACGTCTGGGGCACAGGCCAGGACAACCCTAAGAGGGGCCCGCGGACGGCGGGTAGGCCGGCACCGTTCCCTTCCCCCTTCTCGCGCCCCCTCGGCTCTTCTCACCTCCCCGGTCCGGCGCGAAGAGGTCCCGCGGCGCGTCCTCTGCTGTGCGGGGATGAGAGTACACCGCTGCGCTGGCAGAGGCGGCCCAGCCCTGGGCCGGCCTCCCGTTTACCGGTCCGTCCCCTCCCCCGCCCATCGTCCGACCCCGGAGGAGGCGGGGCCCGGCCGGTCTGGACCCAGGGGCGCGGAGAGAAGGTACCCACTGAGAGGTGCGGAAAGCGAACCCAGAGCAAACGCCTGGGATGTGGCAGTCACGTGGTACAGTGGGCGAGCGACGCGGCTGCTAGCCAATGACTTGGCGGGGACTGCCGGGGGTTCCGCCCCCTGGCCGCTTTCCTCCTCTTGATAGGCTGTCCTGGGCAGAAAGGGCCACGCGTTCCAGGATGCTTGGCGAGGTTCCTCCTGCTTCAGGCTGCGGTGAATCATCCAAGTGGGCGGTTCATGGGTTCTCCACCTTAACCCCGAGAGTGTAGCAAGGAAAGGGCATCTAGAACGACGCGGAAGCGCTCTACCTGGAGCCTGGAAAGTGCTCTGCGTTTGTGAGGGACATCGTCTTTATCTCTGACTCCTTGGGACCCCGTTCTCTCTCACCCCCCTCTTTAGATGGGGAAAGATCACGTAGAAAGTTAGAGGCTCTTGCCCTAGTGGAACTTATTCTTCATCGAAGGGCCCAAGAGCCAGAGGCATTTTTAAAAATGTAAATAAGATGTAAAAATAAATTTGAAATGTAATCCACTCTTCCTCTAATACCTTCAGTGACATTTATAGGTAAACTCAAATCTCTCCCTATGCCTTCAAGGCCCTGAATGCTCTAGGCCCTGGCCCCTTCCTCTGTCACCTTGCATCTCTCCCGCCCTCACCGCTATCCACTCTTCCTGGCCTCTGCCCACCAAGCTGCTTGCTTCTGGCTACCTGGTTTCTCCTAGTCTCTCAGGTGCCAGCCTAAAGGCCTGCCCTCTCAGCGACGCCTTCTCTGCCGGTCACGTCCTATCATGTGATCTCGGTTTAATCATTGGCCGGAACTGTCCTCTCTCTGATATTTTTATTATTATTAATTTTTTAATGAGAACTCAAATTTAAAGTCCAAAGTTTATTGATAGTTTTTTGGTTTTTGTTTTTAAAATTTTCACGAATAGACAGTTATGACTGGAAACTAACAGTAATTCCTGACAGATTTGACAATTTGCTGGGAGACAGAATAACTTTGATGCTTTGGAAAATATAGCTAAGAACAGACATCACAACTAGGGTTGTCATCAGTAAGCTGTTCAGCTTGACGATCTTTTCCAATGTTTAGTCAAGACTGCACTAGAGTGTTTTTTTTCTTTGAAGAATCTTTATGATATTTTCCCTAGAGTACCTGCTTTTAAAACTTAAAAATAGATACGGCATTCTAAATTTAGGGCTCAAAACTTGTCTTAGACTTGATTTAGATATTGAGTATATATTAAGTTGTCCATTCTTCTTGTTTATAGCCTGTGGGGGCCCACTAGATGGAATGAAAGAGGACTTGTGAAGGAAGCAAAATGTTAACTTCCTTCCCTTTCCAGTGAACCTCTTCATAGTCATTTAAGGAATTCCTTTTCCTATCCAGAGTTGATCCTCAAGTTTCTGTTACCCACCAGATTCAGAGCTTCCAGAGTCACAGGCCATATTAGGAAACCAGAACACCTGGGTTCTACTCCTGACTCTGCCCCTTATGACTAGAGACAAATCACCTCACCCCAACTGGCATCAATGTTCTCACCTTTCAAAGGGTAGTTAATGGCCTGCCCCCAGAGTCCTGGAGAGGGTCAAGTAAAACTGGGTGTAAAGTACTTTGTCAGCTCCCAATAGGCTGCAAAACAAGCAGAATGACAAAAGCTGCTGATTTGCATATTTATTTGGGGATGCACAAAACTCTTCACATTGGTTATCTTATTTAACCTTCACAGTAGCTTTTGACAAAAGGAGGTACTATATTATGATTCTCCCTTTAGAGGTAAGGAAATGAGACTCAGAGATGTTAGGTGACTTGCCCTAGGTCTCATAATTGATAAGTGACAATAGCATGATTTTAACCCAGTTGTATCTGACTGCAAAGCCCACTCTTAACCACTACACTCACTTTTAGTCAAATGTCAGAATTCACTCCCATCTTTGTGTAGAATAGACACCAATAAACAATGGCTATTACGTTCTCTTATTCCATATGTTTTAATCTATGTGACAGATGAAGACACTGGGGCTCAGAATATTGAATTACTTAACAAGGTTATGCAACTGACTAAGTAGTGGATTTTGAGGTGGGCTTTCAAACTAGGAGCTGCCAGATGGCAAAACCCAAGAACATGCGGCATTGACCCAATGCAGGTAGATAGTTCTAGAGAGGAAGCTTTAGGTCAGCCCTTGGAGCCTCTCTGCCTTTCAGTTCCGCATCCCAGGTGGCTATTTAATGTCATGGTCTCCCCACCTCCCCACATATACTTCCTCAGGGGCCCCATGGAACTGCCATTCTACCTTACCTTGATCAATGCCCCAGTTCCCTGCAGTGGGAATCTAAGAGGTGAAACAAATAACAAAATCACTGCTAATGTAGAGCAGGCTAATAATCTGCTTTTCCTTGATAACAGCAGATCAGCAGCCCAGCCAGCCAGAAACCAGATGTCTTTACTCCCTCCCCCCCCATTTAAGTCTGGGCATTTTTCCATTGGTCTAAGGTTCACAGAGGTGGTTGGCAGCCAGAGGCTAACATATTATTTAGGCATTATTCTATCCCAAATGGCTTTTCAACGAGTAACTGATGTAGTAAGTGGGTGTTTTTGTGGGTCAGCAAATAAGTCATTTCAGGTCAGAAACCACTTCAGCATTCACCTCCTCAGCACTTCCTGAATACCCACTATGCTCAGGAAGGACAGGTCACTTCCTCTGAGGCCCCACTATAGTGGGCCCTGACCTGACTCCCATTATTGAATGGGCTATTCCCAATTTGCTATTCTGATTCACTTTCACTACTATAGGTGTTTTACTTTTTTTAAAAAAAATTTGATTGTTCTCAGAAATAGGTACATGTACAAGTAAATATTTTAAAAAGATCAGAGTTTATAATGAAAAGTAAATTTCTGTCCCACATTTACCATTCTTATCCTAAAATCCCTTTCTGGAAGCAAACACAGCACCAGTTTCCTGTGTCACCTTTCAGGTTATTCTCTACTAGCACATTATAATCTCTTGGAGAGCTTTTAAAAGATAACGATGTTCAGGTCCCATCCCCAGATACTATGATCGAATTGATGTATTAACATTTTTTTAAAGATCCCCCCTCCTGAGAGATTTAATGCACACCTATGTTTGGCAACCAGTGATCTATATGAGACTTAAAAATACACACACACACACACACACACACACACATATATTCGAAACAAAGGGGGCATACAATATACACTTTTCTACACTTTTAAAAAGTTAATATTATACCTTGAAGATTGTTCCATATCAGTGCATAAAAAGCTGCTTTTTTTCTATACTACTGAGTAACAAATCACTCCAAACTTAGTGGCTTAAAACAATAATTATTTTGTAAGTTTGCATGGTTTCTGTGGATCAGGAATTTGTAAGAACTTGACTGAGTTGGTCTCTCATAGAGCTCTAGTCAGGTAGTGGCTAGTGTTGGGAGAGAGGATGGGGATGAAGCAGCTGAAGGCCATCTGGACATCTCTTTTCGTGTCTCAGTACTTCTCCTGTGTCTCTCTGTGTGAGCTAGTTTGGGCTTCCTCACACCATAGTACTTTCAGGGCAGTCCATGCTTAAGTGACAGCTAAAGACTTCAAGAGCCAGCATTCCAGCAAGCTCTTTGGACACTGTACAGCCTCAAAAGTCACATGGCCTCACTTCTATTGCACTTTGTTGATCGTAAGTCGTAAAAATTAAGGAGAAAGCAGTAGACCCCAA
The DNA here is from genome assembly GCF_000325575.1 of Pteropus alecto. Taxonomy (NCBI): domain Eukaryota; kingdom Metazoa; phylum Chordata; class Mammalia; order Chiroptera; family Pteropodidae; genus Pteropus; species Pteropus alecto. Next base: position 1,716,612 of record NW_006431919.1, on the reverse strand, counting down.
GTCTCAAAGGGAGAAGTGTCAAAGTCACATTGTAAGAAGGACGTGTGGGACAGGAAATCTTTGGCCTCAGTGGCTGCGTAGTATTCTACTGTTTGGGTGTACCGTCATTTATTTTAGCACTAAGGGACATTCATGTTGTTTCCATTCTTTTAATATTACAAATAATACTTTGAACAATTATAGGTATTTTATCTCTACCCCCTCTCCTCCAGTCCCTAGAGGAGGCTTGGCCCTTCTTGATCTCTTGTCTCTCAGGGCCACCGAGTAACAAGGCAGGAAGTAACCATTCATAGGCTCAAGAAGAGATCCCCTCTTGCTTTGGGCCTTTAGGTGAAATTAGGTAAATTGTCCTGGAGGGGGTAAAAATGGACAGCCAAGTAGTCAGGGGGAAAGGAGATTTTTGAAAGTGCTCCCCTCAAGATTGAAACAGGGCTCTAAGCTTTGCAGGATCCTTAAGTGGCAAGGATCTGGGTCCTCTCTGCCCTGGACAGGTGAGAAGGCTTCCTACATGGTTAGCTGTTGGTGGCCCTGGGAGGCTAGAGCCACAACAAGGACCCCTGAGCCCCAGGAGAGAGCAGACCTGTTGCCTTTTCAGTGGTCATACCAGCTTGGATGAGGAGCACATTCATGGCAGCAGTGTGGACTGAAGGCCAGCAGGCTTTTCTCCAGCTGGACTGAGTTAGACCAACAGATATTCACATGACCCTGGGGTGAGGCAGCAGACATAATAATTATCAGGATTGAATATCCTGCCAGCACTGTGGGATGGGACCTTGGAACATATAAAATTTGATTTGGAGAAAGAAAAGAAATTTGACTCTTACATCCAAGGTGAAGGAGAACAAGTCACTTTTGCTAAAAATATTTAGGTGCAGAAAGTGATCTGTTGTTTGACGTTTCACGGCAATCATGAGCCCCAGCATCCTAGATTGATTCCTTCAGGGATGTGAGCTAGCTGCTGTGGGAGATGGTCATTCAAAATGGAACATGATCTAGTCTGACGTCAGAAACATGGCGAGTGAGAGACGTCCCCAGATCTCTCCCCTTGAAACAACAATAAGCTGTACATCTAAAACTCAACAAAAACACCCAAAGTGCATACCAGCATGTTTGAGCATGGGATCTGAGCATAAGAGCTACCACAGGAATGTAATAAAATGAAATAAAATGAAATGGAATGAACTTAAATGAAATGAAATGAAATGAAATGAAATTTCTGGTCAAAAGCAAATGCTTTGAAACAAATAATAACCATGGAATGTTATCTCAACAAGAATAGATTCCTCAACCTCCTTTGTAGTTTGGTGGAACCGTATGATGGAGTAGTATAGTAGTAAAGCAAGTGCGAAGGAAGAAATAAGTATTCTTAAATCTGTGTGAACCTACCCTTTCTCTCCCAATCTCTATCTGAATAAAGAAGGGAAAAAAAAAGGCAAAACACCAAAAAAAAAAAAAAGGAATATGATCATTAAAATATTGACTTGCCCATTATGTCTTTACTTAAAATCTCATATTTTGAGCAGCCAGAACAATCTCTTAAAAAATTAGTAGTGAAGTTGTTCTGCCTTTCTGAACAAGTATTTTGTTAAGAAGATAAAATCATTAAGGAAGTGTGCAAAGATTTAACTACACAGATGTTCATTAAAAATACTAAAAAATTAGAAACAGTCTAAATAACCAACAGGTGAAGAAGTATGTTAAATTATGCTATGGCCACCCAATAGAAGTCTATGAGGCCATTAAAAATCACGTGGTAAAAGACTATTTAATGACACAGAAAGATGTTTACATATATCATTAAACAAACAAAATATATATTGCCCAACCACAGTTTTGTTTTAAAAATTATATAATTGGAAAAGAGGAGTGTGTATCAAAATGTTTCTCTGAGTGGTGACTGTCCATATGTTCTTTTTACTTACCTGAATGTTCTGAATTTTCTACAACACAAAGATGTGTTACTTTAAAAGGAGAAAAATCATAAAAGATTTAGTTTAAAAAAAGAATAGGAAAATAGATATATTTGCATTACTTCTGCTTTCTATTGAATATCAATGCCTCATAGTCAGCTTACATTATCATTATTAATGGCTACATTTATTGAGAATTGGTTTAATATACTGCCTCTAATCTTCACAACAGCTCTATAAAATGAGTATCATTGTTATCCACTATTTGCAAATGACAAAATTGAGACCAGAGATTAAGTACTTCACCCATTGTGAAAGTTTGTAAATTACAAATTCGAATCAGCTCACTCTGGTTTCAAAGCTCAAGTTTACCCTTATACTTGTCGCTTTTCTACTAGTATGGTCACCAAGCATGTTTTTAGGACCTAAGTCTACCTGACTTTTCAGAGTTCCCCAAAGTGCCTAAATGTTTTTGAGTTACATATCCTTTTCAGAATCAGAGTTTTCAAAAAATGCACATAAAGACAAACTTTTACATGGCTACTGCATTGACCTAGGTTAGACCCTCAAGATTAAACAAAAAGAACTTCACAGACTAGCCAAGCTCTGAGACCGACCTGACAGGAAACCCAAGTAGTTGAATAAAGTCACTAATTTGACAGGTGGCCGGACATTTAAGAATTGATATCAATTCTAGATTAAGGGTAAGAGCAAATGAACCATGGGAGTGCACCAAGGTAGCATAAAATGAGGGTGGAGACCAACCAGGCTGTTCCCTTAGTTCTAAGGGCTAGCTGATGGGGGCAGGGAGATTGTTTTCTCTCTGTGGCTTCACAGAGGACATGGGGTTTGGCAAGCCAGGAAGGAAAAGGCCTTTAATCTGGACATGAAAGCTAAATAACATTTAACACTAGTGAAATGTCCTGAAGGGGAATGCTCAGTGCCTGATGACACACAAATTACCCAAGCTGAACCATTGTCTCTCTTGCCTCTGTATCTCAGTCAGCCAACGTGTCTTCTTGCTTCTATATACACTCCTCTCTCTCCATTCTCTCAACCCCCATCCTAGGCCATTTCCTCATTCCTCTGGGAAGACTGAAACAGCTTCCTTATTGACTTGCTAGTCTCAGATTCATCTTTCTATTTAAATACTGATGTCTGAATCCTCTGCTATGTCCTTGGTTTATAAGCCTCAATGACAAGGAGCTCACTATCTTTAGGATAATCCAGTTAATTTGATAATTATAACTAACAATGATTGAATAACTCCTAAATAGAACAGTATAAAATTGCCATTTGTATGGCACAAAAGAGGTCAAAAGGGGCATTTTCACATGGTTCAACTTAGTAGGCACTGGGTGCATAGCTTTGCACTATACAATGTATTATCGCATTTAATCTCCACAACGACCATGTAAAATAATTTTAATTTTACAGATAATCAAAGTGAGGTCCATGAGAAATTAAATAATTTACACAAATAACAAATGACAGGCCTAGACTCAGTCCCAGGTCCAAATCCCATGCTCCACTTCTTAAAGCATGCTGGGTACTGCCTTTGTAAAATAATATATCTCTGTCCTGCTGGCTTGTCCTGCTCTCTGGCTCCTTCCTGAACAAACTGGCACACTCACCACCTCCCAATTTCCTTCACCATTCCTACTAGCAAGAGTGATGAATGGTGGGGATCCTGTGGAGACCTTTACACCCAACACTTGAATTTGTGGTGGCCACTAATAGACTGATCAGCCCATTGCCATTCGAGTAGGTCCTGAATTTCAGAGTCTCGGTCTTCCTAAAAAGGTGCCTTGCAAAATACCTCTCCTTGACCCAGTTGGTTCCTTGTTTGGTCCTATTTTTTCCCTTTATTCCTTCATCTTTACCTCTAAGCTCAGTCTTAAAATCACCTGTGGACCCAGCAATTCCACTCCTGGGTATATACCCAAGAGAACTGAAAACATGCCTATACAGACTTGTACATAAATGTTTTTAACAGCCCCCAAATGAAAATAACCAAAATGCCAGTCAACTAAAAAATGGATAAACAAAATGTGATATATCTATATGATAAAATATTATAAGGCCACACAAAGAATGAAGTAATAATATATGCAGCAATATGGGTGAACTTTGAAAACATTATGCCAAGTGAAAGTAGTCAGATACAAAAGGCCATGTATTGTATGATTCCATTTATGTGAAATATCTGGAATAGGCAAATCCATACAGAGAAAGAAAATAAATTAGTGGTTATCAGAGAATGAGAAAACAGATTAGTGGTGGCACAACATAACAAATATACTAAAAAACACTGCAATGCACACTTTAAAATGGTGATTTTGTTATGTGAATTATATCTCAATAAAAATCATTTTTAAAACTCATCTGTAATTTTAGTGACCTAACTTTTCAAAGCTTTTCAGTTTCCTCATCTGTGAAATTTGGATCTTGGAGTAGCGATCATTCCAAATAAATAGTTCCGGCTATTCTTCCAGGAGACTCCTTTAGCAAGCCTTATGGTAAGGAATGGAGAGGTCGGCCATTCCTGGCCAGTCCTCCCTTACTCTAAGCCCATCTGGAGTCATGTGTCCAGGAGTGTTAGAGACACATTATTAAACTCTCTTATTTTGTTAATTGGGAAATCCAAAGCCTTGAGTGAGGACAAGACTTTTTAAGGTCACAGAATGAGTCCATGGCGTAGTTAGGCCTACAATCCTGTTTTCTCCTACCTAGTAGTACATGTACTTTTCTAAACTAGATTACACAAAATGATCTTTTTTAACCCTCCTGGCAGCTCCTGCTCCTACTGAAAGAAGCTTGGATTTCCTTCCACTGATGTTTGAAATCAGGCCCATTTAACAGGCATGTTAGGAATTAACCCACTGCAAATATCAGCTTATCTGTACCCACCCAACAATTAGGATTGAAAGTTTTCAAAAGGCTTGCCTTCTTCATTCTGGCATATTGGAAAATGAGGCGAAAGTAGATTCCTTGCAAAATGGTTTCCTATGTTCTCTGCCAGAACTAAGCCTGGTGGGCATACTATAGAAAAGAACCTGGGCTGGGATCTTTTGGAGATTTCTAAAAACAGGTGAGGTTTTTTTACTCCCATTCTCAAAGAGCTTAAGTTTAATGAGAGTACAGATGTACAGAAATAATACAGCCTAGAATGCAGAAACTCCCACAGGTATAGAAGGAAACCAATCGTTTGGGGGTTCCAAGTAGAAAAAGAGTCTAGTTGGAACATCATAGAATCCATGGGGGGAATGGCAATAGAGACAGGTGGTAAGGGACAAGCCGAGGGCAGAGCAAGAATGAAGATGAAAAGACCAGAAAGAATGAAAAACATTAAGGTGGAGCTTAGAGTATATGTAGAGAAATTGTGAAAAACCAAGTAAGAAAATGTATTGGGGCCAAGTTCTGGAAAGCTGTTAATGCCAGGATTAAGAAAAGTTGCTAAATATTTGAGGAGTGGGTTGGGGGTAAGGACAGTCACTCTTATACACTCTGGTATAGGCTTGGAGAACAAACTTAGCACTATTTATCCAAATCTTTAGATAGACAGCTGCAAGCTCTTTGGGCCTGGGATTTCAATTTTAGGTATTTTTACTAAGAAATATAAGGATGGTCATTATAACATTATTTATAATACTAGAAAATTAGAAACAACCTAAAAATCTAACTGTAAAGCAATGGTTCTCAACCAGGGTGGTTTTGCTCCCAAGGGACATTTGGACATGTCTGGAGACATTTTTGGTTGTCACAACTTGAGGGAGGGTGCTACTAGCATCTAAGTGGGTAGAGGCCAGGTATGCTGCTAAATATCCTAGAATGTGCAGGACGGCCCCCTGCAATGAAGAATCACTGGGCCCAAAATATCAACAGTGCCAAGAGTGAGAATACATACACACACACACACACACACACACACACACACACACACACACACACACATTCTCCAGGAAAATATTTAAATATGCGACAGATATTGACAATTGGTAATATCTGAGAATATGTTTGATTTTAATTTTTCCTTTATGTCTTCCAGTATTTTCTCTTTTATTTTTTGAGTATACGTTTTAATGAGAAAAATGTATGTAAATGGTAGAATGACACTGCTGTGCACAAATGGCAATCTCTTGCCTTCCTGTATTTTCTAAAATTTTAGCCAGAATATATTGGATTTTCTATTAGTCAGCGTTCTCCAGAGAATTGAGTCATACATTTATGGAGGCTGGGAAGTCCCACAATCAGCTGTCTGCAAGTTAGAGAACCAGGAAAGCCATTGATCTAATTCATTCTGAGTCCAAAAGCCTGAGAACCTATAGGGTTTATGGTGTACATCCTGGTGTGAGTTTGAGAACCAAGAGTGCCAGCATGTGAGGGCAGGGAAGGATGGATGTCCCAGCTCAGACAGAGGGCAAATTTACCCTTCCTCTACCTTTTTGGTCTATTCAGGCCCTCAGTGGGTTAGATGATGCTCACTTGCACTGGTGAAGATGATCTTTACCTAGTCTACTGATTCAAATGCTAATATCTTCTGGAAACACTCTTATAGACATACCCAGAGATAATGTTTTACCAGCTATCTAGGTATCCCTTAGCCCAGTCAAGTTGGCATATAAATTAACCATCATAGACTTATAATTAAAAGAAAAAAATTGTCTACAGCCATGCTACCCTGAAGAAGCCTGATCCCGTCTGATCTCAGAAGCTAAGCAGGGTCAGGCCTGGTTAGTACTTAGATGGGAGACCACCTAGGAATACCAGGTGCTGTAAGTGTAAAAAATAAAAAATAAGGGACTGTAAGCTGAAAAAGTCCTTGCAATCTGTGAGGTCAACCAAGGGTTACCTTGCCAAAAAAAAAAAGAAAAAGAAAAAGAAAAAATTTGCTGATCATTAAGGATGTGCCAGGCAGCATTGCAAGGCCTAGGGAATCAGCTCTGATAAGTCCTGGCCTTCATAGAACTCACAGGAAAGAAGTGAAGCCAAACAATAGACAAGGAAGCAAAAAACAAGCCAGATACTTTCTACTAGTACTAAATGCAATAAATAAAATAAGTAGAATGACAACACAGGCAGGAACCAGGAAGAGGATGGTTGGGGGCTCCTTGGGCTAAGACAGCTAAGGATGACTAATATGAGCTGAGACCTTGAGACCTTAAGGTTGAGAAGGAGATGGTGTATGGAATGCTGGGGAAGAGCATTCCAGACAGAGGGCTCACGTCAATCATCATGGGAGTGTTTGGAGAAGTTCAGGTTGCTGCGTGGCCTGCCCAGACCAGGGGGTCACCTGTACACACAGTGCTGAATAGGTGCAGTACCTCTCCCAAGAATTTATTACACTCTACAATAAGGAAAGTAATCTACTTTCCATTAAATTTCATTTACGAAGTTCAAAGTACCAGTGATGGGCTATAATCCTACATTCCTCAGTGTTTACAACATAGGGATGCTGGGCTCTAGCAGATACATTCAGGGAAATTCTAGTACATAGAGATTTTAGAAAGAAAGTGTTCTTCTCCCCTAGTGAGGATTCTTGTGTTTGGAGATTCACTGGAGCCAACAACATCTAGACTATTATGTGCATGTCTGACTGACAACCCAAGAAAGTAGAGACTGTGCCAGTAAAAGCCCATTAAAGTGCCAAGAGAAAAATCAGGGAACTTGACAGGAAATAAATTTTAAAGTTAAGCCTCTATGGAAAGGACAGAAAACTACAATGTTAACTAGAGGTTACCTCCGAGTAGCAGGGTTATGATGACTTTAATGGTCTTTGCTTATTTTCTACAATGAACCTGTATTTTGTAATAAAAGAAAAACCATGAAGAGTGTATTTATGAGGGCCTTTCAAATTCTAAAATTGGAGAATTTTTGAAATCTAGAATTGGGTAAGACTTTGATGCAGTGATTGTGAGATTGGAGCCTATAGGTGCCAGACCCATAATGTATATGAAAGAAGCAGGCTAAGTGGTGAGCATGCAAAGGGAAGTCCCAAATTGGGGATGCCCTGGAGAAGGGAGCACAGAAGGGTGAGGTGAGGGGCCAGGGGATGGAAGCTGGGTGGGCAGTCCCACTCAGCACTAGTCATTTCTGCTTTGGAGGAAAGTGAACACAGTTATTAGATCTTCCCATTCTCTAAGAAAAGCCAAACAAATCTCAGCAGTAAATGTAGGATTCTATGTCAAACCTTGAGAAACACCATACTGGGCAGAGAAAACACATCTACTGTAGTAGGTTGTTCCTGTGCTGCCACTTTGCAGCCTCTGCTTTAGTGTTTTGATTTTTGTTTGTTTGTTTGTTTTTAGTTGAACTTACTTCCTGTTCTGTGCAAAAATCTCTTCTCAGCTGTTAAGGGACCAAGGTGAAAAGAGAACTCTCACTTCCTATCTGGGGCCCAGCAGCATCTGGAACACTTTGATCCTCATAATCCTTGTTCATGGGGAATATTAATGATTTAATCTCTCAAGCTCACTCCCTCTCCTATGCAGCCATATCAGTGAGATTTACAGACAAGACTCAGAGAAATCCAGGTGGAGCAGAACACATCCTGACTCGGTTTTGCCACAGACAGCAAAACTGCCTTCAGAAAATCAGCCTCAGCCCCACCACAGAAGTAGCCAGTAAACTTCCCAGTCATGGGCGAAGTGACAGCAGAGGAGGTGGAGAAGTTCCTGGATTCTAATATTGGCTTTGCCAAACAGTATTACAACCTCCGCTACCGGGCTAAGGTCATCTCAGACCTGCTGGGGGCCAAAGAGGCAGCTGTAGACTTTAGCAACTATCATTCGTTGAACAGTGTGGAGGAGAGTGAAATCATCTTTGACCTTCTGCGAGATTTTCAGGAGAATTTGCAGGCAGAGAAATGCATCTTCAACGTCATGAAGAAGTTGTGCTTCCTCTTGCAGGCAGACCGCATGAGCCTGTTCATGTACAGGGCTCGAAATGGCATCGCGGAGCTAGCCACACGACTCTTCAATGTCCACAAAGATGCCGTTCTTGAAGACTGCTTGGTGGTGCCCGACTCGGAGATTGTGTTCCCCCTGGACATGGGCGTGGTGGGCCACGTTGCACACTCTAAAAAGGTTGTCAACGTCCCCAACACAGAAGAGGTATCTTCTTCCCTATCAGAGGGAGGGCAAGGAGGCATTATTCCATGGGGTTCCGGGGTACAAGTAGGGTGGGGAGCTGCTGGCCACCAAGACTGGGCTGATGGTGACTTGGTGCTTCCCTTTATTTATTTATAACATTTTTTATTTTGGAAAAAAAATCAAACTTAAAGTTGAGTTTTAAAATAGTACAAAAAACTGTGTATCTTTCATCTAAACCTACCAATTGTTCGCACCTTGCCTCATTTGCTTTATGTCTCCATTTTTTCTGGTTTAAAGGGAAAAAGGGAGGGGGCTTCAGAGATCATCTCATCCAACTGACTTTATTTAATGAGTGAGAAGCCTGGAGCCAGGAGAGCTTGAGAAAGGACTTGCTCAAAGTCATCAGTGAGGTAGGGCAGAGATGGGACTTCACATCCAGAGACACAGGAATTCAAATGGGTCATCTTTTTGATTTGGGTTCTTCGGCAAGATAAGAAATCTGGACTTGGGCCTCTGTGGGAAATGGTTTTCTTGAAACACATTGGGTGGGACCTCCCATGGAGTTTTTCTCTCCCACATCTCCCCTTGGACATCCAAGGGTAGGGGTAATGGTTCTGCACACAGGGGGCTTTCCCGAGGACTCCTCCAGCTGGATTAGAGTCTGTTCTCCCTTCAAGTCTCTCTAGACTTTCATTGTAACCAACATGGATTGTCACAGTCTTATGACATGCTCCGATTATCACTGTTTTACAGATGATAAAACTGAAACCCAGAAAGGTTAAGTAACTTGTTCAGAGTCACACTGATAGAAAGTGGCAGAGTGGAAATTTGAACCCAGGTACTCTGGCTTTGTGCCCATGCTCTTCACTGCTCTGCTTTTCTATACTTCATCCTTATTTATAAAATGAGTCACTAGACTAGGTGCTCTTTACCAAAGTCTACTTCAAATCATATGGAAGAAAGTTAAGATGTTAAGCTTTGAGGTCAGATCTGGGTGTAAATCATGACTTAGTCACTTTCTAAGAATACAGTTTTGGCAAAGTGTTTGGCATGTCTGGGCTCACTTCCTAATTTATAAAATGGGGTGAGAATACCTACCTTGCAGTGTTGTAGGATAGAATGAGATAATTATTTCTCATCTAACAAGGTCCAGGGCAAATTATAATGGCCCATACTGGCAGCTCCTGCTTCTTGTTACTATTATTACTGTTTTGTTGTTGTTAGGATGGGTGCTGTACCAGCTCTGCATGGGATTTGGAGAAGAATCCAGTCTTGCCCTTCTGGAGCTTTCAGTTTAGATTCTATTTGTGGGAAAAACAGAGAACAGAGGTGCCAACAGCTTCTCTGGACCCTAGTGTTGAGGCACTGAGGTTTTAGGAAGGTTCTCTGAGTCTAAAAGATCCCAGTCTAGGAGTCTGCTTAGGCTTGCGCTAAAGGACAGTCCTGTTTCACTCTGGAAGTGACACCTGTGTTTCTCTGGGAGCTTTTCAGCCTTGGGAAGTCTTCCTGGCTGGTGATTCAGGCCTGGGGGATTCAAGTCAGTCCGGACCAGCCATTCTTGTGTGCTTGGCACTTGCATGTATTTGCTTCTCTTATGATTCCTTTTAAGAAATCTTATTCTGTTTGGGGCTCTGATAGTAACTGGGGGTTGGATGGAGAATGAGGAGGAAGATGGTATAGACTGGGGTCTAGGTTGTCCCTAAACCACCAATAAGTGACACTCTGAGTCTTGAGTGCCCTCAAAAACCTGGGAAATGGGTTACAATCATGGCATTTTTGAAATGGGAAGCCATGAACGGAGAAGTTTCCCTGGGTTGTAATATAGCTCCCCATGCTCTGGCTAATTCCTATTCATCCTTGGGATATCCTCAGGAAGATTTGCCATTAGGATTGCCAGATAAAATATAGGATGCTCAGTTAAATTTGTTAGATAAATAAAGAATAATTTTCAGTATAAGTAGGTCCTGTGTAATATTTAGGACATACTTATACTGAAATTGATTTTTTATTTATCTGAAATTCAAATGTAACTAAGCATCCTGTGTTTATCTGCTAAATCTGGCAACCCTACTTGCCATTTAATAGTTATTTGTATATTTATTCTTTACCCTGTCACTTATTAGGGAAGTCCATGAAGACTGTCTGATCCTGTCTGTCTCATTTACCGCTAGTTTCTGGCCCCTAGTCCAGTGCCTGGGACAGAGTGGGTATTCAGTACAATTTATTGAGTGAATGAATAAATGATGGCCCCTCTCTAGTTGACCGTGATATTGTGCTCTATAATCAGAAATATATATTTGGCATTTATCCTGCCTCTTGACACAGAACTCCCAAGACCTTTGTAATTCCCTGAGTGATAGGAGCATCTGACACAGAGCTTCTAAATCCTCTTGGAATTTCCTGGGTGGTATGTGTGCTTTTCTTCTAATGAAGGAACCTTGTGTGCTTTTCTTCTAATGAAGGAACCTTGGTGGGTTCCAGGATGGGAACTGGTCATGAGAAAGACCAAGCCATGATCAGATGCTTGGAACTTTCATCCTCACCCCCCATATTCCAGAGAGGGTAAAGGGGCTAGAAATGGAGTATAATTATTCATGCCTGTGTAATGAAGCCTCCATAAAAATCCCAAAGTTTGAGGTTCAGAAAGCTTCTGCGTTGGTGAACACATCCACATGCCAGGAGGGTGGCGCATCCCACCTTCAGAGGGATAGAAGCTTCTGCGTTCAGGTCCCTCCTTGACCTTGCCCTGTGTATCTCTTCATGTGGTTGTTTATCTGTATCATTTATTATGTGATAAACTGGTGAGCATAAGCGTTTCTCTGAGTTCCATGAACTGTTCTAACAAATTATCCAACCCAAGGAGGGGGTCATGGGAACTCCAGTTTACAGCTGATCAGTCAGAAACACAGGAGACAACCTGGGACTTGCTATTGGGGTCTGTAGTGGGGGCATTCTTATGAGACTGAACCATTAACTTGTGAGATCGAATGCTAACTCCAGGTAGATAGTGTCAGAACTGAATTGTAGGATGCTCAGCTGATGTTGGAGAATTTGTCAGTGTTGGAAAAAATACCCACACATCTGGTGTCGGAAATGTGGTAGTAAGGGGCGAGTCAAGGAAAACAGTGAGTTTTTCCTAGACACCAAGAAATCCCATTTCTGAAGACTGAACCTGAGAGGATTATCTTTCCAGGGACTCTCACAGCCATCGTCCTGCTCTCCTGCTCTCCTGCTCTTCCTATGAGACTGGGAACTCAGTGCTCTAGACCAGAAAGAAACCTCAAAGAGAATCTGGTTCAACACTCTAGTTTTGCCAGAGAAGAAACTGAGGCCCAGAGAGGTTTCAACTACTGACAATGTACTGATTGGCTCCTGAGGCCACTCAGAGGACACTCCATAGCTGGGGCTTCAGGGTACCGCTTATCCCACAGGGGCTTCCTACATTATGGTTTGGATTGCAAGTTCATGTTTTACATAATGTCCCCACTATACTATACTGTAACCCAATGAGGATAGCCTCATCTTTCATACTGGTCTTGGCATCTCCAGTGCCTCCCACAGAGCCAGTGCTCAGTAATTATGAATGAACGAATTAATGAATGAATGAAGTGGCGATATCACTTGCTAGCAAAGGAATTGTCTATAAAATAGGGAAAGTGACAGTTCTGTGTGATAGGGCTGACGTGAGAGTTAATGAGATCATATATGTAAGTCGTCTGGCTCTGGGCCTAGGACATCGTTATTATTCACTAAACAGTAGATTTCATCATGAGACACGTTGGGTTTGTAACTGAATGTTTGAAAGAGAAATTGAGGAATGTGAGAATGAGAAGCATGTATTCCATTGCATTGGGAATAAAAATCTAAACCATTTACCATGGCCTCCAAGGCTCTGCAGGATAAGTCCTGCCCGCCTCTCTCCCTCCCTTGCCCTTCACTCTCCCTCCCTCCCCATGCTTCAGCTACACTGGTCTTCTTTCTGTTTCTCAGATCATTGCCCCTCTTGGCCTTTGTCTTCTCTGTGTTCCCTGCTTCACATGCCTGGCTCTTCTGATGCTTTACTTCTCAGCCTTACTTCTTCAGAGAATCATCCCTGGCTGCCATGACTGACTAAAGTAGCTTTGGCCTGCCATCCCTTCCATCACTTTCTATAGCATCGTCCAGCTTATCTACTTCAAAGCAGTTACCACAACCTGAAGAGAGACTGTTTAGTTGTTTACTTGCTTTTTGTCTGCCTACTCTGTTTGTCTGCCTTTCCCATTTCACCAGGGAAAGAATTTTGCCCCTTTTGTTCATTGCTGTAACCCCAGGGTTTAGAAAAATGCCTACCATACTTAGAGAAGGCGCTCTGTTAATGTTAACTGAGCGAATGAATGACTTGGGGTTTTCCCTAGCTGGCATCTGATTCCTGGGCTTTGAAACAAAGAGCTTGAACTATGTGGTTTCTAAGGCCCCTTCTGTCTCTGATAATCTTAGGTTCTATGACACAGTCGTTTAGAAGACTTTATATGCCGAAAATACAAGGATGACAATGACTGCGCAAATGCCAGTCAATTAGTAGTGGTATGATTTGTGAGGGGAGTTCCTGGGCTGAGAATTCAGTGGGAAGGAGGGTTGTGGTGGATTTAGTAACATCTGCCTCATATGCAAGTCAAACTCAAATATTGATTTCCTTGGTAGAGATGAATATTGCAAGCCTGATCTGACCTTATGAAAAGAATCTGAGCGTGCCCTACCCAGACCCGGGTTTGGAGATTCATCGGTGTCCTTAGAGAATGACATGGAAAAATGCTTTGTGGCTAATGCCTCTTTAGAGATTTTGCTTAATCCTCCAGGGCTAATTCAAGCACAGCATGACAGGTTTCTCTTAATTCCTTTACCCTTCACCTGCTTTGAGACAGCTTCATCCACGACAATGCTGTTGCCATTTTATTTAATCCCAGTCCAGCTGGAAGAAATCCATAGATACAGAGCATCACACTGAATTTCTGAATCGTGGGAAAGATTCTGCACACTCATTTCATGTAGAGCTCTCTGAATTGGCTCTATGAAATACATTTCCATCCTCAGAACAGCGTGAACTGTGAAAAATCTAGGCTGGCTTGTGTCCCAAGCAAAGCTCATGGTTGGGAAACCTTACGCTGCTACCAGGAAACAGAAAGGTGGATTCTTTTGGATTTAAGACAGTAATTCAAGATTTGACTCCTCTTTCTGACCTCAAGGACCACACCGCCCTATAATGGCCTCCCTGGCTGCCTTAGGGTGGAGTATGGGAGTGTGTGCTTCTCTTGAACTCTCACAGTTTTGAGCCAACCACAGTGTCCTGTATTACTATTATTGGTTATCTGTGAGCTGGCCTGAAATCTAGTCTCCCCTGTACCTCCAGTGTTTAGCATAAGACCTGACTCACGGTAAGGCTCCCATTATATTTGTGGAATGGAGATATCCCCTGGACTGACTTAGAATTGGATTGTTAAAAAAGCTCAAAGTAGAATATTCTTTTGTTCAATAACCTTGACCCAGGTGTAACCTCGACCAGGCTTCCCTGAAAAGGCAGCAGAGCCGAGAGCAGATTTTGGAGTCACACACACACAAGTAACAAGTAACTTTAACCTTGAGTTTCAGTTTCCTTTTCTGGAAAATGGGCAACTGATGGTGTCCATCTCATAGGTTATTGAGAAGATTAAAGTGAGGCGATACGGTAAAGTGCCAGGCACAATGTTTGCTAGCGATTGTGATTATTATACTCGTGAAAGTCTTTTCCTCACTCAAGTTTCTATTTTGGTTTTAATTGTTATCACCTCGAGAGCTTTCTTTAAACCTTCCTCCCCAAGCGAAGTCAACACCCCTGTCCCCCACTCCCAGGACCATCCCCCAGTGCTTTGCTCACATCTGCTCCATAGTCCTTAGTAGGCTGAATCTCAGACTTTCTTCTTCACCTGGACCCTGGAGGCTTCCAGGGCAGAAATCCTCTCTGATCGCCTTGCTCCTGATGAAGGGAAATTGATAAAAATGACTTCATTCTCTTGTCAACAAGAGAATGAGGAGCCCCCTCACCCCACTCCTTACCATGGGCACCTAGGGTTTGGGGTTGTTTTATTGTCTTTGCTCTTCATTTGTTCATGCATGGTTATCTCTGCCTTGCTTCAGGATGAACATTTCTGTGACTTCGTGGACACACTCACAGAGTACCAGACCAAGAACATCTTGGCTTCCCCCATAATGAATGGGAAGGACGTGGTGGCCATAATCATGGCTGTGAATAAAGTGGGTGGGCCCCACTTCACCAAGAGAGATGAAGAGGTAAGAAGATTTTAGAAACTGCTGGAGTGGCCATGCCAGCACGTTCTCCCAGCTCATGAAGTCCTCTGAACCTTGCTATTTGGCCTGGCCTCGGTTTCTCCACCTGTAAGACAAGGGGGTTAGTCTGATGCTCTCTGAGGGAGGCAGGACAGAGTAATGGTTAAGACATTGGGCTTTGGAGCCAAGAATGTAGGGATGATTGTTCTACTCTGCTAATATCTAGCTGAGTTGGACAAGTTACTTAATTTCTGTGAACCTCTATTTTCTTATCTATGAGAAATAATTACTTGGGGCTTTCCCTATTTTGGCATCTGATTCCTGAGCTTTAAAATATAGTTTTAAAATGGGAATAACTTTACAGTCTCCATCTCTTGGGGTAATTGTGGTGATCAGATAACATATATAAATGACATCACAGGGACTGCAAACAATAAATAGTAACTATTTTTCATTAATACACTCCATCAGCATCCTACATTCTGTGAGTTTTATACTCTTAAAATGTAATATTTTATGAGTTGAGTCAGCATTCCATAATCTATTTGCTCAAATTGTCTCTGATGAAGCTTTAAAAATATTCAGACATTTGCTGATGGGAGAAGTGGCCACAGAAAGGATTTCTCCTTCTCATCTATTTCCCCTCATGCTCTTTGATTTTCAGATTCTTCTTAAGTACCTAAATTTTGCAAATCTAATCATGAAGGTGTTCCACCTGAGTTACTTGCACAACTGTGAGACCCGGCGTGGCCAGGTAAGGGGGTGGCTCAAGGGACTGGACTGGACACATGCCTTTACTGAAGCATTGGAGTGGTCAGGCTGGAAAGGCAGCCTAGGAATCAGCATAAAGTGTCTTTGCAGCATCTCCGGTGTTGTGAGGTAGTGGATATATGTAAAGTTATATTCCAGAGTTATTACCTGCACGAGTTTTCAAGCTTGGATTTGAATCCCTGTTAAGCCATTTATCAGCTCTAAGACCCTGAGCAAATCACTTAGCCTCTCCAAGCTTCAGTCTCCCCATTTGAAAAATGGAGATAATTATGGTTCCACTCTTAAATGATTATTGTCAATAGTAAATGAAATAATGTGTGTAGAGCACTAATACTTAATCCACGTTCGTTATTATTATTCTCTTTAACAAACTATGAGATAAAACAAATGGAAAGAGTTGCAAGCTGGCCAGTTACTTCACCTCCTTGAACCTCAGTTTCTCCATCTATAAAAATGGGGATAATTATCCTGTCTCTATCTCAGGGCTGCTGTGAGGATTAAATGAGATAAACTCTAGAAAGCTTCACCAAGACAAGGGGGTTGCTATTATTCTCTCGCTAGTGAGTTCTGCTTTGTGCCTCAAAAAATTTGACGATGTTTTTGTGTTTTTTCAGATACTGCTGTGGTCTGGCAGCAAAGTCTTTGAAGAGCTTACGGACATAGAGAGACAGTTCCACAAAGCCCTGTACACGGTCCGAGCCTTCCTCAACTGCGACAGATACTCCGTGGGGCTCTTAGACATGACCAAGCAAAAGGTGAGAAAGGAGCGTACCTCTCTCTCCAAGAGCAGGTTACATACACTCTGAGAGGAGCCCAGGCTTGTTTTGCCCATTTAGTTGCACAGGGATGAGGCTGGGAGGATGCGGATAGTTGTGAAAAGTTTTTCATAGTTTTATACTTTAAAAGAGAAAAGCCGATATAGGGCAAGGTGAGTACAAACAACCTGTATCTTCCCTAGTCAGCTGGAAAAGAAAGCGCATGTGAGAAGGCTTGATGAGGTGGTGAAGGTGAGTAATAAAGAAGTTTCTTTGTGGGGGAAAGTCCAGAAAGAAGAAAGTTGCCAACTTCAGGAATTCTCAGAAAATGCATTCAGAGGTGGGCAAAAACCTTTCCTACGGTTTGTAGAGCCCAGGGTTGACCCAGGCAAGTGAAGTGGAGGCAGATACTTAGGTCTGTTCCATTAAAATGCTCAGGGGCTGGATTTGCCCCAAATGCATTGATTAGGGAGGCAGAGCCTGAGAAAGTCTCTAGCTCTGTTTGTTAGCTAGGTTTCCCTAAACTAACACTCCCATTGCTCTTGCTCTATCTCTGCTCCTGAGGCTAATCATTTTCTGCCTTGGAATAGATTTCTAGAGTTACCTAGATTTGTGATTTCCTATCCCAAAGACCCAAGGTCAAGGATTCCTGTCAGTTTCATTTTGTACACCTTGTCATGCTGAGTGTGGTGCCCAGACCAGTGGAGACCCTCCAGATATTTGGTTGAATGAATACGTGAATTACAAGATCTGGGGTTGGAAAAGACCTTAGATCTAGCACAGACTCCCAAATTTCACAGAATCTTCTGAGGAACTGTTTAAAAATTGCTGGGCTACATTTCCTGATTATCTGCTTTTTATACTTAATGCTTTGTGAATATCTTTCTATGTCAGTATACATGGATTCCGTTTAATAAGTCTTTATGTTGAAATATAACATATACACAGAGAAGAGCACTAATTATAGGTGAATAGTTTAATAATTTATCACATCCTCATGTAACCATCAATAAGATGAAAAAAATAGAACATTTCTAACCCTTCAAAAGCCCCTTCCTTACCCCTTTGCAGTAACTTTGAAGTCCATATGAATGGAATCACACAAATACGTGCTCTTTGGTATCCAGCTTCTTTTGATCATTTTGATTGTAAACTCAGTCCTTGTTGCTCCACATAACATTTGTTCATTCATTTTCATTCCCTCAGAATGTTCCATTATATTAATAACCTACAAAATATTTATTTTTTCTACTATCGATGGACATCTGAGTTTTCAAGTTTGGGCTATTCTGAATATTATTATTATGAACACTCTAATACATATCTTTTGGTACACAGTCGAATCCATTTCTTTTAGGCATTTTCCGAGGATTAGAAGTTCTGGGTAACAGTATTAGTAGATATTGCCCATCTGATTTTCAAAATGAATGTACCATTTTATCCTCCTGCCAGCAATGTAGGAGGGGTTCCTCCCCAGTTCTTGGTATTGCCAGTCTTATTAATTGTTGTGAGCAGGTAGTGTTATCTTTTTGGTTATTAACATGCATTCTCCTAATTACTGATGAGTTTGAACATTTTTTCATGTTTATTGGTCATTTGGATATCTTCTTTTGTGTAGTGCCTGTTCGAGTCTTTTCTCCATTAAAAAAAAAAAATCTGTTGCCTTTTTGATGTTACTGATTAGTGGGAGTGCTTTACAAATTATGGATATGGGTCCTCCTGTTGAATACACACATTGCAAATATTTCGCCCCACTCTGTGCTTTCTTTCTCTTAATAGTATGTTTTGAGGAATGTAAGTTGTGAGTTCTAATGTAGGCCAATTTACCAATCTTTCCCTTTAGGGTTATTGGTGTTTGTGCCCTAAGGTGATGTAAATACTCACGTTAACTTCTAAAAGCTTTATTGTTTTAACTTCTGCATGGAGTTCTACCATCTACCTGGAATACTTAAAGTGTGTAGTGTGAGGTCAGTATTAATTTTTCCATGTGGCTATCCAATTGACCCAGCACTATTTATTGAAAAAAACCTTTTTTTCCTCGTTCTTCTATTAAAAAGACTGCCTTTCCCTATCATACCTCTATCAACAATCAAGTGTCCATATATATGGAGTCTGTTTCTGGACTCTCTATTTCTCCCATTGGTATATTTATCTATTCTTCTGCAATATCATACTGTCTTAATTACATTATCTTTATAAAATGTCTTGATATCATTCACTAGTAAAAAGACCTATAGGTCTGTTGTTATTATATATTAGACTTTTTCAACATGTTTTATGTGTCTTACACACTTGTGTTTTGCATCCTTTTGTATTTTTGTTTTTCAATTTAGATATTTGTTCTTATCTATCTTTCATTAATCACCAATCCTTCAGTTGTGTCTAATTGGCTGTTAAAACTATCTATTGTGTTCTTAATTTCATGTATTTTTCAATCTTAGAAATTTCATTTCATTCTTTTTTTGTAGTTTCCAGTTCTCTGCTAAAATTCTCTATTCTGTATTTGACTTCTTGGACATAATCAGTTATTTTAGAGTCTGGGTATGACTCTGTAATATCTGTAGATACCTTCTATGACTCTGTTCCTGTAATCTGCTTCCCTCTTGATTTTTCAGTTAATTCTTATCTTATATATCTATTATTTTTGTTGGAAAACTTTTCAAGGGCTAGTCTATTTTGGTTCACTTTTATACCTAGGGCATAAACCTTCGGGGAGATCCCAGCCAAAAGTCTGGGGTGTTTTCAAAGGTATTCCTATTTGGCAGACCCTAAATTCCAGTTTTGTTCTTCTAGCCCATGAATCTGCTGAAAGCTTTGCTTAGCTTCCTAGCTGCTCCACATCATCTTTGGTATTAACAAGGGGTCAAAAGGAAAACTTGAATCCAATGTTGGGCTCACATAGCCAGGCTTCCCTTCTCTGTGGGATCTTGGCCCATCAAGTCCTTGCTGCCTTGCTAGCTCCATGACTCCTTCAAAAAAATATTTATACATATATACACACATACACACAGTCTAGATTTTATAGTTATTCTCAGTCAGAGGATTGGTTTGGAACAAACGAACCACCATTAGCCGAAGTAGAAATCCTCTTCCTGTGTTCTTTAGCCCACTTGGAGTTATCTCATTCTTTTGAATAGTATGGGTATGCCATATTAATTTATTCTTTCTCCTATTGCTGAGCATTTAAATCATTTTTAAGCAGTCTTGCAATTGAAGATGATTCTGCAGCATACAATCATGGAGTTAAATCTCTACACTCTCGAACAGAGAATATCTACATAATAGAGCTGTGGAAGTGGAATTATTGGGACAAAATTTTATTTTGTTTTCCCCACATTTTCTCTCTAAAGACTGTACTATTTTACACTTGTGTTCATGCTTCATGAGCGTTCCATTTTCCCATGCTCCTACCAATTCTGAATGTCATACATCTTTTTATTTTTCCTATCCGAATGGGCAAAAATTGTTATTGCTTTTTACTTCTGATTGTTTTCTCACTGATTACCAGTGAGGGTAAATATATTTTGTTTGTTTGTAATTTAATTTTTCTTTCTTCATGTATTACCCTGACATATCATTTTTCCACCTTTAAAATTGAATTGTCTATTTCTTATTAAAATATAAGAGTACTTTATATATGATAAAAGTTGTATATCTGTCACACAGGCTACAACCATATTTTCCCTTCCTGTGGATCATATTTTAACTTTGTTTATGTCATGTTTCATCATATAGAAGACTTAAATTTTCTTTTATGGCTTCCGAATTTTGGATTTGTTTAAGAAAGACTTCTCTATCCTCAATATTATAAAGAGAATATAAAATAATATAATGTGTTCTCCTCTAGTATTTTATTGTTTTGATTACTCTGTATTAATCTTTCATCCATCTTGAAATTATGTATGAGTATGATGTGAGGTAGGAGTAAGTTTGTCCCCCCCGACCCCATATTTTCTCAGTGGAACAGTAGTCTACATTTGCTCCACTGTTTTGAAATGCCACAATTTTGATATGCCATTTTATCATGAACCAGAATTCCATATGCTCATGGGTCTATTATTCTCATTTTTGCCTTTAAAATAGCTCCCTAAGTGATTCTGGTACAGTTGGGCCATATACTGACTTTAGGAAGCCTCTGGTTCTAATGTGGTCATCCATTTGATTTTTGCATACTCTTAAAATATTTTGCCAAATATTGCTAAGTCCAGCAATAAGCTCTTTCATACTAATTCAGAAAGTAGTATATGAATGAATCCATACAAATGAATGGTTTTTTTTTTTTAAGCCAAAAGAATTTCTGAGTAGTTGAATTCAGAAACCTCCATTTTAAGGTGCTCAGTTTGTACCTTAAATGATCTGCCCCCAGGTGCAGGCAGCTCTATGCCCTCTGTTTCTTTTGAACTCTCTCTCGAAAGGGAAAGTCACATTTCAGCAAAAATATTCTGATTTGGTCATCCCCAAAAGATGGAACAACCTGGCAATTAGAGGCGAGCTGAGCTACCTACAATCACTCTAAAAACCTATACCCACTCCTCTGCCCCGGGTAGCTAAGCTCTTACCTGAGCTACTGACTTTATGAAAGAAATCAATAAAAGCCACTGAATTATACACTTGAACTTGGTGAATTGTATGGCATGTGAATTATATCTCAGTTAAGCTGTTTAAAAATCAAAGAAAGAAGAAAAATGAGAAAGAAAGAGAGAGGAAGGCAGGCATAAACATGCCCCACTTTCCACCCAACCCCTTGCTGACAACTTCTGTTTATTTCTGGAACAATCAATCTTCAGAGACACTCAGTGTTTGACACAGATGACGTCAGCACCAAGTACTTTTCCTTCTCCTGGGCTCCTCTAATATTCGTGTTCTTCCATTTCTGTTTTGGTTCTTACCCCATCTCCCTTACTATAGTTACTCGAGTACTTGATTGTCTCCTCCATGAGACAGTAAGTTCCCCCAAGGCACACACTGTGCCTTATCCATCTCAGTATATCTAGTGTGACTCAGGTAGGCCTTGAGTTCAGATTTTCACCCAGAATTTCTTCCTATTGTCAGTAGTCAAGAAAAATCTGAATTTCATGTGACTCCCTTCTCCTTGTTCTCTAGATGATATTAGAATAGGCAAACTGCCATGGCAAACATGTTCAAACAAGAGAGAGACCAAGAACAGGAAAGACGGGCATCCTACCCACCATAACCCAGCGCTAATTGATCACTGTCCCCAAACACCAACAGACGAATGAACAGAGCAGGCACTGGAGGACAGAGGCCTCCTCTGCAGGCCCAGGCTCCACCCACCACAAGCTGTGCAGCTCTGCAAGCAGTAGAACCGAAGGAGAAGTAGCAGGGAAAAGCCCAAGCACCATCTCAGTCAGTTTCTTCTCCTGGGCCTGCATGACAGTGCAATGCTGGCCCTTTTCTCTCTTCCCCTGTCTTTGCTAGTTGTCTTAGGCATCATCCTTTCTTCTTGGATCTCAGATATGAATTGATCTGTCCATATTTGGCACTACTGTTTTTTCTTTCTTATCTGGGAAAAATATTTTTTTCCTGATCATGAAAGCAATAAAGTTTACTATGGAAACATTGCTAAATAAATTATAGTCTTATTCTAATCACCCAGAGAAAACCAGTTGTTAATGATTTGTTGAGAATTTTTGAGAGCATTTTCTGTGCATAGTTAAACATTGAGATTACATGATCTATAATTTTTTGTCACCTCACATTTTTTACTCATCAGTGTATCATGAACACCTTTTTAATCAATACATAAACATCTGTAGCATCATTGTTATTAGGTGTACCATAATTGACTTAATAAGTCCCCTCTTATTAGACACTTAGGTTGTTTCTAATTTTTTACTATTATAAATGATACTGCAAGGAACATTGCTTTAGCTAAACCTTCAATCATGTATTTTCACGACATGTTAATTATTGTTTTTCTCATTCCTAGGAATTTTTTGACGTTTGGCCAGTCCTGATGGGTGAGGCTCCACCTTACACTGGCCCCAGGACTCCAGATGGAAGGGTAGGTCTCTCTCTGGCAGATTCAGTATGATCAAATGTTGAATGAAATGAAAATGTCAGGCACTGTAGACCCTGCTGATGTTTTTTTTATCACTTGAATATTTATCTTCTCTGGGTTGGGTTTTCTCCTTTGAAGTTATGGTAATTCCTTATAATTGTCAAGATTTACAAATCTATCTTTTTACTTAAAAATTTTTTTTGAATTGGTAGCTTAGCAATTAAAAATCAAGATATTTCCCATAAATATCTATATTCTCGGTTTCTTTTAAAAAGGTAGAAAATCTGTCAAAATTGGACCCGCAATCCCACAGGGTTAATTCAATTGGAGCTGAGTATCGGCTGTCTCTTTGGAATGTGGCCTGAGCTCTCTAGTTTGCCACAGTCCCTCCTCATCACTCCCTCTTGTGTACACTCGGCCCCCTGCTTTTGTTTATGTTTCTATTGGGCCTATAGCACTTGAGTTTGTTATCTCTGGTCTCATACCATTGCTTCATTTTAAAGGTGAAGCACAAACACTTTAGAGAAGCTAAAATGATACAGGTGGGGATGTGATGATGATGCAGGGTAAACAGACTTAGCACTCAAATGGCCTATAGCACCCACAGAATGACTGAATGATCTTAGCTGAGGCCAGACAGGATAAGCAAGCAGCAGAGTCATCCCCTGAATTGAGTTTTAGTCCAGTGCTCTTTCCCACAAGCTCTTTTAGCCTATCTGAAATTTCTGCTAGGAGGCTTGATCCCACCCAGCCCACCTTAACCCTACCCCAAATAAAGGGCTATGTGTGTATGTGTGTATGTGTGTATGATAGACTTTATTTAGTCTTAATTCAAATTCTTGCTTATGAGTTTCATATACACACCCGAAAATATTTTAACCTTGGAATCTACGTGGTCTGCTGTGCTTTATCCAAAGTGACCTTTATAACCTGCTGGTGTCCAGTTTCAAACTACTCTTTTACCCATACAATTTTGTGATTGCATTTGGGAAGACTGACTCTTCAAGGAGTGTATCATGTGCCACTGTCAAAAACGATTTGGGGACACCTTTCCTTTTGAAGTACAGCTTTTTATGTTGACAGTGCTGACATGTTACCACTGAGTTTTTTCTCCAATTACCATATGAGCTGAACATGTATCTTCTCGAAATTTACAAGGGGAAGAACTAGAATAGAGATCACCATAGCTTTCAGACACCACCAACTTCAATTAACTTCAGTTTCCGTAGCAACTTTGATATTCAGCTCCCTGAGCTGAGTCTTGAGGTTAGAGGTCACCTCCAACTCCAGGACGGCCAGAGAAATGTTGGGCTCTAACTAATCTGTCGCTTCACCTTCAAGCACCCCAGTCTTTAAAATTGAACTGAACAGGACCTTTCCTCACTGAGTGCCAGCCCAGGAAGAGCTGCCCATCATTTGATCAATTCAAGAAGTTTTGGTTTACTGAGGTGACTAACACACTCATGGTTAAGACTTTTCTTTCCCAAAATCTTCTACCCCTCAGGTAGTAAGAGCTCAGTCAGTCCTTGCAAGAGTATGAGGCATTACGTTGTGACAGAAAAGGCCAGAAGGCAAAAGACTTTGGTTTTGGTTGGTTTTTAACTTGTAGGATGAACTTGGTCAAATAACCCCTTGGGTCTCTGACTTTCCCATCTATGGGGCACTGTGACTGAACTCATCTCCAAAGTCCGTTCCAGGTTTAGGACACAGCTAGTGAGGAAAACACACATAGGCCTGAGCTTGGGCCAGACACAGCATGACAGGATTAGTCAAAAGCGGATCTTCTGGAAGGAGCATGGGCTTGGAGGAAGGAGCATGGGCTTGGAGGAAGAAAGCCTGAGTTCACATCCCTGCTCCACCAGCCAGGTGTGTGGCCTTGGGGAACCTCTCTAAGCCTCACCTTCCTCATCTGTAATGCCTGACCTAGTAGTGCCCTGGGAACTAAAGGAAATTACATGCTGATACACAGTAGGCACTCCAGTCTCATGGCTACCTGGCTTGAATCACTCTCTCTGCCAGGAACTTTACCTGGATTATGTCATTCACTCTTCTTCTTCTGTTTGTGAAGGAGGTATCTTCATTTCCCCTCATTTGATAGTGAGAAGATTGAGGTCTGGAGGGGTCAAATCATTTGCACAAATTCAAACCCCAGATGCTTTCTTTTCTGGTAGCTGGTTACAGTCATGCTTTTCAACATTCCCTTTGCCTTCTAACATCACTCTCACACTTTATCTGCCACATTCACATTAGAAATACAGCTTTTGTCTGGATTTTGACCAATTAACTTCCCCAAATCTTGGGTTTAAAGCTCCGCAATAGCAGCTACACCTCACTTCATCTCCTTTTAGAAATAAAGTGTTGTACATGTGTATTTTAATTATTAAAAAGTTATACAGGCTAATTAGGCTTTTTGGTGAAAAAAATATATATAACACTTATTTTAAAACTAGTATATTTCCATGCACAGTGATTTGGCTAGGGCTGTATTTGTGGCTCTTTCAAAGACCCTTGTGTTACAGCCTTAGCTGCTCTGGTGGAAGGTAACAAAAGTGCTCTTTGGTGGCTCAGTTTTGACTTTCCAAAGGCTGGTGAATTCCTACATTAATATGGCCTTGATGGCAGCTTGACTGAGCTACAGTATTTGAAAAAAAGCCCTATTTACCTAAAGCACACTGACCTTTTTGTGCTTTCTGTGAAAGCAAATTGATTCTCCTGTGGGTTTCAAAAAAACATGTTCATTTCTAACCTTTCTAAAAGAGTCTCATGACTACCCCTGGACAGGGCAGCCTGCAGGGCCCACGGAGCCAGCAGCTTGCCTGGGGCTGCGGTCAGCATCCCATGCCCAAAGACAGATGGCTCTAACACAAAGACCCGAAGAAGGTCGAGAAGGTCGTAGAAGTTAGCCTCCTCCTCCTCCCAACGTGGAAACTTAGCTCTTCCAAAGCCCCAGCAGATAATTTGGTTTCTTTGCTTTCTAGAACGGCCTACGAGTTACAACTTCACTTCTAAAAAGTGTTCTTAGCACAATTTGTTTATATTTATTGAAAAAGTAATGCATGAGCACAGTGAAAAGCTCATACCGTACAGAAGGGAACAACACAGAAATCCAGCCTCCTGAGACAGGTTAGCAGTCTGTCTTTTCTGTGGGTATCCAGATGTTCTTGGATATGTAGATGTATTCGACTACCCCCACCCTCAACAAATGTGATGATTTCATTTTGTGTCTTACTTTTCCCACCTGCCTGTGTTTTGACATCTTCCCTATCAGCACAGATACAACTTCATCGTTCTGGAGACATGCACAATATCCACTGTACACAGTCACTCAATTTGTTTAACTGCTCTCCTAACGATGGCCATTACATTGTCTCCAGGCTTTTTAAAGCAGTCTGGCTGAGACCCCCGGATGAGGCAAATGACGCTTTTACCTATGTCTGGGAGTATATCTATAGGATCCGTCACTATAATGTGGAATTACTGGGTCAAAGAATATGTGCATTTTAATCTTTGAGGGATATTCCCTACCATCCAACTACAGTCTCAGAATTATAGCTGGGAGGGGCTTTAGGGATTATCCAGTCCAATTTTTAAACATCTCTGATTGTCTTAGAACCCTAGACTTCCACAATGGCTGCCTTGGCCAGAGATGAGGGTCTCTATGTACTCAACTCTGCTGCCATTAGGGCGGTTCTACTTTCATCCGCTTTACATGATTAGATCAAATGCTTTGTTTGGGGAAGGAGCTCTGCTGCTTAACAGCATCAACAAACACCACTGATTTTGCAGCTGGGGGAACTGAGGCCCAAAGAGTACTCATGGTAAAACCAAGAGTAGAGCATGAGTCTTCACACTAGATCTAGTTTCAGCTCCATTTCATCACATGGTAGGGTTCATCTAGTCTCCACTTGGATGCTTCCTATTCGAGGGAGCTCACGTCTACCCTGGGCCCGCTGACGTCTTTAGAATAGCTCTAGCTTCTGTCTCCTGTTAAGTTAGAGTGTACTTCTCGGAAGGGTTCAGTCACCGTAGCTGCTGCCAATGCTGGTTGTTGAGGAGCAGAGCCTCTCTCGCATAGGCCTGAAGAAAGTCATGATCTCCTGTCAACCAAATGGACCTTCAGACAACCTTGATTGGGTCAGGAATTTTCTTTGTGGAGTTGCTGAGTCAGGAGGCAGAGTGGGGCCCAGGTGTTTACATTTAAATCTCTAGAGCATTCTCAGAACACCTGTAGTAAAGGAACAGGTTTTTTTTTGTTTTTGTTTTCGTTTTTAATTTCTAATCCATTTGGACTGGAAATTTTCAAAATGAAAAATAAAAAAACTAAAAAGACGTACAAAATATAAGTCTTCCCATTTTTTTTTTATTAGTTTCAACAGATCTAACTTAGTCAAACTGCTATAAAAGCTTCTACATGCCAACTCTCAATGTTTATTTTTATCTCATCAAGGAATGGCCACAAATAGTTTGCAGATAGGTATCAGTCCAGGGACCACACTTTAAATAGTTCTGTTCCAGGTGAGAGTGATGCAGAGAGCAAAACACTGCTTTAAGTTATTAACCTTAAGTGACATAGTAAAACGAACATGGAACATAAAAGTCAAGGTTCTGGTCCCGGCTCACTCTCTTACTGTCCTTTCCTCTCTCTGGGTCTCATTTTTCCCATTTTTTAATGGTTGCTAACTTGCCTGTCACACCTGGGAGTTCAAATAAGGTGATGGAATTTTCCATGGAGCACTACCAGTTAGGAAGTCATGTCATTGGACAGATTTATTCTAAGAGTGAGAACTTTAATGGTGCAAGGAGGTGGGAGGAATGAAAGAGTTGGAAAGCGAGTTAGGAGGCATGAGGCACGATTGAGAAGACAAATCTGGAAGAGCTGACATAGCAAGGAAGGCAGTTGAGTGGTAGGAATGAATGAAAAAGGGCACCGTGTCCATGGAGCTGAGCCCTACATGGAGAATGGCTGGGTTGACAGTGATTCTGAAAGGAACAAGAACTTCCATTTTAACTCCTTTTCTCCCTAAACTCGAGCAGCTGCTTTCTCCCTTTCTTCTTGTACTCAAACTCTAGATAACCTTGGAACACTTCCTATCCCTCTTTCCTGCCCTGGATCCCAGCCCCTGTTTGGCTACTGTAGGCTGGGCCTAAGGAGCACACAAAATCCTGAGTTAGCTGAAAACTGAATGGTCTTCAGAGGCAGCTGGAACACAACCTTAGAAATTCAGGCTGGGGCTTCTGAAAAACCCTAGGGAATGCAGGAAAGAATAAGGCCTGTGTCATAGACACACTCCTTCTGAAGTTCTCTCTCAGATTCTGAAGGTATATATTTCTCTCTTTTGCCTAGGAAATCAACTTTTACAAGGTCATTGACTACATCCTGCATGGCAAAGAAGACATCAAAGTAATCCCGTAAGTCAGATGGCCGTACTTCACTTCAAGTGGACAGGGAATGTCACCTTACCATGTGCCCAAAGGAAAATGAGAGTCAGAATATTTGTAAGCATTGGCCGCCACAGTATATGCCATCTGAATTAATAGAGAGGAAAAATGAATAATAAATGCATGCTTTACCAAACCAAAAGAAGGCAAAATAAAAATTTAGAAAGGACAGAAAGCGTGTGGGAAATGTACAAAGTGAACAAATATATCAGTAACTTCTCTAAATGTAACATTCCAATTAAATGACAAAGATTGCCAGGCTGAATAAGTAATTAATCTCTCATATTTCATTGATTCTAAGAAGCATAGTTTTCTACTTTTTGCATTTCTGAAATAGAATCAATGACATTGTATAATTGCTGTCTGATATAGTTGTTATTGCCTAGCTATGCATGCACTTGGTCATAACCATTCATATAGCTATGTCTTCAGGTGAGTTATATGTGTTAGTTGTATCCATATTGAATTTAATTGTCATATAAAGCAACTTAAAGAGATTATATTATGATGCAGCATTGAAACCAAAAGTTGCTTTGAATGGCACAAAAAGACAGGAAAAAAGTATAAAATATGATAAAAATCTATATCTAAATT
>NW_006431919.1:1660201-1686980 GCF_000325575.1 Pteropus alecto | reverse complement strand
AATTAGAAAAAGCCCAACATACAACTAGAAAACTAGGAAACATTCTTCTGAAAAAAAAAAACACATCTACAAATAACCCACGGGTAAAAGAATAAATCAAAGGAAATTAGGATATTTTCTGAACGGAAAAATAATGAAGATATTACATATCAAAACCTATGAGAAGAAGTAAAATTGTACTTAAGGTGAAATTTACAGCCTTAAGTGTGTATATTTACATATATATTTGTATATTTATAGTAATATTTATAATTTAAATATAATATTTGTAATAGAATAAATATGATGATATTTATATTTTAATAATACATACATATTTATAATAATATGTGTATTTATATACATATTAGAAAAGAATAAAAGCTTAGAAAGTAATGAACTATGTACTCACCTGTATCAGTCAGGGTCCCAACAGAAAATAAGTGTCATATTCAAATTAGGATATTTCAAGGAGAGTTTATTACGAAGGAACAAATTACAGAGGGGTGGGTGGAGTGAAAGAAACCGCAAGAGAATGTGCTAGTAGTGGTGTTGTTATAAACACTCCTGGGCCCAAAGGTAGTTTCTAGAACCTGGAAGGAGACAGTCACGTAGAGTCACTTTATGAGGAGCATTGCTCTTCAGTCAAAGAACATAGTGAACCCAAAGCAACCTTGCCGGGAGAAACCTAAGGAAATAAATAACCCAACCCACTGCTCTGCCTTCCTCTAGTCTTTGGCCATGTCTCCCCATTGGGCCAAAATCAGCCAGAAGTCAGAAGGCCAGGAGCCCTGTTGATGTAGTCCATACAGATGGGCCTCAGCGGACAGAAAGGAGCAGGTTAGAGAGTGGATCTGCAGGGGCAGACAGAAGCTATTCATCACATTATCTCAATAAATTAATAACAAATGAACAAAAATAAATCCAAAGAAAATAAAGATTGGCCCAGAAATTAGCAAAGTAGAAAAAGGTAAATGATGAGCAAATCTGGCTCCTCAAACAGTAATAAAATTGACAAATTTCTGGCAAGACTGAGCAAGAAAAATAGAGAGAAAAATCAAATCAACTGTATCAGGAATGAAAAGGGAGAATAAATTATAATGACACAGACATTGAAAATATAACAAGAGGATATTATGCCAAAAAATTTAAAATCTAAATGAAATGGGCCAATTGCTAGGAAAATAAAACATACTGAATACAAATCAAGAAGAAATAGAAAACTGTAATAGTCTTATAGCAATAAAATAAACCCAAATCTTCCCACAAAGATACTACAAGCCCAGAGGCCTTCAGTGGTGAGTTCTACTAAATACTTAAGAAAGAAATAATGCAATTTTCATACAAATTATTCAAGAAAATAGAAAAAAATGTAGCTAGTATAAAATTGATATCACAACCTATCAAGGGCTGTATGAAAAAGGAAAATTCAGACCAAGCTCGCTTATGAACCTAGATCCAAATACCCTAAATAAATTTTAGCAAATAATAACTACAAAGGATTATGCATCATGACTCAATTAGATTTATTCCAGGAATGCAGGATTGGTTTAACATTTTAAAAAAATCATTCAATATAATTTGCCACATTAAGAAAAACATGACATAATTGTCTTCATAGATGAGAACTTTCTTTATCTTCTAAAAATAATTTTTTTAAATGTCAGAAATACTAAGTATTGACAGAGACATGGAGCAAAGGAGACTCTAATATACCACTGATGGGAGTAGAAATTGGTACAACCTCCTTAGAAAAGAGTTTGGCCTTATCTAGTAAAGTCAAAGATATGCATATCTTATGACCCAGAATTTCTACTCTTCAGTATATACCATGTAGAATTGAGAGCACGTTTACACCAGACTGGTCATAGCCTCACTGTTTATATGAATGTCACACTAAGGGGAAATGTCCACCAATAGTTGAGAGGATAAATTGTGCTAAACAGTCATATGAGGGAAAACTCGAAGTCAATAAAAAGAAAGAATTACATCAACATGAAAAAGAAGCCAAATAAATATACATATTATATGATTCCATCCAAATGAAGTGGGAAAACAGGCAAGATTAAACTATAGGGTACCAGAAAGCCTACTTAGGTGGTAAAACTACATGAAAGCAAGAATATCATTTATAACATCTGAACAATGGTTACCTTTGGGGCTAGGGAGAAAGCTGCCATTGGGAGGGGCAGGTCAGG
Organism: Pteropus alecto; assembly: GCF_000325575.1. Lineage (NCBI taxonomy): Eukaryota > Metazoa > Chordata > Mammalia > Chiroptera > Pteropodidae > Pteropus > Pteropus alecto. Next base: position 1,684,803 of record NW_006431919.1, on the reverse strand, counting down.
GGTCTTTAAGGTACAGACAAGGTTGTTCTTGATGTGAGTGTGGTTTCACAGATGTTCATTTTCAAATGATTGATGAAGATTTTAATGCATTTTTCTACATGTATATTTTCCCTCATAATAAACAGGTAAAGGATAATAATACCAAAAATTGTAATATTGCTGTGAAAAATAAATAAGCATGTAAAGTGCCTAATTTAGTGCTTGGTAGGTGATAAGAGCTCACCATAGATGAGTTTCCCCACACTCTCTCTGGTATTAAGCTGACTCTCTCTATCTAAGTATTAATGGAGGAAAATGATGGTATCTGTTTTTGCTCAGCAGCCAATAACAATCTGTTGAATGAATGCTGTCTCTTTTCTTGGATAGTCAAACTCAGTGTGCAGTCAATAAAATGTAGTTATCATATTGTCTCAGTGTCTAAATTTGGACATTCAGATGCTTAGTCAAGATTTGGGGCTCGTTCAAATATAGTGAATATAAGTGGGTGTTGGGAGCACCAGAGGGTATAGAGATGGCAAAGACCCAGATTCAAGTTTTTAGTCCAACTGTCCTTACAGCAAAAGTTACCATTTGTCTTTGGTCTCTACAGGAATCCACCTCCTGACCACTGGGCTTTAGCAAGTGGTCTCCCCACTTATGTTGCACAAAATGGCCTGGTAAGTAATACAGCCTTAAAAGGGGAGAGTTGAGTCAGGTAGAAGAATGAAAGGATTTCAGATCAAGAGAGTGGAAAAAATGATGAGAAGTGTGGATCTCTAAGAGCCTGATTCTCTCGTTTCTCAATTCACTTCACGGTTGGTTCATTCAAGGAAAAGAATAGAGAATTGACATTTGAGAAAATATGAAATACATGGAAATAATCTTTAGATGGAAAGGTGCATAGTCTCACTGACAAATAAAGATACTTATACATATGTCAGGGACAAAGTCATGACTGTTTGGTCTTCCAGGCTCACCATGGACTAAGTCCTACCCTCTCATACCAGAGACTTAGCTGCCATTCCCAACCCCTCATCTCTACTACATTTCCAGCCATACCATGTACAGCAGAGCTCAAATGCTCTATCTCCCACCATGCCCCACCCACTCGGGGTCAGCATACCCTATCTCAGAGAGAAGGGTCATGTCTGTTAGCTGCACATCACCTCTATGTTTGAGCCTAGTTACCTCTATGGCATTCCCCAGTCACAGAAACAGAAGGAAGGTTCAGAGGAATCTGGAGACCCAGGAGAGAGCTATCTGCATGGTAGAGTAAAGTGGTCCAATGTTCAGAAAAGGAATCTGGCAATATACAGCCAGAGCTACAACACTTTTTATTTCTTATTCTGCTTTGGGGTTTATACCCCAAGGAATAATCCCTTTCAAAACAGAACCAGATGCAATTGATTCAAAGATGTTTTGAGTAGCAATATTTACATTAATAAAAAGGAAAAACAGGACACAACCCAAATATGCAACAAGAGGAAGACAAAAAACAGGACACTGTACAACTATTAATAATTATAAATTGTAGCCTTAACTTTTTCAAAGCTTGGAAGTGACTCAGGAGTGAGGCAAATGGCAAGAAGTAATTTATAAGGTAGTTTTTCTGTCCACTAGTCTCAGTTAATAATTCAAAATCATCTTGAGCATGTCTACTAATGAAAAGAATGTGAATGCCTTGGGCAAGGACACAGTGTTTCTGAAATAACATGCAACGCTTCGCCAAGTACTCTACAAGCTTAATTACAGCTCCATTATTCTTATTCACGGTTTTCAGATTTGCAACATCATGAATGCGCCTGCAGAGGACTTTTTTGAATTCCAGGTAAGTCATTTTAAATTTTTTCTCTTAGTCATATGATATTTTTCCCCCCAAAGAGGATTAGAATACATTAGAATCCATCTACTTTATTGAAAAGCAGACTCAGCAAAGTGAAAACATGAGTAGAAAAAGTTCTGTGTGCATGGAAGTGGGGAGAGAGTTAATTTGGTGAATTCCAAGGCCCCATTTGGTTTTAACATTCACATCCTTTGCTTTCTGGCCTCAAGACCCTTGCTCATGCTGTTCTCTGCCCAACCGTCATGTCCTGCCCGAATCCCCTCCGCCCCTCAGTGACAACCTCAACTGCTAGGAAATTTTGATAAAGTTTTAATGTGCTTTACCTGGCTGAATATAATTTCTGCCTCCTTGGGATTTTCATGGAATATTGTTTAGTATTCCATTTGATTTTGTTTGTTTTGTCTTTTTCACAAATGTTTATGGAGAGCATCCTCCACACCAGGCATAAGCACAACGCTACACTGGTTACAATGGTGGACTAGACAGGTGTAGTCTTCGTCTCCATGGAGCTCATGATCACATGGAGGAGAGGCATGTGGGGCGCTGGTCAGGAGAAAAGCCAAGGGATGGAAGAGGGAATCTCTCAGGGTGGGCCTGACTTAATCTGGGAGGAATCAAGGAACATGTCCCTGAGAAATTATGTTTGGCAGTAAAGAAAGGAAAGATTTCAAAAAAGAGAGGGCTTGATGGGAGTAACTAAAGTAGGTCAATGAATCTGTGTGAGAGACTAAGGAGGAGAGTGGCAAGGGGAGATTCTAGAGAGGCAGACAGAGGCCAGATCACACAGGGCCTGACAGGCCAAACCAAGGAGTTTCTCTTTCTTACTGTATTTCCTTTACTTCATCTTTTATGATCAATCCTTGTCTTTTAAACTACTCCTCTCAGCAAAATATTATCTTCTTTTGGTTGAGGGTTGGGTTTTATCTTTCTTGACATCGTCAGCTCTAGGTGTTCTGTTAATATTTGTTGAGTTTTGCATGCTAGGCATAAGAAAAATAGATCATTAGCAATCAGGAAATAATTAAGAAGGGAATAAAATCAACTGCTGGAAAAATTAGTGAATTGCTTTTTTACTCTTTAAAGAACATTATGAAGTTGCTCTGAGAAAACATACTTCCAAAGTTAGAATTGTATGTCTGTGTCGTGATTTTGACCTTATCAGTGTGACAAGCCAAAACTGTTGCTAAGAGTTGCTACTCTGATTATAACTATGACAGAACTTGGTCTTTACCCAAGTCATCCAATGAATTACAGTTTACCCACATTAGTATATCAAATCTCATCTTGTTTTTATTCCCTCTCCCACTCATCTTCCACGAAGTAGCTTGAGTGATTTTGTCAACACAGGTTGTATCGAGTAACTTCCCTGCTTAAAAATCTTTAATGTTTTACCATTTCACTTTCAATAAAATCTGTCTCCATGTCATGACTTTCAGAGGGATGGAATTCCCTGAACGCTAGGTAGAGAGTTGGGGGAAGGCAGGTCTTGAACTCATTTCCTGACCAGTAGTCCTGTGCTTGTTGCGTGATATTCTATATTCCTCTGGGGACACTCTTTGACCAGGTTCTGAGTTCCAGTGTTACTTAAATAATAACAATTATCATCTCCCCACCTTAAGAATCTTGGAACTTTCAAACTGGAAGACTCCAACTCCAGGAAGCCTTCCTTGACTTCTTTCTCTCCTCCGGCTCCCACAGTACCATAAAGAACTTCCCACATGTGGTATAATTGCTCATTTACCTTCCAGATTATGAGCAACCTGAGGACAACATCTGTGCCTTATTTGCCTTGGTTTCCCCAGCTCCTAGCTTAGTTCTTTGTACATTGTAAGATGTGATGAATCAGTGGGAAAAGAGTCTAGAGATTATCTCATCCAGTTATCCCCATTTTATAAGTGACAGATGGGAAGTGACAAAGGGCATCTTATGATTGATCAAGAAATTTCGCCTCTATTTTCCAATTTGTTCCATGATGCGCATACTCTTACTCCTGTCCTCATCCACAGATGAGAATATTGAGGCCCACAGAGATAAAATGACATGCCAAAGTAACACAGAAAGTCAGATCGAGAGACAAAGGCGCAGATTATATCTACATGATTAATTCAAAGTTATAAGAATCCCCAACATGGCCCCTTCTAAGCCCATCAAAACTTATATCTGAAAGGGGAACACTAGGTCTCCAGACTGTTCATGCACTTCATTATATCCCCAGCTGCCTGGCACATAATGGCCTTGACATCTGAGGGATGAAAACAATATACTATCTGGTTCAAGGAGCTCCGACCAGATGGGCTCTCTGCTCAGGGTGTTTGGTGACTAAACCCATGCAAAATCCAACAAGTCTGTCCTCTTGCTGCCACCTCCTCCAGTCAGGGTCACGACACAGCATGAAGTCCATCACTGCCGCCTCTAGTCTGGTACCCGAGGAAAACTACTCTGGTTCTTCTCTTGTAGAAAGAGCCTCTGGATGAATCTGGATGGATGATTAAAAATGTCCTTTCTATGCCAATTGTGAACAAGAAGGAAGAAATTGTTGGGGTGGCTACATTTTACAATCGCAAAGATGGTAAACCTTTTGATGAAATGGATGAGACCCTCATGGAGGTAGGTTTGCAAGGTCTCTTGTTATTAAGATTCAGAGATTCAGACTCTGTTTGCAACAAGCTGGACTTCCAGAGCCAGTGGTGGGTCCCTGGCTTGCTGCTGCCCTAACTGGCGGAGAGGTGGGGAGCCCACCTGTAGAAACTACTCTGACTCAGCCGACTTTCTTTGCCCTCACTTCTGCACTGCCTGACATATGTTGTCAGGGATATCCACATTCCATTTTTAGAAAATTAATAAACCTATTTTTTAGAGCAGCTTCAGGTTCACAGCATAATTGAGAAAAAAGTGCAAGTTTCCTTCTACCTCCTGTCCCCACATGCATACAACACATTCCTTTTCGTGAAGTTGTTGTGCATAAGAATGAAGCTTTATGTGTGTTAGTGCTTTATTGAAAGTGCATTCCCATCCATTATTTTATCTTATCCTCACAACACCTCTTGAGAAGAGCAGCACATGGCTTAGCAAATCCATTCGATAGCTGAGAAAGTGGAAGCTTAGAAGGTCGTGCCCTAAATTATCGAGGCGGGATCAAACCTGGATGTTCTGTTCCGCCTCTGACCCTTCCTTTTTTTTTCCCCCTAGTCTTTAGCTCAATTCTTGGGCTGGTCTGTCTTAAATCCTGACACCTATGAGTCAATGAACAGACTTGAAAACAGGAAGGATATTTTCCAGGAAATGGTAAAATATCACGTGAAGTGTGACAATGAAGAAATCCAGGAAATCCTGGTAAGTAAAGTCCTTTTCTTGTTCCTGCTCTAGCAGACACTGTGCCCTGGTGATATGGCCAGAGTGAAGTGAGACTTAAAGCTCCGTGAGGCAGAGATGAGGGGGAGGGATGGGCTTGTTCCCCGCTTTATCCCTCTGCCTCGCACGGGGTACTGTGGGCCCTCAAGTTGAATGGATGAATGGATGGATCAACGAGGGCCAAAGAGTCATACATAATGGTTGCTCTCTGTGGCTTGAGGACAGCTATCCCTTGTAGGATCACCATAGTCTTGGGACCAATCCTTGGCTTACCAGATAGAGAAACTCCATTTTTCATTGTGCTCAAGACCAACTTGGTACTGCAATGGAGTCAACCAACCACCGCCCCTGCTGAGAGGAAGCTCTATCTGACTGACCAGTGGACAATGGTCAGCTTCTCAGAGACTCCTTCCTTGGAGTCAGCTCACTTGGAAGAGCCAGTCAGGTCACAGAGGAGTTTGGTGAGCAAAGAAGTATGATAGAGGGGTTAGAGGTTAGTAGAATGCCTTCACATAATTTCATTACTTTACAGTTTATAAGACAATTTCATACTTATGATATCATTTGATGCTTACTACAGCCTAGTAGGGTGGGCAGGCTAAGGATTTCTATCCCCATAGTAGAAATGAAGACATCAAGGCCCAGCGGGGAAAGTAACTTGTCCCCAAATCACCCAATTCATTAAATAGATCTCACTTAACCTTTATTAGGATGATGAGCAAATTCTCTACCACTCTTTTGAATAGGCTGGCTCATGAGATACCATCAAGAGAGGTATCCAAGAAAAGGCTAGATGATCATATGTCAGGGATGCTATAGAGGAGAGTTCTATCTGGGGTGAGATATTGAATGAGATATGTGAGAATTACTGATTCATCATTCCTGGGATTTTGGTCTCAAAGAGACTAAGGTTTTAGAGGTAAATTGAATTAGCCAAATGGCATTGGATATGCTATCCAGCTGAGCTCCCAAGACCTTGTTTATGCACCTCACAAGTTGAAACAATACAGGCCAGTGTTTTCATGGGCAATTTCTTTAGGTGAGAAGACATCACAACAAATTTGATCATTTCATCCCAGTGATGATGGATATGTGGACCCTATGGAGACATAGCCTCAGTGAACCTGTTAAAAGTTAATAGACTGTGTGTGCCCTGGGTTAAGAAATACAAGTAACTAGATCCAGGTTCCCCTCTCTTCTGGCACGTGGGGAAATAGGCCCAGAAAAGGAAGGGACTTGCCTCAAGTAACACAGTAAGTAAAAGGAAGAACCAGGACAATGAGCAAGGCCTCCTGACTCCCAATCAGTAATAATAACAATAAAAATATCAACCGCAATGTTATTCAATTCTAGTGCTTTCTATGTTCCAAACACTTCACTGACTTACATTAGTTATGTATTTAATTGTGTGTGTGTGTGTGTGTGTATACACACACACACACACACACACACACACATATATGTTTAAAGTGACTTTGCATAATCTAATTTTAATTCACCAATTAGGTACTTTTATTGACCCCGTTTTACAGATGAGGAGATGGAGGATCAGAGGCATTCAGTAACACAACTTTGAATCAAAGCCTACAACTTTGAATCTGCTTGTCCATGAATGTTGAATGGCAGCCTCTCTGAGCCGGTGGTTCTGTTGCAAGGACTTTGGAGGAAGGAGGAAAACAGATATGGAAAAGTGGAGGCATGTTTAGATCTTAGATGTAGTAACACCTTTTTTTTTCTCTCTGCTCTTTTGGGTCCTGGTAGAAAACCAGAGAAGCATATGGGAAGGAGCCGTGGGAGTGCGAGGAAGAAGAGCTGGCTGAGATCCTGGTGAGCTCTGGCCCTGACGCGTAACAAGTGCAGGCGTTTCTCTACAAAGCGCGAGCCTTGCGACTCTGCTCTGATCCTCGCAGCTGACCTGGAACCAGGGCAGGGCTGGGGGAAGATGGGGAGAGACCTGGGAGTACTTCATTGTGCCCTAATCACTTGATTTCGGTTCTTCCACAGCAAGGGGAGCTGCCAGACGCAGAGAAATATGAAATCAATAAGTTCCACTTCAGCGACTTGCCCCTGACAGAACTGGAGCTGGTGAAATGTGGGATTCAGATGTATTATGAGCTCAAAGTGGTGGATAAATTTCATATTCCGCAGGAGGTGAGGTCAAAACAAACCTCTTTGGTTTCCCTTTTGCTTGCTTGCTTTTCTCCCTTTTTGAACTCAGTCTATACTTAAAAAGAGTTTATCTTTGGCTTTTATGATTTAAAGCATTCGTCATGTTCACAGATGAATCATTTATCAAAAAAGGATACACAGTTCCTCTGAACTGTGGTGTTTTGGGTACATTGGGTTCTTGATGTCAGTTCACAGGCACTGAGTTTTGAAGTCTATGCATACATGGGATGCAAAACAAAAGGTCCTATTTTCAAACAAGGGTGGGAAATGTGGGTTAAATCCATTTAAAGAGGACTTTTTCCCTGCAAGAGTCTTTACGGTGTTCCGTAAATCTGGGGGACAAGGAATGGACAGAGAAGGTGGGGATGAGATATATTTTGTGCAGAATTTCCCATACTAGTTTGATTCAAGCAGCAGTTCTCAGAGTATTGCCCCAAACCACGTCAGCACCGCCTGAGAATGTATCAGAAATGCAAATTCTCTCCCTGCTTCCCCTTTCAATCCCAGCTGTAATGAATTAGAAACTATTCTAACAAGCCTTCTGGGTGATTCTGATGTGCACTCAAGTTTGAGAACCACTGATTTAAAGACTCCCTTTGTTTTCTTTTCCTGAAAAACTCCCGTTAGCTTCTTTCAGGACAGTAGCTACGCAGTTTGGGAATCACTGATGAAGCCCAGTTAGTGGAATAACTGGAGTGATTCACAGCTACTTGGTTTCATAACGCCCATTTCCATCGTATTTAGCAGTTTGCAAACTGCTTGCACTGCGTTACCGCATCTATTCCTAGTTCCCGGCTTCCGGTCTGGGAGGCAGGGCCCAGGGCGCCTGTCCAGTGTGTGCTGCCTCACTGATGTGTGTGTGTCCACAGGCCCTGGTGCGGTTCATGTATTCCCTGAGCAAGGGCTACCGGAAGATCACCTACCACAACTGGCGGCATGGCTTCAACGTGGGGCAGACCATGTTCTCCTTGCTGGTGGTACGGCCGTGGGGTGGGAGGAGGGGCGACCGCGGTGGAGGATGACGACGGTGGCTGGGGGCTCCCGCCACACGAGACGACCTTATGAAGCTCCACACAGCAGCAGCAGGGCTGTTCTTCTATATATTGCTTTTTAAAAAGTATGCAAAAAGAGTATATTCTTAGCGTAAAGAATTCCAAGAATAGAGAACTGTATAAAATAAAAAGTGAAAGGAAGCTGCAGTCGACCCCCAACCCCAGTTGGGTTATTTGGCGGTAACGCTGGCACAGCTTCTTACCAAATTTTCTTCTAGAAGCATCGAGACATATTTGTACACACATGTACACAGTTTATTTTGTTTATAACTAATTGAATAATATTATTCTGTAATATTCTTTTTTCAGTTGAAAATATGTAAGTCACATTCTTTATAAATTATTCTGTAATATTCTTTTTTCAGTTGAAAATATTAAGTCACATTCTTTATAAATTTTTATAAAGAATAAATTAAGTCACATTCTTTATAAATTTTTTTTATTGTGATAAAATATACATAACATAAAACTTACTATTTTGACCCACTTTTACGTGTACAGTTTATGGGCATTAAGTATGTTCACAATATTTTACGACCATCACTACTACCCGTCTCTAGAACTTTTTCATCTTCCCAGACAGAAACTCTGTCCCATTAAGCAAAAATTCCCCGATCCTCGCTCTCCCCAGCCCCTGCTGACCACCATTCTACTTTCCATCTTTATGATTTCGACTACTTTAGGTACTTCATATAAGTAGAATCATACACTACTTGTCCTTTTGTGCCTGGCTTATTTCACTGGCACGTGTTCAAGGTTTATCCATGATATAATTTTATAGCTGCATAGTATACTATATTATTTAAATATACCATAATTTCTTTACTTAGCCCCTAATGTTGTACATGGGGGTTGTTTTGATCTTTCACTCTTACAAACGATGCTACAGTGCCCTTGGATGGACATATATATGTGTACTTGTGTTCATCTTTTTTAACTCAGTGGGTTCAGAGTTCTTTATATTTTACTTAAAAGTGTTTTCCCATTCAGATTATGATGCAAATCTCTGTTTTTGTCCAGCCTCCTCATTTGCATTCCTTTCTCTTGGGGCTGAAATGGTCATGCCAGAGTAGGCATGAGAGCCTGGAGGCAGAAATTCTGAGCAGGTCATCACAGAAGGTGACAGTAACACCACTTAGACTTGAATTATTTCTGTGAGTCACAGAGTCAGCATCACCTCTCCAGGGTTCTTTCCCACCCTCTACTCCAACACCCAGCATAAACAAGGAGTTAAGTATTTGAAGAAGTCTCAGGGAAAGGTTCTTCTGGGCTGTGCTTAAACCGGTAGACCAGGTTTGGAAGGTTAGCTTCACCAGTCTAGCCACGTTCAGCTTCCAAATGCTGTAACCAGATGTTTGCAAGTTTCTCAACAGTCCAATGCCCTCCACCTCCAGTGTACAGATTGGGATACTGAGCTGCAGAGGGAAATAGGACCAGTTAAGGTTCTCAAGAGTAGAGTGACCAATCATTCCCATTTGCCTGACATTGTTCCATTCTAGCACAGAAAGTTCCACATCCCAGGTAAACAAACATCTGGTCACCCTGTGGCACCAGGGTTAGAGCCAAGATCAGATTCATGTTTCCAAGCTCTAGGCCCTTTCCCTCCTGTCTACCCTCTCAGCCCTGTCTCCAACCTCACAAGACAGGAGTGAGTGGCACCTTTGATTGCCCTTCCAGACGGGAAAGCTGAAGCGATACTTCACGGACCTGGAGGCCTTGGCCATGGTCACCGCTGCCTTCTGCCATGACATTGACCACAGAGGCACCAACAACCTCTACCAGATGAAGTAAGTCAGCCTTTACCAGCCTCCCTCCCTACTTCCCACCCCCGGGATTCATTATCCAAATCTGAACAGCTCCCAGACAGACTCACTGGCCAGGGGGAAGTCCCGCTGTCTACAGCTTCCCATTTCCTCCTCCCCTTTGGGTCTTGGTATACTCCTTCGACAAACAAAATAATGACACCAAAACATGCTCCAATGCCCAGAGTCTGAGAATACATTGCCTAACATTTAGAAGATATTTTGGAGATGTGATTAAGTGAAGGATCTTGAAATACAGGGATCATCCTGGATTATCTGAGTGGGCCCCATGTAATCCAAAGAGTCCTTATGAGAGGGAGGTGGGAGGTCAGAGAGGAGAGAAGATGCTATGCTGCTGGCTTTGAAAATGGAAGATGAGCCATAAGCCAAGGAATGTAGGTGGCCTCTAGAGCTAGAAGGGGCAAGGAAACAGATTCTCCCCTAGACTCTTCAGAAAGGAAGGCAGTCCTGCAGCTCTATTTTAGACTGTGAACTCCAGAGCTGTAAGATAAATTTTCATTGTTTTAAGCCATTAAGTTTGTGGCAATTTGTTATAACAGCAATAGGAAACTAATACATTAAACTCCCTCACTCTCTTCCTTCCTTTCCTACCTGCTTAACAAATTGAAGCCAAGTTGTTAGTTACTGATAATAATGGTTTATTCATTCACCTTGTATGGATAATGCTCCTACTAGAAGTGTGGTATGCCCTATCCTAAGCAAAGAGGTACCATGGTGAGCAAAACAGACACAGTTCCTATCCTCACAGAGCTTATATTCCAGGCAGCCTATGTAGCATAGTCCTTGAATCATGGTCTTGGTGGACGCTCATGACCACCTTGTGGGCTGGGCAGAGCAGGGACTAGTATTACATCCATATTGCAGGTGAGGAAACTAAGGCTCTGCTCTGGGCCCACAGCCTGTAAGTAAGTTATTAACAAGCACTAGGACATGCTTCTCCAAGTCTTCTCAATTAGGTGCATGCTTCTCCAAGGCTAGAGATTTTGTCTACTATTTACCTTGTAGGAAGCTATTTATTCCTACAAGCTATACACACAGCTCGTAAGAATTCTGGGGCTCGTGATCTTTAAAGTATGGGTTCTGGGGCTTGGTGATCTTTAAAGTATGGCCCAGTGCCAATGTCTATGGATGGCTATAAGGGATCCATAAATCTCTAAAATTGCATTTGGCGTTATGTGTGTTTATGCTTTTTTTCTGGGGATAAGGGTCCACACTATTCAACAGACTCTCTAAGGTGTCAATGATCCAAAAAAGACCCTCAGAATCAGTTGTGGAGAAACTAAAGCCTGAGAATCTAGAGACCTGACATCTAATCCTAGTTCCCACTCTCTCACTGTGTGACAAGTTCCTTCTCATTCCTGGACTTCAGCTTCAATGCCTACAGAATTAGGAGGTGGCAATATTGGATGATGTCTTTAACCTTCATCTTGACCATTCCATGTTGATTCTCTCTCTGTGTCTCTCTGTCTTTCTCTCCCATTCAGATCCCAGAACCCACTGGCCAAGCTCCACGGGTCCTCCATCTTGGAAAGACACCACTTGGAGTTTGGCAAAACATTGCTGAGAGATGAGGTGTGATAAGGCTTTGGGACCTGCACAAGAGTCCCTGTCTCAAATGAAACCTGAGAGTGGCCAGGTGGTGCTTGTCCCATTAGCCTGGGCTGCCTCTCCCATCATCTGGGGTGACCACAAGTAGTTGGGTGACTTTACTACTAGCACCACTTCTCACATCTCTCCTATGATTTCCTCTTTAGAGCCTGAATATCTTTCAAAACCTCAATCGCAGGCAGCACGAGCATGCAATCCATATGATGGACATAGCCATCATTGCCACAGACCTCGCCCTGTATTTCAAGTTGGTATTTCTTCTCATTTTAAGAATAAGCATAACAATAGCGATGATTGTAATAATAACAAACATTGTCGTTCCGATTGATTTTATATGTACCGTATGCCAGGTACAACCCTTATGCTATGGACCACGAACTCTCACTACAACTCTGTGAGTGAGATATTATTACTCCCACTGTATAGATGGGAAACTGAGATCCACAGGAAGAGATCTGCTAAGATCAGATAACAAGTCCATGGCAGAAGACCTAGAAACCTAGGTCTTTGCTCCCAGGCCTTGGTTCTTTTAACCTTGGTTTGTTAATTATGTTGTTTTAATAAGTCTCTGCCTGAAACAACCAATGTTAGAAGCCCAGGTGTTGCCTTATTCTGAGATTTGCTCCATTAACAAACTGGTGTGTTTCGTAGGAAGAGGACAATGTTCCAAAAGATCGTGGATCAATCTAAGACATACGACACTCAGCAGGATTGGACACAGTACATGATGCTGGAGCAGACACGGAAGGAAATCGTTATGTGAGTCGAGATAGGGCTTAAACCCTAGGGTCATAAGGTGAGCTGCTGCAGTGACAGGCCGTGCTGCCCTCAAGAGACCCCTAGGACACTATTTTGGAGGTCTTTGACATACGAACAAATGAAGTTATGCCCAAACACAATTGCAGAAATTATGGTATATGTTTAATCTTTATTTTAGCACTAAAATTTAAGACAATATATTATTATATTTCTCTGTATACAAAAAGTATAATATTTGAAGTATTTCTATCATAAAATTTCAGAATTTTGACAAAACACAGAGTGTTATACCAATTATAATTTGAGTGATAACTATGTGTTACTCGAAATATGTAGGCTTAATTTTTTTAGTATTCCTTTCTATATAGCAATGCCCTGCAATATAGCTGTGCTATTCACAAATTAGTTGCATGATTTATATGAAATTTATAGTGCCTCACTGGCATGAGGTCTGCTAAGAGGACTTAAGTTTTCTGATGAAAATCTTCTTTCAGTTTTCACAATATGCTTCCATGGTTCACCTCAATTGATGGTGGGGTGAGAAGTGTAAATGTGAGGCCTTTTATGGATGGCCCCCTGGCTTCCCTGCAACAGATCCCAAGGTCAGAGGAGACGAGTCCTGACCCAGTTCCCAAAGAAGTGTCCGGTTGTTTGTTTATCCCCAGATGCTTCTGTGGAGATTAGGCTTAATTAAGTCACAAATGTTGTAAGTCCCTGTAACAGAGATTGAACAGCCACTGGGACAGTCTCAGAGAAGAGGAGGCAAGTGGCAACTTGTCCTTCCCTCAGTTCTGCAGTTGTCCAACCAGGCCTCCACAAAGGTCCCCTGATCCTGGAGAGCTGTGTAACCTGCTTCAGCTGAACAAGGGGTCACAATAGGCTATGGCTGCTCCCAGGTGGACCAGGAGCTGCCCTCACTGGACATTTCAAAATGGTGAAGCAGAAAAATTGAATTAGTGGAAAGAACACCCTGTTCTGGGATAGGAGGACTCACCATTAAACATTGTCTATTCTCCCTAATTAATTATTGATTTAGGGTAGTTCCAAGGAAAAGACCTGCTTTATTGTTGGGATAATTAGGAAGCCAATTCTAAAATTCTTATGAGAAATAAGTATGAAAGAATAGCCAGAAAATTCTGAAATACAAGAGTAATAATAAGGACGAGCAGAACTGAAGGCAATTCAGTCCTAGTCATGAGTAGAACAAGGCAATGGGACAGAGCTGAAAAGCTATGCCTGTGTTAATAGTGGATTTTATACTGGTGGAGAAAGGGATAAATTCATATGTGGGGGCCATGAGGTGATTTGATGGGTTTTTTTCCAACACCACCAAGCAATTCTCCAATTCTCGGTGGACACTGACTGGGTGTCACATAAATTTAGCTCACTTCTGACACTATCTACCTGGAGAGAGTGTCAGATCCCACAGGGCTCAAGTCCCATGGACTGGCCCCCATTCAGACACTAATCCCAAGTCAAAGTTGTTGCCTGTGAGTCTGACCGCTGGGCTATAAAACTGTAGGTTCCCATGACTCCCTCCTCGGGTTCAATTAATTTCTAGAGTAGCTCACAGAACTCAGAAAAATGTTACTTACATTTACCAGTTTATTATAGAAAACATTATAAAGGATACAGAACAACCAGATGAAGAGGTACGCAGGATGAGATCTGGAAGGGTCCCTAGCACAGGAGCATCTGTCTCCATGAAAGTGGGATGTTTTACCCTCTCAGCAAGTGAATGCGTTTACCAACCCTGAAGCTCACCGAATCTCATTGTTCAAGAGTTTTCATAGAGCTTAACCTACAGCTTCCCCGCCCCGCTCCCCGCCTTTACCCCTTCAAATTCCCCACCTCTATTCACTTGGTCTTTCTGGTGACCAGCCCCATCCTGAGTCCATCAAGGGACCTCACCCTAAGTCACCTCATTAATGTAAACCCAAAGAGGGTTCTTAAGGGTAAAAGACACTCCAATCGCTTAGGAAATTCCAAGGGTTTTAGGAGTTCTGTGCCAGAAACCAGGGGTAAAGACCAAATTTCTTTTGTATTATACTGTAGGTAGTCACAAAGCTAGATCCTTATCTCACTCTCATAGCAAAATAAATTCCAGATGGATCAAGGATTTTAAAATAATGAGAAAATAAACAACAAAAAAAGGAAGTGAGGGGAAAAGCATAGTAGAATTAAAAAGAATGATTTCAGAGTGAACTTTTCCAAGTGTGACATAAAATTCAAAAGTCATAAATAGATTGATAAATTAAAAATTTTTAATTTATGGATAAACTTAAAAACCCATAAAAATTAAAAATTTCTGCACAACACATACAAGAATGCACAGCTGAAATCAGAATGCGAGTAACTCTGAGGGGAAAAATATCTGTGGCACTTCTGACAGAAAAAGAGCTAATTTACTTAGTAAATAAAGTGTTATACAAGACTAATCAAATAGAAAACTGGTCAAAGGGCACACACAGACATTTCCCAGAAAAGAAATTACAGAAGGATATAAACATATGAAAGGATGACCTTACTTGTATGAAAAGAAATGTAAATAAAACCACAGCGAGATATCATTGTTCATCCTCCTATCGGCAAATATTGAAACATTTGCTAACACACTGTGTCCGGCAGAGCGAGGGGCACACAGGCAGTCTGCTGGGAATGTGAATAGGTGCAACATTCATGGTGGGCAATACCTAGCAAAGTTATACATGCCCATACTCTTTGATCTGGCAATCCCACACCTAAGATTTGCCCTCCAGGTAGTGTTCCACGCGTGTGCCACGGAGTATGTACAAAGTTATCCATTACGGCATTATTTATAATCACACACACACAAAGGTTGAAAATAACTTAAATATCCATCGATGGGGCATCAGGTTAAATACGTTGACCTTAAACAAAAAGCCCGATATCTCCCCAGCGAAAGGGGTTTGTTCAGGAGCGACAAAGAATTGCAATCTGGGACATGCGACTCTGGCAGGCCAGGTGCGCATCCACTAAAACTTAGGCGCGTGAACTCTGTATGTGGAGAGGAAGAGGAAGTTGGGAGCTCTGTGATCAGAGTTCTTCCCGGTGCTTTGGGTCAATGTAGGGCGTGAGAGCTCTCCCTTCTGGCCTCTCTACTTCATTTTGAATGAAGTTTCTGTTTCTTAATTTTTTACAAATATGTATGGTACTTTCATACAATGGAATGACATACAGATTTTACAAAGAAATGACACAAAGATTTACAAGATCCAATGTTTTTAAACGCCAGAGGCAGGACTTCAATCATTGAAAAAGCCAAGGTAGTCTTAAGTGGAAGTCTTTAAACTGAGGCACACATACCCCTCCCACTTCCTCCCTGATCCAAAGATGTGTAGGGGCCTGGATGGCCTCAAGGGAATGCCTGTTCTCTTTCTTAATATTATCTTCCTAAGAAAGCACAGTGGGTGAGGCATTGTTACTTCCCTCGCTCCTCTCCAACTTTATAAAATACAGGCAAATCTACCCTTTCCTGAACCCTCCTATGGTGCAAAGACCTCTATGGCATCAAACAGAAAGACTATTTGAAATATTGGCATCTTCAAAGCCACTCGTAATCATGACATTATAATCCCTTCAGGGCTTCCCTGTCTTATACATATTTTTGTTAAAAGCAAAACAAGGCCTTAGCAATGGAGAATTCTGTATTGAGTTGTAGAGCAGGGCAGCAGGAGCTGAGGCATTTTTCATTCAACAATCTTACTTCCTTCAGAAAAGATAACAGGGTCAGCTCCCTGATATCGGGGCAAAGGTGCACCAATAATAAATACTGAAGGCAGCAGCGCCTGATTTCATCCATGCTTCTGTCCCTGTCTGTCTGTCTTCCTCTTCTACCTACACATAACCATCTACCTACCTCTACCTTTCTTAGAATTAAGAATAAAAAATAAGGTGGGTGTCATCAGGATGTATTCGAACATGCTCATTGGAACTGAAAAATAAAATCAGATTCTTTCTGACAGAAACAAGTCTGATTTGCCTGCTTTCATTGGCAGTAAAAGACTGGAATTTCCAATTATGTTGTATGACATTCTCATAAATTAAATGAGTCAAATCTGAAGCTTCGGAGTTTTGATGAAACATAGTTAAAACTTGTAAGTTAAAAGCACTTTATAAAAAAATAACACTGGAAGATATATTAAAATTAATAATGTTTTAATTGACCTAACCCATTCTGAGTATCTCAGATTAAACCAAGTGCTGCAGAGGAAGTGTCAGGGGTATAATTTATAATCATATGAAAATTCTTGGTCAGACCTTTATGGCATGCTTCCCAGAAACTGAGGAAGTGAATGATTGTAATGTTTGTTTTAAACAAAATTGAAGGAGAATCTAATTGAATCTCCAGCTGATTGATCATTGAGAATAATGATCACAGTATGATTCTTAACAGTTTATTTGGAAGAATTCAAAGACTTGAGTGATGTAATGAAACTCTCCCATTCCCAAGGTTTCTAATTACCTGCATCTATAAAAATAAAAAATTTGCATAAAATAGATGTTAAATTCTATCTCAGTCTAACAATAAGAAATATTCATTCATTAACTGATTTTTAAAAAACAGCCCCATCCTATCTCATTAAAAGATGAATTTCCAAAAAAATTTACTTTGAACATTTAATAATTATTTCTAAAAATAGGTAATGCATATATTTTTTGTATTGGTTACTTGTGTAATAATAATAACTTAATCCAAAAGAAAAAATTTCAACACTTGGGGGCCTATAGTCAAATAAATCTTTATGTAAGTTTAATTAATGGGTATATTTGGTTGTAGATAAATATGAAAGGGCAATCAATAAAAGAATTTCATATGTATTATACATATGCTTGAAAGTCTTTCATTGATATAGTACAGACACATATATGTATACATATATATATATATATATACACACATATACACATATACACATATATAAAAACATCAGGATAAAAACCTGTGGGAGAAGTCAAGTAAAAATACAAGTTTATGGATACAAAAAAGGATGTAAATTCTAGACTCTTAAAGAAAAGCTTGTTCATGTGTATTTAAATGGATGATAAGCTGATAGTTGGTATGAAATTGCTATGCTATTTAGATTCCTTTTTATTTAAAGCATCATGTACTTAACCATTTCATTTTAGAAGGTCGTTTTTTAAATGTATAAATTGGATCCTTTGCAAGTATTTAAACTTAGATAAAATAGTTAAGATATTTACTTAAAAATGTGCAAAAAGGTAAGCATTTTCAAAATTCTTTAGGTAGCCATTCAGTGGAAAATGTTCCAAGACCCATAAAGCAGAATTTCTCAACCTTAAAGCAATTGACATCTGGGGCCAATAAATATTTGTCGTGAAGAGTTGTCCTGTACATCATAGGATGCTTAACAGCATATCTAGTCTCTACCCACTAGATGCCAGCAGCAAACCCTCCTTCCCAATCGTGACGACCTAAATTATCTCCAGACATTGTCAAATATCCACTGTGGGTAAAAATCACCCTTGCTGAGAAACACTGCTGTAATCTTAGGTTCCGTCGATTAGGTGATTAGACATACAGTTAGAGCTGCTTCGCACCTGAGTAGAGTGTAGCTGTTACACACTTGGGGCTTTGGCACCAGACAGCCTGGGTTCAAGTCTCAATTCTCTCACTTATTGGTGGTGTGACCTTGGACAGGTTACTTCACCTCTCTCTACCTCAGTTTCCTCCTTGGTCAAAGGGGATTGGTAGCACCTACCTCATGGATTACGTGGGGGCTGAGCTGGAGCATGTGGAGTGCTGCGCAGCATTGCCCATAGCACGTAGTGGTGTTAGGTGCTTCCCGTGGTATAAGCTTTATGTATTTGATCTTTGTCCCCGGTTCCTGACACAGAGTTCTAAAACCCTTGTTACTTTCTGAGTGATAGGAATGTCTCTTGTTCTAATGAGGTGACTCTTGGCGGGACCCTAGAGAGTTTCAGGATGGGGGCTGATCACCAGAAAGACCAAAGCCTTGATTGGAAGGGTAAACTGTCAGCCTCGTGCCAACCTCTGGGGAGGAGAGAGGGGCTAGAGTTGAGTTAATCGCCAATAGCCAATGAATTAATCAATCTTGCCTACATGATAAAATCTCCATAGAAACCTCTAAATAAAAGTATTCAGAGAGCTACAGAGCTGGTGAACACATTGGAGTGCTAGGTGGGTGGCGCATCTGAAGAGGGCATGGAAGCAAGCAGCCCCCAGCCCTTTACGTCTCCTACGCATCTTTTCCGTGTGGCCATTCCCTGAGTTGTACCTTTTATGATAAACTCCTAAGTAAACGGTTTCCCTGAGAGTTTCGAGCTGTCCTAGCAAATTATCAAACCTGAAGGGGGGTTGTGGAACCCCCTGACTTTGTAGCCAAGTTGGACGGCAGTGCGGGTAACCTAGGGACCTGATACGTGCAACTGATGTCTGAAACGAGGGCAGCCTTGTGAGGCTAGCCCTTAAAACTGTGGAATCTGACACCAGTTAGTGTCAGAATTGAACTGAATTATAGGACACCCATTTGGTGTCAGAATTGGTTGTTAGGGAAAAATCCAAAACTTCCCTCCTGTGCTTTGATTTTCTTGGATATGCCAGTGAGCTTCCTCTAGTCAGAGGTCCGGACCCAACACCTGGACACATCCAAAGCCATGACTCTTACTAAACGCCTTCGTAGCTATTTCTTGGACCTCCCTACTTTAGCATGTTGACTCTAGTGCTGGGTGTGAGGCCTGCCACCTGATTTTGTATGGCTCATGAGCTAAGAATGGCTATTACATTTTTTAATAGTTGGGGGGAAAATAATCAAAAGAATAATATTTCCTGACAAATGAAAATTATAAGAAATTCAAATTTTAGTGCCCATAAATAAAATTTTATATTTTTACAGAGGGCTGCCTTATGACTTTCGTGGGCCTTAAGCACTTTTGTTCTTGTGGCTTCTTTCTCTATGAAAACAAACAAACAAATAAATAAAATTATTTTTAATGAGTGTGTCGGTATAAAGACAAATGTATATCCATTATTATTCTCTTTTTTTCTTCTAATTTAAAAAAAAATTAAATTAAAACATTTTTATGGACCCCTGAAAGTATCATGGGCCCTAGGCTCTCAGCCTAACAGATAAGTGACCCTGACTTTACTTATCTATGGTTGCTTTCACATCACATCACGGCAGAGCTGAGTAGCTGCAATAGAGACTATTGTCGTCTACAAAACCTAAAATATTGACTATCTGACCCTTTACGGAAAAAGCTGCCAGCTCCTGGTCTAGTGTTTTTCAAAATAGGAACATGAGGCCTAAAGAGACAAAGCAACTTACCTAGTGTCACACGGGCATTGGCAGAGCATCAAGGACTAGCAGCCAACTCACCCCACCCCTCTTCTGCGCACCCACAGCTTTCTCAGGCTCCCACAGGCCTTTCCTCCGAGCCAGGTGTCATTCCAGGGAGTGCCTGAAGCCTGTCCAGGTTGGCCCGGATGCTTTCTGGGGTAGAGGATCAGTGCCACTGAGCTGCATGGCTGAGTTAAAAGGATATTTGCCTTGGGGATGGGACAGGATAGCAGGAACTCGGCTCGGTCCAGTCAGCCAGCTCTGTGCACCTGGGCGCTTCCTACAGCCATCAACTCCGTGTCGCTTCCTCAGGGAAGCCCTCCCTGACCTCTCAGATCTAGGTTAGTGTCTCTTGTTATAGTATCTCCCAGAATAGAACCCCTTTCCTTCAGAGCAGTTATTTGTTTACATTTATTTGTGTGACAAATGTGTGACTCCCCAACACGTCTGCAAGCTCTCTGAGAGTGGCGACCCTGTGAACCAGCCGCTGCTCAACATCTGGCATGTTCCCTCTGGTCACATGTTCCCTACGGTCATCTTCTGGACAGCGCTCTGCCCTGTGGCAATCTCGACTACTCCCCCTGCACCTCTGCTCACTGTACCCTTTCTTCTCCCTTCCCTAGGAGAACTCCTGTGCACCCCTCAGGGCCCTGCCCCGCTGTCACCTCCTGGAAGCCCCCCGAACTGAGCTAGTTTCTCTCACCTTTGGATTATTTTTTCCTTTGCACCTTGTGCTTCCCCTTGCCATCCCACTTAGCGTATTGTGATAACAGTTCTTTTGTTTTTTGTTACTTAATTGACTGTGAGCTTTCTGTCTGGATCCCCATTGCCTAGTGTGGCACCTTGGCCCAGAGCACGTAGGGGATGATGCCAAAGTCAAGGTAATGCCTTGTCTTTAGGGCACGAGGCCTTGGATTAGCTTTTCTGGTACCCAGGTGTCCACACACACATACACACACACTAAATCTCTGTCCATAAAACATTTAGATGTGTTTCCTATACTGCTGGGAGTGATTTTCACATGATCTTTCCAGCCAAAGAAAATAAACATGCAGTGCTCTCCTGAAGCCACACTTGTGGACGTCAATTATGGGCACTGACAGGTACCAAGGAGCCATAGCTGAGTATTCATTTGCTTAATCTATCTGACAGTAAGCATAACATGTCTGCAACACTTAACATTAAACATAGGGCATGCATTCTGAAGTTATTACAAAGTATAAAGGTGTTTCTAGAAATGAATTTCTGAAAGCTTATTTACTTAAAGAATTCTATGAATTTTTGAGGGTTTACTTCATTAAAGATATTTAAACCTGTTAATATTTCATGAAGCATTCTTAAGGCCTCCCAGACCAGCTTGTGTGACCTATGCCAGATCTTGCTGGTTGATTATAAATCACCTAAGCAGCAGTTAGGTTCAGAGCCCCAGGCTTCTTCAACTACCTCCCCTGCCCGCAGCCCCGGCCCATTGGCCTCGCCAGGTCAGGGTGACACTGCCACAGGGGTTGACCCCACGCTCTCTCAGCCTGTAGGCATTGCTGCAGGTTGGGCCCTGTGCCCTCCTGCCTGGCTTACAGCCAAGTGGCCCTGGAGTCCCTTCCCAGATGCTCATGCCACTAAGCCTTTGTCTCTGAAACATCTCAAATTCCCCCTCTTGCTCCAATTCTTTGTTCATGTCCCCTCCCTTTCTGTCTTATATTGTACCCACCTGCGTAACAACACCTATCTTACCTTCCTGTTATTGTGAAACTCCTTTAAGACTTTATCTTTTAACCCTTTCTTTCTTTCCCAAATCCCTCCCTCTACTTCTTTTTAAAAATTTTGTCAGTCTACTTTTTTACTTGTGTCAACATTTTACTAAGAAAAATTTTCAGACGTACCAAGAGTTGAAAGAATTTTATACCCACCATCCAGTTCTACCATTAACATATTACTATAAATTCATCCCTTCATCTATCTGTCAATCCAGTTTATTTTTTGGTTGCATTTCAAAGTAAGTTGCAGATATCAGTGCACTTCCCCCCCGCCAATACTTCAACATGTATGTCATTAACAAGAGGTCAATATTTGTTTATAGGTCCTTTTTTTCCTTTTAAGATAAACTATACCTCCAATGACATAAACAAATCTTAAATGTACCATTTACGAGTTTTGACAAATGCTTCCTCTACTTAATGCAAGGCTTCCCCACAATGACTGATCTGCTCTTCTCCCCATGCATTGTCCATGGGGCAAAAAGCGGTTTTTGGGAGAGGAGCAAAAAAACACCTTAGATGTTACGATGGTCTGTGGCCCTCCAAACAGGTGTACGGTATGTCTGTGGTATTAAAATTTCATGGTGGAGCAATTATAGAAAAAATGTCTAAAAAGAGTCTTGGACAGTAGAAGGGGGAGGGTGATGGGGAAAAGGTTGAGAAACATTGTTCTATACATGACAGGAGAGAAAGAACTCTGAAGATGTGATGAGATTTAATTTAAATGAAGTCGATGTTTATGAAATGCCTAGAACAGTGTGTGGCATATAATAAAAATGTATGTTCATGATAATCACCAGTATTTACTGTACACATACTAGGTCCAGGCACTATGCTAAGATTTTTACACACATTATCTCATTTAATCTTGCACCTATTCCATTTGGAAAATACCATTATTATTACATACAAGGAAACTGAGACTTAGAGAGGTTGGTTTAATCAAAGCCCCACCTCCAGATGTGCTGGAGAAGTGACCCCTCTCCTCACCATGGGGGGAGGTCATCTACTAATGGGGACAGAGAAAAGAGAGGTGGGTGGCATTAACCAGTATGTGCAGCCTTACAATGGTTCCGGACTGATGGGTGGTGTCTTTGCGTCCAGGGCCATGATGATGACCGCCTGTGATCTCTCAGCCATTACCAAGCCCTGGGAGGTGCAGAGCAAGGTATGGGCTCCTCCTGACCCAAGAGGAAGGGAATCCCAGTGTTGGTGACAGCAACTAAGGCAGCTTGGATTCTCTAGCTCCAGAGACAGCCCACCCTCACTCCGTCCTTCTCTGCCAAGACATGGAAGTCACTTTAGGACCTCTTCCCCTGATGGCAACAGAGTGTTTGTTGGGGTGGGGGGGCAGGGGCGTCGCAGGGGGGTGGTTATGTTTCTGCTGAGCTGGAAACCCAGGTGGGATGGGAACAGGAATAGGAGGATAGAGGCTGTGGCTTGACTTGGGGTGGGGACGTGGTGTCTGCCTATTGCAGGTAGCTCTGCTGGTTGCTGCTGAATTCTGGGAACAAGGTGACCTGGAGCGCACAGTGCTGCAACAGAATCCCATTGTGAGTAGAGAGGGGGCATCAGCCTGACGTTAGGTGTGTGATCTCACCCTGATGGGAGCCGAGACCTTGCTATGACAAAGAGAGGGGCCCCCCAGACGTAGAGATGTATGACGTTACCCTAGAAGTGAACTTTCCCTAATGCAGGAGTTCTCCAAGTGTGAGACCCGGACCACCATCAACCTCCTTACTTGGGAACATATGAGAGATGCAAGTTGACAGGCCCCACCCTAGACCTAAGCAGAAACTTGGGGGGCAAGCGCAGCAATGTGTGTCCTCCTAGAGTCTGGGAACCCCACTCTCCTGTGTGTGTCCTTAGCTCACTCAGCTAAGTAGAGCCTGACAAGTGGACACCAAACCTTAGATTTTCCTTCCAGTTCCAGCAGTCTGAGAGCTACCTCCCTGGCACAGAGCACGCAAGGGGAAGGAAGATGCCGTCAAGCTGAGAACCTATCGACACTGAAAGTCGACTTGACTGGACACAGTTAGAGGGTTCGCCGGTGGTCCTGAGCTAGGGTGGGACTAGAAGTAAAGGCCGGGTAAAAGGGACAGACATTTTGGGGACAGGACCACAGATATAGGGACAGGCTAAACCTGCGAGAGTGCTAAAAATGCTGGGGTACCATGCGAGGCTCAGGCAGGGCCCGAGGGTGAGTGGCGTGCTCTGAGGATCACACAAGCATCCTGGAGCGCACAGGATGCTAAGAGGCTAAGGGATTTGTATCCTTCTTCTTTCTTTTTAACACTTTTAGATGTAGAAAGAATAGTTAATGAGCTTTATGTATCCATCAGCCAGATCCCACCATTAGCAACAGCGTGCCATTCCTTCTCGTTTTATCCGTTCATTCTTCCTCATGCGTGTTTTTATATTTTGGCTGAATGAAGTGTTTTAAAGTAAATCCCAGACATCATTTCTTCCATAAATAGTACATATGTCTAAATGATATGAACTTACACACACACAACCACAATACCATCATCACAATCACAAAATCAGTAATAATTCTTTAATATCACATAGTCCCCCTGTCTCTGTTCATTTTCTTTGACTGAGTAATAAAAATAATTTGGTTTGATTTGTTCAAATCAGGAGTCAATCAAGGACCACATAGTCTCTGGTAGTTATTTTTCTTAAAGTCTCTTTTAGTTAGAAGCAGTTTCCTTCTCTTTTTGTTTTTTCTTTTTACACCATTTATTTGTTGAAGAAGGTAAGTCTTCTGCTGTCTGGTTTCTGAATGTGGTCGATTGTGCCTTCACAGTGTTATTTAATATATTCCTCTATCCTCATAGTTCCTGTGAACTGCTGGTCAGATCTGGACACTTGATGAATATCAGGTTCCTTTTTTTTTTTTTTTTTTAGCAAGAATGCTT
>NW_006431919.1:1650493-1660076 GCF_000325575.1 Pteropus alecto | reverse complement strand
TTTTTAGCAAGAATGCTTCATAGGTAGGGTGGGCCCCTCTGACTGCATCATGCCAGGGGGAGAGCCCAGTGCAGCTAACTCTTTCTCCCTCATGACAGCCCATGATGGACAGAAACAAGGCGGATGAACTCCCCAAGCTTCAGGTTGGCTTCATTGACTTCGTCTGCACCTTTGTCTACAAGGTGGGTCCTTTGTTTTCTCAGGCCCATGTCTTTGTCTTTGATAAATCTGGGGTTCCCAAATGACATCAGGAATAATAAACTCTGGCGAGTGACCAGTGGGTGGTATTTTACAAAGTGCTGCTCATCTGCAGTGGCGTCTGGTCCTCAGGTCAGCCCCCTGGGGTCTTGTGTGATTGTACACCCAGGCCAGGGACAAATGACCGAGCGAGGTTTCAGACAGGGAAGGGGGAAACGTAGCAGACATATGCCCTCCTAACTTCCCTAGCTGGCAGACGTGTAACGAAGAGTCAAAAAGTGATCTGGAATGTCTCCTTGAGCTCTTGCCCAAAGTGAACTTCTCCCTCTTGGGGAACCCGGGGCTTCCGATTCCATGTTATCGGTGCTGCCACCACCTCCCTTTGTTATTTTTACTTTGACCATGTTACACGAGTGGAGACAGAGGTCAGAGATGAGAAATGACAGGGTCAGCTGTGAGACAGGGCCAGGACGCCCGACCCCCAGTTCAGGGGAGGCTCTGTGAGCTACAGCCCTGCCGTTAAGAAGTGCACACACCCCCCGGGAGGAGGCACAGGCTCCTGGGGGTCCTCCAAGCAACAGGGCAGGGTAGTCGGTGCTCCCCACCATCGTCGGTAATATTATTAAACCGGGGAGACTGGGCTCAGTGCCCTACGTGCGTTACAACAGCCCTGGGAGGTAGGTATTATATTGTCCTGATTTCATGATTTCATGGGTAGGTGACCTGCCTACAGCTGGCCACACAGCTCATGGCAGAGCCTAGATCTGAATTCAGGCGGCTCTGAGCACAGCCAGCCCTGAATTTGACGTTCCTGCCTTGGGCAGATCTACTCTGCCTATCTTCATCTTCAGTTTCCTCACCTAGAAATCTGGGAGCAATGAGTCTTGTCTCCCACTTCACAGGAGCTTCTTGAGGATCAAAGAAGATAGGCACTTCATGAACTGTGATGGGCTGTGCTCAAGGCATTATTTTTATTCTTCGAGCTAAGAGAATTCACTCAAATATTTACTGAGTGTCTTTGCCTCGGAAGAGGCTTCCCTGAGGAGGTGACATCTAAGTGGAGGCCTCGGGGGAAAAAAGGGGAAGTCTGAGTGTTCCAGCCTCGGGGAGAGCTTGTGTGAAGCCCACAGAAGGCAGGACACACTCCAGCCACGGAGATTTGGAATGCCCGGAGGGTCCAGGATGGAGAAGCGGGTAGGGCACTGGGTCTGGAGGGGCACAAAAGCCATGTGAAGGGGGTCGTGCTTCACCCTGAAGGACAGGGGTTGCCACAGGAGGGCTTTAAGCAGGAGAGGGTTGGGATCTTGTTGACAGGAGGCTGTACAGCATCAGCATGCACACGCTGGGTGACAGGAAGCCTGCCACCCGCCCGGGCAGCTCATTCCAGGGCTGGACATTTCCAACTGTGCCTCGGCCTCGAGCCTGGACTCCGGGCTGTGGCCCCTGTGCCAGAGGCTCTCTCTCCTCTAGGAATTCTCCCGTTTCCACGAGGAGATCACTCCCATGCTGGACGGGATCACCAACAACCGCAAGGAGTGGAAAGCGCTTGCCGACGAGTATGATGCCAAGATGCAAGCTCTGGAAGAGGAGAAGCAGAAGCGGCAGGCCGCCAAGCAAGGTTTGTGGGAGAGGGACGGCAGGGGGCCCCGACCCCAACACTGAGCACTCACGGAGGGCCCAGCCTGGCCTCAGTGCCTCACACCCGGGGTCCCGTTCGGGCCTCCCCGGCACCTGTTAAAGTCCCATTCTACATAGGAGGGCTCTGAGCCTTGCAGAGGTGAACTATTGTGGCTGAGTCACACAATTACTAAGTGGCAGTGCCTGGTTCCCAAGATTAAGGTTCCCAGCAAGGGGTCCCCAACTGCCCCCAACCAGTGTAGGACAAATTCCAATTCTAAGGCTGTGGACATAGGGCCCTAGCCAGGGACAGAGGAGAAAACCTAGAATTATTGGTTAAAAGTAATTTTTGAGACCGCATTTCCAGCCTTCTGTCTGGTGTTTAAATCCTATCCATACCGTCATGGTTCTTTGCTTGCCCACTACCAGTGACGGAGGGCTCACTACCTTACATGAGAGCCTCATTCTGCACCACTGTTCGAAAGCTCTTCCTTAAGCTGGAATTGTTCTCCTTTCTGAAACTTCCACCTAGTGGCCATAGTCCTGCCTTCAGGAATCGAATCCCATCTCATCGCAGTCAACAGCATGGTCCTCCTTCCCTGAGTCATTTCTTTTCCTGGTTATGTGGCTGTGGTTCTCTCACGGGACAAGGCTTCAGGTCCCCACCCCACCCCGACTGCCCTCCTTTGCACGCTGTCCCTCTACACATGGTTCTAAGCATGGACACTGCCAGCTCTCCAGCTCTGCTCTGGGCAGTGTGGGCTGACTTTGAACTGGCGGCTGCAAATGTGGGGCCACTACATACGGTTTTGTGACTCATGCTTTGCGCAGCTCTAGGAGGTGTCTTATGTGTCACGGTCACCACGGATTTGTATCATAATCACAACTTTCCAGAAAATTGGCAGTGAAGTGTCCTGAGGAAGAAGTGTCTGTTTCTAATTTGCACAGATTGTCTCATGGGCTAGCAGCAGGTCTGTGCGAACTTAGCACCTGCGGATGTTTTTTGTTTGGCCTGCATTTTTTTTAATGGATATCTGATGTTTACATTTTTAAATGGGGATATTTCAAATTTTAAAAATCCAGATTTCCAGCATTTCTTTTTAAAAGATCACGATCTGGCCACATCAGTCTGGATTTCTGCATGACAACAATGAGCTGGAGCTGAGTGGCCACTGCCCCTCTTTAGATGGGACAGGGGATCGCTCCAGTTTGTCACAGTCCCCACAACTCCCTGTGACCTCCCAGACATGGGTGCCCAGTGTCGCCATTTATCATCACGATTGTCATTTTTCTTAGTGCAGAGAAGCATTCTTGGTTTCTCCGATTCCCCTCATACTTGGCTTGCCTTCTGCACGTGTACTTTATCTGTCGGTCTCTGGAAGCCCTTGAATTTGCAACCCTTGGTTCAAATCAGGGCAAAGGGGAAGCCCTCTGCAGCCTCCTCTCACCTGCTGTGTTCTCTTGCCTGTCTGCCCGCAGCAGCGGCAGGAAATCAGCCTGGGGGGAACCTTGGCCCAGGAGGGGGCGCACCTGCATCCAAGTCCTGCTGCGTCCAGTAGCACAACAGGGCCCCGCGGGCCAGAATGGCGCTGCCCTTCGTGAGAAGAGGTCGCCCAAGCCGGTGGCAAACTGCACGCCTTCTTGAGAAGTAGAAGAGTCATAGGATTTGAAAGCTGAATGAGAATTTAGCGTACATCTGATCTAGTGGCTTTCAAACGTTTGTTCAGCCCTGAGAACTTTTCATTGAGCTAAAACCAACATTGTAGCTTTCGTAGACATCAATTAAATATTTAATTAATGCCGGATTCACTTGCGTGCTTAAAATCATTTTTGTTCTTACACTTTCATTTTGTTATAAAATTTTTCATTGTCACAAGGAGAGAATTGTTTAATGAATCCCCACCTACCTATCACTGATTTCAAGTATCGAGATGTCGCTACATTTCCTTCATCTGCCCTTTTATATTTCTTTTTCAATTTTTTCTTCGCTGAAATATCTAAAAGCAAATTCCAGATATGTCATTTCACTTCATCTTTAAAGACATATGGGCACTTTCTAACAGAACCACATCATTATCCCATGCAAGAAACAAACATCTAATGCCCAGGTGTGGCAGATCCCGTGATGAACGGTTTAGACCCTTTCGTGAAGAGGGCAGGACTCGTGGCCTCGGTGGTTGGGAGAGCTGTCGGCAGACAGCCCTGCATCAGCCCCTTTGGGGATGACCTCAGCTGCGTGGAGACACGTTGCCTAAGGTCACACCCTTTCCCAAGGTGGCCTGCATCCTGTGACTATGTTATTATGCCAGGTGTTACGGGCTGGCCATCTTGGCCCGACATGGACACCTCTACAGGGCTCCTGTACCTTGTCGACTCCTCGTGGGGCTCCCCAGGGGTGTCGTTGGCTCACGCTGCTGCTCAGCCTCTCCCTCTCCTTTCCCTTCCCCTGGCGTCGGTTTTGGTTTTGAGGGCACTCCGTAATCACCTGGCAGCCCGAGTCCACTGCAGAGGCTGCCTGCTGAGGAACCCGCCTCCTGACAGCGGCCCTTAATCCAGCCTCCCCCACTGTAGCAAGTCTTTAGTCGGTTTGCTCGAATCTGATCCAAACAAGTTTTACGCTTTCAGTTGTTATGTCTCCAAGTCTCTTTTAATCTTTAACAGTGCTTCCTCCTTTTTCCTTTGCCAGTGACTTGTTGCAGGAACAGTGTCAGTTGTCCCCTATTCTGTATTTATCCATCTGCTTCCTTATGGTGGCGTATAACACGGTCCCTTGTTCCCGGTTCTCCTGTAAGTGGGGGTTGGCTCTAGACCTTCTCTTCCTCCCAAATAGGATGTCTTGTGGAAGCTAAGATATTAAAGTTGTCACTCAGGAGAGGAAATACGTGATTTCTCAAAACTGTTTGTAAACCATTGATCTACTCTAACCTCTCCCTTTTTAGATAAATGAGGAAACCGAAGGCCAGTGAGGGGATGGGCTGGGCAAAGTCCATGGCACCGTTCCCTGGCTTCCCTTCAGAAGCAGATGCCCAAGTCCACAGAGAACACAGTGTACAGGGTACGCGACACAGTGACTTCCAGAGCAGATCAGTCTGGGCTTCTGACACATGAGCCCTGCCCACATTTACAGGTCGTGTCAGGAGGGAGCTGGGTCTGGAACCCTCATCTTTTAATTCCCAAGCTACATTTTCTGCCCTCCTGAAATTGATACTCTCAGAGCAGTGGTCTTTTAAGCTAAGGCATGTCCCTACACATGTAGGGTTAAGCGGCAGGGTAAAGAGGAGAAATGTGTCACCCAGGGGCATATGGGTGATGCTGCTGGTCCAGGCTTTTTCTTGGACTGTTTCCCTCTGCTCTGCCTCATCCTGAGCCTTCTCCATCTGCCAAATGAGGGCCATAATCCTTGCCACGCCTCTCAAGGGCTGTGGTCAGCACCAAGCAAGACCACGCATGATGATTGTACCCAATGTCAATTAAGTGCCTCTGATGTCTTAGGTACTGTGCGCGACCTGATTTCATCCTCACGAAAACTCTATATTACTAGGGCAGAAGCTATTACTAGCCCAATGTATCACATGAGGAAGAGACTCAGAGAGGTTAAGAAAACTGCCCAAGGACACCCTGCTGATAAGTGGCAGAGTCAGGATCCAAAGCCAAGCAAGCTGATACCAGACTCCTGGCTTGTAACAATTTTCCCTGCACCATACTGCTTCTGAGAATCAGCCTTTTAGGACCTTTGAGTTCATCTAAGCAGATCATCTTGTTTCATAGTTGGGAATACCGGAGGCCAAAGAAGTGGCTTGTCCAAGTTTGCACAATACAGAAGTGGCAGAGCTGGGTCTCAAACGCACGTCTTGAGGCTCTAAATTTCCCATTTTATTCCTTGCATCATGAGATGCATCTTTGAAGGGATTAGATCTGTGACTCTGTGGCTCGGCTGCCTCCCCAGCTGTGTATAATCCTATAGATAGTTGCCTCTCACTCATCCGTCCTGCAATGGATGCAGAAGCGGCCCTGCTCTCCTAGAGTTCACCATCTGGTAAGGGGGTGACAGATACTGAGCAATCGATCACATAGATAACTTTTCTAAGGACCCCAGTTCATACCAGAGAACGCTGTCGCTGAGTGCAAACACCTCCATTCATTTTAAAAGGGAGCATCAGGGTGCATTCCCTTCCAACCAAAGAAATCCAAACAATTTCCAGATTGAAAAAATAAATCACCTGAACAATAAGAAACTAGTTTCTGTAGATAATAAAAAAATTGAGAACAGTCCGCACATAACATGGCATGGAATGGCTTATTGTACCTGTTCTTGTTTGTACGTAATTTTCTTCACCAATGTTTCAACCCTCTGGGGGCACATGGGTATCTTGCAGTCCAACTGGACTTAAAAAACACTAACGTTAAAGCAGCTTTAGGGCAAAATAAAGGCTAAACCCAAGAGTGTTTTGAAACTGAGGAAAAACTGAGAGTCTTGGAAAATGCCACTTCACTGCTCTTGCGGGGAGTAAGTGAGCAAAGGAAAAAGCTCCTCGTTCACCCAAATATGGCACACAATTCGAATCTGTTCTCCACGTCCTCTGACCAGAAATTGCTTTAGAGTTGTCAATTGGTGAGTGTTTTTGCCTGAAACCACGGTGTCAAAATCTCTTTCGGCACATTTATTTAGTGTGCTTGCATGGAAAAGCTAACACACCCAAACAAGGTCGTCCTGTTTAGAAAGTGGCACAGCTTTATAAAAGTCACAGCAAAAGCTGGTGATAGAATATGTGTTTCATGAGGTGAGTCTGAATGATTCATTACGACCCATGAAAAGTGCCGTGAAGGAAGAAAAGTGAGCTCAGAAAACCTCGGTGGGGTAGGGGACACACCTGGATCGGGTGACATTGAAACCAGAGGCCTTTTCCAGTTGGACAATAGAATATCCCTCAACAAGCACGCAGGGCTAAGAAAGAAAGACACACCTGGGCAGAGCTGTGGGTGGTATTTCCTTTTTAATCTCCATAGTGTATTTGTTAAGTTTATTTATAAGCAGATCACTTCACTATTTACAGTACATGAGCATAGAGATTCTACAGTTTTTGTGATGTAAACAATAACTCCGCAGTGGGAGTTTGAGAAAAGAAGCCAGTTCTGAAGTATTTACAGACGTTAAAATAGAACTTTATACTCACAGAATAATAATACATAGAGCGATTTGGTTAAATTATCTATGAAACTATAGAATCTGACAATGTACAAATACAGGAAAACATTTTCTCATTCAGAAGGTAGGACAGATAAATCACACCAGAAATAAAATAGGGACGATGACAACCACAATAATTAAAAGCAAAGAAGATTCCTTCCTTGCCTCTTACGGATAAAATATTTATATAAATAAGGACACAACCCAACAAAATGGAAAAAATATATAAAAATCCTCTACCAATTAAAAAAAATAGCAAAACTAAAACCTCAATTCCCAATCACTAGCAGTGTCCTTTATAAAACTAAAATTTAGCTTTCTATTATAAATAACAAAGCAGATGTGTCCCTCTGTGTAGGTGAAATTCTTGCACCTTTCTCAAGAAATGCATCAATGTAATTCCACACATACACACAAACACAGACAGGCATGCGGGCGCATGCGTGCACACAGACACACACACACACACACACACACACACACACACACACACACAGCCTTGCACTCACGCACCCCAGGCTGTAGTTCCTTGTTGAGCTTCCTAATAAATAATGCCCCCTACGGTAGTACCCCTGGGGATGCCCAAACCTCACAAGGTTAGCCATTCCCTGGTTTGACCCTGTCACAGAGCTGGGGAAAGTCCTGGCTTCCTATTGCTCAGAATTCTCTAGGCTGCGTAGTCACACCAAGAGAAAAAGATTTGAGTCCAAGATTTGGAAATGCTGGAACAGACCACAGGGACCACCTTGCCCAGATGATTAAGGCTAGCTACAGACACCGTCTCTTTAGAAATCTGGGGTTGGGGAGAGAGATCTTGTGTTGGTTTCAACATTAGCAGCTGCCTCTGGAAGAAGCAGATGCTCAAAGTCAACGCTAACACCACAGCACAAGGAGGTGAAGGGGGCGGGTGTTAATTTCCAGAGCAGATTGCACCAAGCCAGACTTTGGGATGGTCGTTCTCCCCAGAAACTATCTGGAAATCCAAGTGGCCCACTCCCCGTTCCACTGGCCACCCTGACCACGCACCCCTTGAGATTTCCAAGCTGTTCCGCCAGAATCGGAACATCCCTCAAGAAACAAAGTCGGAAATAGTTTATGACTTTTTATTCCTAACACAGAAACACTTGACAAGATTTTAAAATACAAAATATAGAAGCAAAAACAAACTAATGACAAAAAATAACCTATTTGGCTATTCGGTGGGCCATATCAAAAGCCATGGCCAGCTCCTACTCAGAATCCTGACATCTAACCTTTGCTTGTCCTGAGGGTACAATGTGGGCCACCTAGCAGAGGTTCACTTAACAGGGTCAGCAGCTGGGCTGCCAGTATTGCAGTTATAGTAAACCCCTCCCAGGCCCCTAGACACAGGGTCCACTCCTTCTCCTCTGCCCACAGGAGAGCTAGTAGGCTTCTCAGTCTGCGTGTTACACTGGGCTCTAAACACAGAGACAGTTCGCTCATGACATTACATTTCATTCCCAAAGTGGGTGTTGGACAGCAAGGTGGTGGAAAGGATTTATTTGCCTTCCATCTGAGTAGCTGGTGGATACAGTCTTTGGCCACTAGATGGCGACTAGACATTGATAAGGCAAAGTGCTGAGGTGGAAGCGAACCAATCCGTTCAAAAGTCACCCAGAGCAAGGCCAGCAAAGTGGAAAAGGAGGCTTTATTAGGCTCCCTTGAAGGATCCTTTGACAAAAAAATACAGCACAGAGGGGGTTCTAGCTACATAAACACTTCTTTGTGGTGCTTTTGCACAGCCTAGGGACCGACCACCTATAAAAGCGTATTTTCCAAGCCCCCGATTCAGGCAGTTGGATTTCTGCGCTGCTTATGGATGTGCAAGGCATTCTGATGAAACAGAATATCTGAAAATCTGTCCCCTCAAATCTCAAAGCTTCAGTCACCGCTGCTATACCATTAAAGAAACAAAAAAAACAAAAGCTGCCCTAAACATATGCAGCGTGATCAAGGCCTCCTGTCGCCCCATATGTTCTACAATCATTTGAAAGAAATGTGTGAAAAGTGCCTAAGTTAAGTTGTTTTGGAAAAAAAAAAAACAAAAAAAAAACAAAAAACAGTGTATTGCTAGTATTATCTGAGAGCAACAGAGAAACAGCCAAGTGGTCATGACATTCGGATTAAAAACTGTTTGGTGGGCATGATGACAAGGTTAATGTGAGATTCTTGACATCGCCACCTAGCCACGCTGGGGCTGAACTCACCATCCCCACCAGAAACTATGGCTTAGATCTGTCCTGGGGAGCTGGCCTCCTCCTATAAGGTAGCTCGGCCAGGACCGTGTGGGTTGGAATCTGCTGCTGGTTGGTTACCTTGCAGAGATCTTCACCCTGAACTTGAGCTGGGCACAGCCGGAGAAGGGAATCTGAGGCTCTCAGAGGTGAAAGGACTTGAAGATTCATCCCATCCAATATTCTCATTTACTAGATGAGTAAAGAGAGCCCAGGATCCCACAGAAAGGAAGAAACATCGAATTTCTCGCTCCGAGATGGCTTATAGTTAAATGACTTGCTCTGTAAATCCATTTCAATCAGCTGGGAGGCTTTTTTTTTTTTT
>NW_006431919.1:1625962-1650412 GCF_000325575.1 Pteropus alecto | reverse complement strand
TTTTACAAAAATAAGTACCAAGATCCAAAACCTAGGATGGCCTCTCCTGCTGCTGATGTCTTGGAAGGCATCTCTGCTCTCTCCTCCCTCACATCAGCCTCCTTCCCGATGCCCTGGCTCCATCCCTAGGATGACAGTACCTCACGCTGCCAAAGGAGACTCATATTTGCCGGTGTGGACACATGGAGACAAGCTGAAGTGTTGCGGTTTTCTCAAAGTGCTTTTATTGGTTCAATGCAAAGTCAGCCTCTGCCTACTTCCTGGACATCGTGCGGCAAGCTCCCAATGGCTCCCTGTCCCCATCTGCTTTGGGTATCTCTGTGCACATGGGTTTCCCAGCTCCCAAGCTCTCCCTCCACTTACCCTGTACCTCTGAACTTGGCACACGGTCCTGAAGCCCATCTGTGTGTGCAAATGCCTCAGGAACTTGGAGACCAGCTTAAACATATTGCACATAAGTACTAACCAGTTTCCTTCCACCCCACTGGGAAAGGGTGAGCAGGACCGTCTTCTTTGGCCAATGAAACCAACAGGTTTACTTTATTTGCTACTGTACATCTAATTTCCTTCCTTGGTCATATCTGAGGGCAACTGCTACATCTCGAATACTAAGAAAATTACTGCAGTTTTGACATCAAGTGAGTCAAATCAACAAATTCTCTGGAGTGGCTTCTGCTTCACAGTTGGGATGACCTATCTCTCAAGCTGCAGGCTCAGCTGTGATTTCAACTGAACCCAAGGCCTGGAATGGGGTTTCGACCTGTTCATGCAGAAAGACTTCGCTGTCATTGCCTTCCCTGCCTGTTCCATTCCCCGCCCGCATGGCAGCTTGGGCATGTGTATTGTACACGCCTAGAAGAAACTGCCCTCAGAACATCAAGAGGCATAGGCTTTAGGCAGCAAAAGAAACCTTACTGCATCATCTCTTCCCACATCGGGACTTGGGTACTGAGTCTTTGAGCTCGGAGCATTCCTTCCTTTCCCCTCCCTCTCCCGAAGCCCCCAAAGCCTTGCCTCTCTCCCAAGCATGTCCCACATGCCACGCTGCCAGATCTCATGGCAGGTGCAGACACCTGACGGGTGCTTTTAGACACCAAGGAGTTTTCCGATTGGGGGGCAAGGTATAAAGGGGTTAGGGGGTGGGAGACTTAGCTACACTCCATCCACTCATATTCTTTACTTCTTTGATGCATTTTCCTTCGATAACCAGAGCCCCCGAGAGTGAGGATTCTGATTCAGCCTTGTATCGACTGAAGAAGGAGATGGAAGAATTCCACTTAGCGGTTGGATCGGATATTTTTGGAAAACACCAGCACAGCACAGAGATAGACAGTACATGCTGCCTTGCGTGGGCAGCTACCGACACGGTCTATAGTAAGCTGTATGCCAATCACATGTAAACATCATTGAGAGCAAATACTAGGACAGAGCTACAACGAGATGGTTGCCAATGGCAGCTGCTCCCTCTGGGTTACTGCTTAAGTTGGTGGGAGAGAGACCAAGGTTTGCTCGTTTTCCTGGAGAGACCTTGGAGCCTCCTTGGTAAATAATACACAGCACCGAATGAGTCTTCTGGATAGAGGTGGTCTGCAGGATCAGTCAGCTTTGGAACCTGTTGCCTTTCCGGTACGGGATGGTGAGCAGAAACTGCGTGATATCCTCGGCAGGCACCCTCTCATCAGCAGCCCCCAGCTCTGACCTTAGGCACGTCACACCCCACTGCCTTGCTCAGATCTCTGCTCTGTTCAAGGGCCAAGTTTAAGTAACTTTAAGACCCCTGTATTAACCTGACGAGAAAGGACAGCTTCAGCTGACCCAGAGGAGGGGAGAGGCTTGTCCTTCACTAAAAATCTGAATTTCTTTACCCTAAGGCACCACCTGCCCAGCGTAGAACTTCTGGCCTAGCGCAATCGAGGAAGAAGCCAATAGGAGGGGCTTAGACATGACCTAGCCCCACTCTGAATCTAGAGTTCTTTCCTATCGGCTTCCAGAGGGCAGGCAGCAGACGGATTTAAATTCTATTCTGTGCCATTCTATTCCACAGCCATTTATTGTGTGCCTACTGTGTGCTAGGCAGTGAATAGCTATAAAAGGAATTTAAAATGTTCAGGTCTGTGCTGTGGAAAGTTCCTTTTTTTTGGTCCATCCTCATAAACCCTGCCTTGCCAAACACGTTCATGTCTGCTATTCCACTCCCCACCCCCACCCCAAATGGGATTGTGTGTCACAGAAATATTGGGAATTGTATGCCAAAGAATGGCTTTAGGGGAATTTTCTCTCATCCATCACGACATGACAGACAAAGATGGGCTAGCACGAAACCCAGCCACCATATCGTTGTGTTATGGAAACCTTTCGAAAATTAGACCAGGATGTCGAATAGGTTAATGTCTGCTCAGAGCACTGTGCCGAGGTTTCTAACGACAGGACCAGGCTCAAAGAACATGAGTGCTGTGGTAGATAAGTTGTGTCTGTCTCTGGCCAAGGCTGTGGCTGTAGTGACACACGTACAGTGTATTTGCCATCTTGAGCTAGACACTGCCTTAGCAGAAGCTAAGACTGTTAGGGCTGGCAGGGACTTTGGAGAACAACTTGACTAATTCTCCCCCTCAGTCCCTTTCACAGAAAATGAAATTGGGGCTCAAAGAGGTCAAATGACTTGACGCACAGAAGCTCAAATTCCCTGTTGTCTTTAAAGCATGTCTCCTCCAGCCTCCTCTGTGGGCTTGGAGTATGCTCACTACCCAGTACAAGTTCATCGGCTCTGTTTACGTACTGAGGTATTTAAAAATCTTAAAAAAAAAAAAAATCAACTACCAATTCTCAAAGAACTAGGCCTGGCACTAGCAATACATTAAATTAGCTTGTTTAGTTTAATGAGTCAATTTCGAACTTTTTTTTAAACAGCAGGACCTTTTTTCTTTTCTTTTCAAATATAAAATTTTCCCAAGGAACCCTGATGTCTGAAAAAAATCAAGCTGGAGCTACTCTGAGGCAGAAGCAACATGCTCACACCCTGCCTGGCCATGCTCTCCCTCACGGGTGGCCCCCAAGGCACCTGCAGAACATCCAAGCTGGACATGGCTTTGAATCACTCAAGAACACAAATTTTAAAGTAAAATCCAATTAGCATGTTGTCTAAGTTTCAAAGGAGCTTAGAGATTGTCTTATCTGTCCCCAACCCTCACATCCTCTTCCTGCTCCCCTTTCCCCACACCCCCAAAACAACTTTACAACTGAGGAAAAAGAAAGATCAGGTGAAGGGAGTAATACGGGTTGGTGACTGGCCCCAAAAGGATGACTGCTCTCAGATCGCCTCTCCATGCCACTCCAGATGTGTCACTGAAGCCCTAATGGTATGTCCACAGGTGGAGGCAAACCACAGGACCAAAACACATACCAGAACTTGAACTCACCAAATGCTGGCAGTCAGCTGTTGACTTAACTGCCACAATGAGCCTGTAGGCTTTTAGCTTGTTGCCCAATTCAGCTGAACTCACCTCTACCTACCAGCTCCTGAAATGTTACATCTTTGCTCCAGCTATGCAGGAGCATGGGCTCAGGAATCAGGGGGCCTGGGCTGGGTCACTGCTCTGCCCTCTCACTGGCTGTGGGACCTCAGGCAAGTCATTTCACCTCTTGGGGTACTGCCTACCTCACCTGGAAAAACAGAAATAACATAACTCACCCTGCCTTTCTTACAAGGTCCGCAAAGGTCTTGGCCTCTTGGAAGGACTCATGGCCAGGTGGAAACTCTAAGTGAGACCTGGGCACCAAGTGAGGGCTCTGATTGTAATTGGACCCAAACTCGCTCAATGAGAGACAGAGCAGGGCTTGGCAGAAAAGGCCCAGAAACATCTCTCCACTGCTCCTCGTTGTGGCTGCAGGCCACACCTCCCCTGGGACCAGTCTACTGGCCACCCAGAACCTCTGGGGCATTCTGGTAAAGGGAGCAGAGCAGCTCAGTGGCAAACACCTCACAACAGTGCATAGTTAAAAAATCAAGGAAGCAATACAATAACCCCAGGCACAGTACATCTGAGCCATAAATACATTATTTTAAGGATATACTTTTTTTTTTTCAATTAAAAATGAGTTTATAATCCTGATTCTATTCACAAGTAACAATTTCATCATCACACACTACAGACAAGAAATGTTGTGGTGAACACGGCTGCACGTCTACAAGGGGAAGTCGGTCGGGAAGGAAGGGCAGATGGGTGACTGACCCAGCACTTGGAGACGCATCCGGGACAATCCGTCAGAAGCGAGGATGCTAATGTGGCAGTGGAACGTCAACACCATGGAAACTCACAGACAGAAGCAGCTTTGTTCAATGTAAACATTGATTTTTTTTTTTAAAGGACAGCAGTTTCAAGTCTCTCTCGCTCTCATGTGTGCTCTCTCACACGCTCGCTCTCTCTCCTTCTCATATACTCATTTTCTTTGAAAACGTAAACATATTGAAAGGGCCTTGTCTGAGGTATTGAGGTATTCCTCGAAGGTTAAGGCTGTTATCAGTGCAGGCTTTGCTGGGCCTCCTTCAGTAAGCTGTCAAAATCCATGGCTTCGTACTTGTTTTTCACTGACGCAGGAAGGGCCTCTTCTGAATTGGAATCTGGGCAGGGGGGTGGAGGAGTCAGTGAGTGGGAAAGGCCAGCAACTTAGAAAGGCCAGATGATCAGAAAATCTGCCACCAGGGGCAGCCCCACGGAGCTGATGTGGCCCAAAGCCTCAGAGAACACTGGACAGCGAGCATTGGTTCTGCCATTCTGCTGTGGCATCTGTGTCGTGTTACCTATGTCTCAGGGCCTCAGCTGCCCTGTTTGTAGGATGGGGGTGAAGGGCTGAACTAGAGCACCCCAGAGCTCCTTCCCAGCTCTGATATGCTATACTCTATAGATAAGAAACTAGGTCCCAGGTGGAGCGCTGCCTGGCCTAGGTCCCCTGACGCTCAGCCCTGCACTATGGAGGCTGCCTCAGACTCTCTCCTACAAATAATTCTCTCCTGAATTGTACTTCTTTGTCCTTTTTCACCAATTTGTCCCCAAATTATGAGGGCATGGTGACAATATTGTTTCACCGTGGCCCCTTAATGGACAAGGCTGCTGCCTGTTGGGGCCATCATGGAATGGCCTTCAAGAGGGCAGAGCAGCTACCGGCCCTGTGAGGTCAAAGAAACAGTATTGACGGTTCTGCCAGCTGGCTGTGAACACAAGATTGGCCCTTCCAAGAGGCCACGGGAGGCCTGAATCTTTTTGATGGACCACAGGCCAGAAGATAAAATCAAGATGGCAGCCTCCAGGCGAAGTGGCTGCAAAGTTAACACCAATCAGCACACTGGAGCTTGGATGTGGGAGCCAGGTCCAGACGGGGCTCCAGGTCTGGGTTTCATCAA
Organism: Pteropus alecto; assembly: GCF_000325575.1. Taxonomy (NCBI): domain Eukaryota; kingdom Metazoa; phylum Chordata; class Mammalia; order Chiroptera; family Pteropodidae; genus Pteropus; species Pteropus alecto. Next base: position 1,645,014 of record NW_006431919.1, on the reverse strand, counting down.
GGGAGGTCTGTGCCCCTCGTGCTTTGGGTCTTACTGGAATGAGGCGGGGCCCTGCGTCCTTACCGTAGTCGGTGTGTCTGGGCCAGCAGAAGCGCCGGAGTCCCCCGTAGCTCAGCTGGAAGGAAGGCTCATTGCGCTTGCGCAGGGCCGCGCCGTTCCTCAGAGAGAGGGCGGCGTGCTCAGAACGCCGGTAAGTAATGAAGCCGTACTTCTCGCCCCTGGGGGAGGAGAAGGGGACCGTGTTACTGGGCCATTTGCCTCATGTCGTGTTATGGCCCCATCCTAGCACTCCCACATCCTTCAAGACCAGCCTCAGTCACCACTCCTTTGGCTAGCCCTTCCTAATGTTGCCGGTATTCTGTGCACGTCTCACCTTCCGTGGTAGACATCTGTTGCATCTGCCTGCTCAGCATCCACTTCCCTTCCTCTGACAAAAGCACCACGTGCTCAACTGGGCGCAGGGTGCCAGGGTAAGCCACACGACTGTGGCCCTTTCTGGCCACAATGATTTGTTCAAGGATAAGCCTGTTGCCCAAAGTGGAACCCCAAAGAATCCATCCCAGGTCTGTGCTAGAACCAGGGAGGAGACTCCTGCTCCCCCTGGAAGTAGATAAAGCTTAGAGCTTGAGGCAGTCACTTTGCCACCAGGAGGGAAGCCTGCCTGAGAAGGATATCAAGGTGACGGGAGCCTAAAGTCAGTTCTACCCACCCCAACCCTGACTTTTCAGTTCCATGAACGCTAAGCAGACTCCTCAAGGGCAGAGACAGCATAGAGTTTCCCCACCACTCAGGACAGGCTCACCAACAGTACGTGCCCAATAAATGCTCAACTGAATCACATTTCCTGACCATCCTCTGAGCCAGGCCAAAGTTGGATGCCTTCTGCCTCTTTCAATGTCTGAGACTGGTAGTGTGTCTGAGACTTGTGTGTGCTTTTTAAAATCTTAACAAACTGACCCTTCTCTTTAGAGATTAATTTGCTGGCTGTTTTCACATGTTATCTCCATTTGATATCCTGAAGACTGCACATAAATGAAGAGTTCCATTTGTGTAATGACTCTTTAACGGTGGTAAAAACACATAACATAAAATTTACCATCTTTACTAGCTTTAAGTGTATAGTTTCATAGTGTTACATATGTTCAGATTGTTGTGCAGCAGACTTTCAGAAACGTTTCATCCTGCAAAGCTCTATACCATTAAGCCAACAGCTCCCTTTACCTCTTTCTCCCCAGTCCCTGGTACTCACCATTCTACCTTCTGTTTCTATGAATTTGACTATTCTAGGTACCTCGTGTAAGCGGAAGCACACAGTATCTGTCTTTTTTGTTGCTGGCTTCTTTCACTTAGCACAATGTCCTCAAGATTCATCCATGCTTATAGCATGTGACAGGATTTCCTTCCTTCTTAAGGCTGAATAATAATATTCCATCATACGCACATACCATATTTTCTTTATCCACTCATCTGCAGATGGATGGGTGGGTTGTTTCCACCTCTTGGCTATTGTGAATAATGGGGTTATGAACATGGGTGTGCAAAATATCTCTTTGAGATCTTGCTTTAGTTGTTTTGAGTAGATACCCAGAAATGAGATTGTTGGATCATATGGTAATTCTGTCTAATTTTTTTAGGAACCTCCCTACTGTTTTCCACAGTGGCTGTACCAGCTCACATTCCCACCAAGAGTGTACAAAGGTTCCCTTATATCTACATCCTCGCCAACACTTGTTATTATTCTCTGTAGCCCTCCTAAGGGATGTGTAATGATTCTTGTGCAGACACTATTTTCTCATTGAAGCTTTTAAAAATGTATTAAATTAGAATTTAAAAACATTAATAACTTAGTTTGCAAGTATAATGGAAGATGCTGACAAAATTTTGACATCTAAGTTGTGAATTTATATGCAACCCATTCTTGCAGACCACTGATAGATGAAACACTGCTTCCCCAGGTGAGTGAGGAAAAACCAGGCTGCCCAGCAGAGCGGGAGGTTCCAGGAGTGGTTGCTACAGAAGAATCGAGGGCTTGCAGCTCAGTGAGGTCCCCATGCAAGCGTGCCTCTAAGCCCCAGGGGCTGTTTGCTGCCCTTCACCAGCTCTTGAAGAACACAAATGGGCTGCAGATCTGGCTCTGTCACTAACTAGCTACTCAGTTAACTTGTCTGAGCTCCCCTGGAAAGGACAGCCATGGAAAGAATGAGTGCATTCGTCACAGGCATATTGGGACGTTTCAGAGAATGCACAGAAGTTGACTGGTACTTAGCAGACCATCAGCACGTGTTCACTGCTCTTACTGGGCTGCAGGATTCCTATTGATCTTGCTCCCGTGCCTGGCTCTCCGGGTCCAGGCTGTGGACTTTGTTAAACTTTTTTCCACAAATCTCAGGCATCTACTGTGTGGCCAGCCCTGGATCAGGACCTCTGCCCCTCCCTTCCCCCTCCCCTGCCATAGCTTGACTCCACTCACCTCTTGCTTCTCGTCAGCACCTGGCACTCTACAATCTCACCAAACACTTCGAAACGCCTCTTCAGCTCACGGGAGCTCATGTCGCTGGAGAGATTTCGAACATATACCACGCGGCCTTCGCCCTGCTCAAGAAGGGCGACACAGAGGAACCTAGTCATTACCTGGCTTCCTGGAGCCCCTCTGGTGGCGGGCTCCAATGGAGTCCTCGTCCCCAGTCCATGATGCCTGACTGAGCAAGCAACACCAGCTAGGACCAGAGTCAGAGAGAAAACAATGATAGTTGCTGTCCCAGAGGACCTGTCCTGCTGGAGGAGGGGGACCGCTGAGTGTCGAATGGGGAAGTGACCCCCAAAGGAAGCAACTGCTCCCTTGAAGGAAATGAGCAGAGACTGGGTGAAGAAAGAGAGGTGTTCATCACTGTTACTATAACTGCATGCTCAGTAGCTTCCATCTCGTTTCGAGTCTGCGGTGTTTTTGGTCGTGGGAGGTGTTGGGGTGGAAAGGCAAGTTGCTGAGGTGGCGGTGGGCAAGCACTGGGAGCCAGATTATAGAGGGAGTCAGAGCTGGCTGGGAGGAAAGCAGTCGGACAGGGGACATAGGGCTACTGAAGCCAATATTATCCTCGGTTTTGCCGGGGCAGTGTGTAGACACTGTGACTGAAGTCACCTTCAGGTGAGCTCAGTGCCATGCCTGTGGGCCCCTAGAACAGGCCAGTGGAGAGAAGGGGTGGGGGGAAGCCTAGCTGAAACCTCCCCTTCTCTCTTCTCCAATCTGAGATTCTTCCAGTTAAAGCTACTGCCATTGGAAGAGTCGCTTTGACCTCCTGGAGAAATTAAAGCATGATCCTGGGAACCTGTGCTCCTGTGGGCAAAACCAACAGGTTCTGGTTTGGACAGGTTTTCTCCGGGAGCAGGTTAAAACCAGTGATTCTGGAGCCATCCTATTCTCATACCACAGGCAGGGAGGAAAGCACAGGCCTGGGGTCCAGAGCAAGGCACTGCTGTCGGCAGTCACAGGAACTGTGCATCCCACACCAGGATACGGCTCAGTTAAGCTCAAAGTAGAAACCCCCTCCCCCAGCCTCCCTGCAGCTCCTTGACTTCCAGACACTTTCCTGCCGCTGCCCCACTCACTGTTCTCCTAAATCTTTGCTTGGCTGGCTCCTTTCATCCCTCAGGGCCCAAGTCCTTGTAGATGCCTCCCCAGACCATTATCAAAATACATCCTCCCCAACAGTCAAAACACGACTGTTTATTTCAGACGTTTTAGTGGTGACGTGATTAATTTCATAGCGCTTCACTCAATCTACATTTACAGTGTCTATTCCTTGTTTACGAGTCTGTTGCTTCTTCCTTCTGCCCCAACCACAGGAGTAGAGGCTTCATCTGACTTGTTCATATCTGCTGAGTGGTCACAAGTAGATTCCAAGAGGCCCTCTGAACAGCCTGTGGTTTTAAGCACCTAGGGTAGGCATACCTTTTCTGTGCCTCTGCTTCTGCTCCAAAGCACCCGTCATGGGGGGAAGCAATGAAGAATCTGTCATTTGTGCATCTGTCTTACATCCCCTTCCTTTCTAGTGACGTGGAGGGGCTGGCTCCACCCCCAACCCCCAAAGTTTCCCGATGAATTTTCCCTGTGGGGTGCTCTGCAGTAGGTTCGCCAGGCATGTGGACTGTGGACTGACTATGGGGGAGGATTAGGGAGGTGAGTGGGGAGCAAGGGATAGGTTCTCTTGGTCCCTTAGCCCTGATCAAGTGGGGGACCCTTAGGAAGCATAAGTGCAACTCCCTTGTGTACAGATGAGTAAACCAAGGCTCAGGGAAGCTTGGAGACCTGCCCAAGGTCACACAGAAGGTGGTGGCGGGACTGGCGCGTGGCCTGGTCGGCCTAGCTCTGCTGACCCCTTGGCCTCTGGAGGCCCTGACACTGGGCCCTGAATCACCACCAAGCGCATGCTTCACAGCCAGTCCCTTGGCTGCACTTTGCACGGTGCCACCTTTGATGCCCTTTGGTGACCTTTGTGATTTTTTAAATGAAAGAAATGTAATTATTTTCTGCAGGCCAAAGCTAGCCTCACAGGGTTTCAGGCCTATGAAGGCCCAGTCCTTCCTGGCATCCCTGCTCGTTCCCATTCACTCCGGGCTCTGGGGCCCCAGGTCACTTACAATGGCCTTTTCTCGCCGCTTCCTGGCGTGCCGGACGCTTGGCGTTCCGTCTGAACACGGCCCTCTGCTCTCACATCTGTCAGTGAACAAGCAAAGCAGAGGCACTCACTCTCTGGAGGGACCAAATGGGATTTGGGGGGGCGGAGCTGCTCCAGGAGGCAAGGGACACCTCTCTACAACTCACTCACGAGGGTGGAACTGTTAGAACCCCTCCTGCAGAGGCCCAGCTGCCCCCTCAGCAGTGACAGCCTAGCGCCGTGTGTGGGTCCGAACACCGACACATGCCTTCTGCTACCTTCTGGGACTGGATGCCTGGGAACCACCGTGTGGTTGATAGGAACCCTTCTGAACCTGGCCTTTTTATGCTTTTAGGGATAGAAAGGCCCTTTCACTTCATCATCATATTTGATCTGATGAAAAAGAAAAACATTTTTGAGGACTTATGTTTTCCTATTTTCCAGATGAAAAGCCTGAGGCTCAGGTTCAGTATGAGATTTGCTGAAAGCTAGAATGTAGGGGAGCCAGAGGAAGGAGCTTTGCTGAATATAGACCCACTGCTCTCTAGTGGTTGGTGCCTGGCCCAGAAGCAACCCTTGCCATCACCGCCCCATGTCCAGTCCAGCCATCTGGCTACTTGGTCTGGATGCGCAGCTTGAAGAGGCACCTGGATGCCACATGCCTGCGCCTTCCTACCTGTCTGCATGCTGCCCTCTCCTCCAGAGGGCCAGGCTGCTGGAGTGCAGGGAGCATGGTATGTGAGGTGCGGCCGAGTCCCAGCTCTGCCACACACCGTCTGCATCCTTGTGGACACAGCGCAGAGGGGAAGAGCAGGGCTCTCAGCCTGTGCTTGTATACTGACTCTACCACCTGCCTGCTGGGTGACCTTGGGCCAAGTTACTTAAGCCCTCTCAGCTTCAGTTCATCTGTAAAATAGGGAGATTCTATTGTATCCACCTCCTTAGCCTTTTATGAGGATCAAGTTAGAAAATGCACATAAATACTATCCCAGGAACTGCTTGATAATCACATGCTGTATATTCTATTAAACCTTTTTGAGCCTCAGCTTCCTTACCTATAAAATGGGGATAAGAAGCAGATGCATCCTCCAAGTGCACCCGTGAAGCTCAAATAGGGTAATAGAGGAGGATGTGAAGTGCAGACTTTTAAGTGCTATACAACAATGTCATCATCATCTATTTGCAATGGAGTTGGCGGTTTCTCCACTTGAAGAGCTGAGAGTGACTGGAAGGTACCGTGGGATTTAGGGTTTGTGTTGTTAAACCAGCTCAAAGTGTTTCCCGTTGACCGGTGTTTGGTAGTGGAAGCACAGGTAAAGAAATGTGGGTCCGGAGAAGACTGATGACCAGTTTACCAGACTTACCTGCCAGGCAGCTAAACAGGAACAGCGTTAACCAATTAACTTTCTCTAGAGAGCAGAAAAAGCCAGCCTGAACTTGGCCCAAAAGCAAGAAGCGAGAAAGGAGAAGCCATGGGGGTTTCTACAGAGGCTCCCAACTCTTTGCCAGCAAGCCTATGGACGCAGGCCATCCCCACACACCCCCGAACCGGTCAGCGGGAGAAAGCCAGGCAGCTCCAGCTCTAGCTCTAGCCTTGGGGGCTGTATTTAAAGAGGAAGAGAACCTCAGTAGCTTCTGAACAAACGTTGCAGAAACAACGCCTAATGTGGACACCAAGTCATATAGCTCACAGCAACCACTGGGGAAAGAACGGCCAGAAAAAGGACTCAGAGAAGATGGCTCTGACTTGTCATCCTGGCTTACTGTATAGAAGGACTTTTAGAGAAATCATTGGGGAACTCATTTTCAGTAAGATAGTCCAGGGCTTCTTAACATTAGTGTCTGGAGAATGCCCTAAAATGGAATGTCCGGTAGATGTCTACGCACATATGAACGGGGAGAGGAGTCTTGCTTCAATCAGATTTTCAAACTGCTGGTATAGATATATAAAAAGAAAGCTGAATTTTTCTAAGGTATCTTTCTATTACCTAATTCTGGTGCTCAGAGTATGGCACTCTGGTGACTAGTCATCATCACCTGGGAACTTTGTAGAAATGCAAATTCTCCACCCCCAACCCTAGACCTACAGAATCAGACACTCAGTGGGTGGGACCCAGCCATCTGCATGGTAACCAGCCCTCCAGGTGACTCAGCGGCACAGCTCTGGACTCAAGGCTACCATCTAGTGGCCATTCACGTGCATCTCAGGCAGAGAGTTTGGGTCCTGCATCTATGGATGGACCTCAGGCCTCCTCCAGGAAGAGTCAGATCTTGCTGAGATGAGGAAAAGAAGCAACCTGTCTCCACTAAAATATGCCAGACCTCCATTCTTTCTGCCCAGCTCCCCGCTGACTTTTGGGCCAGCTCCCTCTGCAATCTGGTTCAGTGAGCAAAGATAAGCAAACAGGCTCATGACGCATCATCATCCCTGTGCGAAGAGCTCCCAGGGGGGCAGCTGACTGCGGAGAGTCACAGTGCGACTCAGCAACACCGAGAAATGAGAATAAACCTTACCACGGCTTTAAATCCAGGTATTTTTCAGAACACAGATTAGAATTATGCTAATCTTTTTACATGTAAGTGCCACATAGGCATTAAACTGTGTGGGTAGACATTATGTTTCCACAAAAACCTATCCACTTTACAAATTTAAAGCAGAAAACGGATGAATAAAGGATAAGTTCATTTAGACACAAAGCCACGAGTGGCCAGAAAGTAGGTGTTCTTCCTTTCCTGAGGCCAGGACATTTGGGTCGCTCCCGACTGTCACTCAGCGGGCTTTGCTTACCTCCAGGCCTGTAACCAGAACACAGACCACACAAAGAAACACAGCCCTGGTGTCAAGGCTCTTCCCTCTCCTGGCCCCCTGGGAACTGGAGTCCTCAGCTGCCCATCATCCCTCCTGAGGCCACCCATCCATACCTGAAGGTCCTTTGGGTGGCTGGTGACCGGGAGCGGCAGGATGAGGAGCCGGAGCTGGAGCGGCTGCGGGAACAGAGCCGCCGACTGGCCTTGCTTGGTGGGCTCTGGTAGGGGCAGTGGTCAGAATGAGGGGGGCTGACCCCTGAGTCCTCTTCATCGTCCTCCTCCTCCTCCTCCTCCAGGAGGAAGCTGCTCTCACCACTGCTGCTGCTGCTGTCATCGACAATGTCATATGAGCCGCCGACTGGCCTTGCTTGGTGGGCTCTGGTAGGGGCAGTGGTCAGAATGAGGGGGGCTGACCCCTGAGTCCTCTTCATCGTCCTCCTCCTCCTCCTCCTCCAGGAGGAAGCTGCTCTCACCACTGCTGCTGCTGCTGTCCTCAAAGACAGTGTCATATTCGGGGCTCTTGCAGGAGGCCAGCTCTTCATCCTCCAGGGCGGCCTCCAGGAGCCCAAAGTGCTTGGTGAGGCTGGCGCGGATCTCGTGGTCTCTCAGCAGCAGATTGTCCTTGGGAGATGCACCTGCGTCACAGCTTCTGCTTTCCTCCCTACCGGAGGCCTGCACCGCAGCCCGCAGGGCACCTTGCTGGGGCCAGTCCTCAAGGTGGACCCCAGATGGCTCCCAGGACCTCAGCACCTTCCTCTGCAGGGCACCCTCTGGCTTGAGCACCTGGCAGTAGTCATGGTCTCCAAAGGAACAGGAGAAGGGGCGCTTCTGACCAGCCTGGGAGGCTGGCTGGGCTGTGGCATGCCGCAGGTGGGACAGGAGCTCACTTCGCTCCGGGTGCTTCTTTGGCAGCTTGTGGGCCGCCCCTGTGGCCGCCCCGAGCTGGAGGCCCTCTGGGGTGGGGAGGCTGGGAGCTACGTCCTTGCCTGGGCTGTGCTTGATGTCTGGCTTGAAGGGGTCCTCCTCTGTGGGCTTGTATGGAGGTGTGGTGGGTGGGGTGAGTCCTACCCATGCAAAAGGAGAAGCACATGAAGTAGAGACAGATCACTGAAACCCTAGTTTGGGATGGCAAAGTGTGCCCCCACTTCCCCAACCCAATGTATGGCGGGCACCACTAATGGGTCACCATACTGCGGGATGAGCCTGGACATGGCCTGGGCTCCTCACACAGTCCATCATCAATTCTTTGGAGCCAGCATGTGATGAAATCCATTTGCCATCCATTCTGTAGCATGACAATGGTAGCTGAAGCCTCCAGGTGGTCCAGGCATTCAACAAGCTCCCTCAACTCTTCTTCCCAACAGCCTCTGACGTCTCCCAGGGGAGAGAGGGAACAGGCACCACAGAAAACCTCCCACCTAGATTTGACCACCAGTGTCCTTAGTGCTCCTGAATCTAACGTTAGCCTCTATCCTCCCCCAGAAGGAATTTGCTAAAATGTCACAAATCGCTTCCTCTCTGGGGCTCCCGAAGTCTACAGGATCCAGACGGAATCCCTCAGCCTGGCATTCCTCTTAGCCTTTTGCGGTTGCTCTTTGCTGACCCCCTAGTTCTGCCATGTCACGATGTCAGGTGACCAGTGTTCTCGAGTGCACCTGAACTTTCTCTCCTCTGTGCCTACACTCACATCGACGCTGCCGCCGAGGAGGCCCTCCCCTTGTCGCTCCAACTTCTACTCATTCTGCAACCCCAGCTCAAGTGCCCCCTCCTCCGAGTGCCCTGCAAATCCGCCCAGGCCCCGCTCCTGCCCCCCACACCTCACCTCTGTGCTCCCAGAGCTCTTGCACCCATTTTGGAACCAGTGCACACAGAACAGTACTCGTCGCAGTGTGAGTCTGTCTCCCACACAAGACTGTGGCTCTTTCTTTTCTGACCCCAACATCAGCTCACGTGCTGGCTGTTGGCAGCTGAACAGCTGAGCCGGGCCCTGAGCCTCCTCCTTATAATGCCCTCGTTGTGTATCTCAAAACCCAGTGTGGCCTATGATGTAGTGGCAGGGAGGGCTCACTGGGGCACCCCTTACTGCCTGAGGGGCTGCTCAGTATGGGGGACTCATTGCTAGGGGTCTTGCCAGCTCCCCCATGGGCATCCCACAGCTGAGCCCCTGGCTCACCTGCCGTGCCACAGAGCTCCACCGTCAAGGTCTGCTCAAAGCTCTTCTTGCCAAAAGGAGGATCGCTGGTAGGGACAGGGAGGACAGAAAGGAAAGAGGCCAGTCAGCAGCAGGCCCCACCTCCCTGAGCACCAGGAGGGCAAGGGGAACCTGTGACAGACCCTGGTTCTGCCGCCCGAGGAACTGAGGCCCGGGGAGAATTTGTTGGGGATGCCCTCCACCCCCATCCTGGCTCTTAGAGGAATTCAAAGCTGCATAGCTCTTTTAGGATACGCGGGACAGATCTACTGGAGCGTGGAGACAGGGCAAGCAGACAACTTCATTTTGCAGACCGAGCACCTGAGGCCCAGTGAAGGGCGCAGACCTGCCCGAAATCACGCAGCAGCATCAACTTTTCCCTGTGAAGAATAGAGTTCCTTCCCTGGGTCTGGAGAGGATGAGTTCTAAAAACAAACTCCTTTCTAAGGGAGCCCAGCTCCTGAGGGCCACACAGGACAACTGAGGGCATGGGCACGGGGCCAGGCCAGCCCCCCAACATACACCCTCAACAGGATGAGGTCTCATGGAATAATAAACCAATAATTTCCAAAAATTTACCTTTGTGACAAGGTCAGCATGAGGCACCTGGGAGAGTCTGAAAAGAAAAAAATATATATATTAAGGTTCTTCAACATGGCATTGCTAGCCAATGTTTCCTTCTGGAGAAGACCCCAAGCACAGGTATGCGACCCGAAAACCTCTGTCATTTTTAGGGAAGGGCAAGGACAACTCAAAGCCACCTTCTTTCCCAGGGTGGGAAACAACATGAACCACTACAGGATCAACGGGATTTTGCAGAAAAGAGAAGGGTACGAGGGCGACCCCTTCTGGCCACACAGTGTAGCACTGCCGGGCGGAGCTTGCTCCCAAGGCCAGGAGCTGTGGGCTCTGACACAGTTGGATGCAGGACTAACTAGCTGAAGGAATCGCTGTGCCTCCGTTTGTGTCTTAAAATGAAGAGTATAACAGAACCTACCACACAGGCTTCCTGTGAGAAGTCGATGGGGATAATCTGTGATAGACCAGTGCTTGGCACAGTAAGTACATAATAGATAAATGTTATTATCACCCCTACGATTACCATTTAAAATTCAACTTCACTGTGGAGCTGAATGTATAGAAACACCTTCTGACACATCATCACCCAGGAAGTCTTCTTCGGAGCACTTATCACAATATGTCATTGTCTTCCTTTTTTGCTTACTTTTGGATCGCCCGTCTCCCTCACTGAAACACAAGTCCCATCAAGGCAGGCATCTCACGCCTTGTTCATTAAGTGGCGCCTGGCCCATGCATAATGGAAAACTCAGAGATTTGGGGGTGATGCCTGAAGACCCGCCCAACGAGCCATCATATAGAAAGGGAAGTTGAGAGCCAGAGAGGGGAAGGGACTTGCCCAGCAGTGGGGTACGCCGTGTCCCATCCCTGCCCCCTCTCTTGCAGACCACCGACTCCGACTACCTCTGGAAGGAAGCCGTGAGCAGCTGGGGTCCTCGTCTGTGTCCCCACAGCCACTCTCACAGGGGCTCTCCAGAGCCGGGATCTGGGGTCTCTGGAGTTGCTGCTGGTCTTGGCCACTGTCCTCATCCGTAGGGCTGCCCAGCTCCCCCTCCATGTCATAGGCCTCAGGAGCCAGGCCCAGCGAGGGCAGAGATCCTTGAGGCTCTGTGGAGACCAGCGATTCCTCGGTGAACGTCAGCCAGGGGCCCAGCTCAGGGTTCAGCCTCCTGGAACGCCGCACGGGGCACACCAGGCTCTCCAGCTTCCTCCCCAGCCTGGTCCATGGCGAGCCTCGGCCTAGCCTTTTCGGGCCCCACTCTTCCTCCTCCACTTCCTCCCCCTCCTCTTCTTTTTCTTCCTCCGCCTCGTCTTCCTCCTCTTGCTGCAGCCTGGCTGACCGGCTGACCCGTCCTTTCACCTCCAGCCTCAGTGGGCGCAGGCTGGGTCTGGGCCCAGTGCTTTTGGGTGAAGCGGCTATCCTCACCTCCTCCACTGGGGATGGGCGACCAGAGGAGGCCTGGCTGTCCTGGGGCCGGGGCCGGGGCTTGAGGGAGGCGTAGACAGGTGTGGCCAGGCGGTAGGGTTTGCTGACATCGCATAGGATGTCTTGAGCCAGAAGTTCCCTCAGGATGGAGAACTCAGCCCAGGAGGCTTTGGAAGGGTGCTGGGACCGGGCCCAGGGTCTGACCTGCTTGGAGGGGTTTCTGCAGGGCTGAGGGGCCGGCTCTGCGGCCTGGGGGGGCAGCTTCCTCTGGGGGAGGCAGTAAGTGTGCATGTAGCGAATGAGCTGTACCACCGCCTGCATGTTTTCCAGGGGAACCTGGGTACTGGGGCCTGCCGCACTCAGCACTGGGGAGTCCCGGGGAGAGGCTGGAGCTGGCTGGGGGCTCGGGCAGGCCTCACCCGGCTCCTCGTCCTCCTTGGCAGGGAGCCGGGGACTCAGTGGGGCTGGTGGCTGCAGGCCCCTATCTGGGGAGCAGGCTTTAGCCCGGAGGCAGGATGGCACGGAGACGAGGTGCTTATGCAGTTCTGTACAACTCCGGCTCTGAGACTGCATTGTGGGGGCCTTCTTTTCTTGGGTGCCGTCCACCTAGAGAGGGAAAGGGACCACAGTGAGGAGGAAGGCCCGCACTGCTCTCCCCCTCTGCCCCATCAGGCAGTGGCTACTGGCTAGGCCTAGCATGTCTCACCTGGATTATTGAAATCACCAGGTTTCATCCACCTTACCCCCAGCTTCCAGCACAGGGCCCAGCACCTGGCAGTGCTCAGGCAATGAGTGAAGGAATGAGCAGCCTCCTAACATGGACTTTGCCCCTTTCAGATTCACCGCAAAGCCTGCCCTGGCTGGCCATCCCTCTCTCCTGCACTACGGCCTTCAGTAAGAGCGCCAAAAAGTACATTAGTGGTTGCCTGGAGCAGGCGTGGGAACAGATTAACTGTAATGGAGGCACTGGGGATCTTCCCGGGATGATGGCAATGTTCTAAAACTGGGTTGTGGTCATGGCTGCACGACTCCGTAAATTCACTAAAAATCATTGACTTGTACTTCTAAAACAGGTGCCTTTTAGGATATGTAAGTGGCACCTCCATAAAGCTTTTTAAAAAAGAAAAGAAAAATTCAGTAGCTACCCAGTACCCATCAGATAAAAGGGCCGAGGCCCCTCGGCCAGGTGTTAAGGGCCTTCTGCAGTCCAGCCCTGCCGACAGCTCTCCCTAGCCTTATCTATCCCCACTTGTCCATACGGGGCATTTCCTCCAGTGCACTTGTCTCTTTGCTGGGCTCAGATGACTGTCAGGTGTCTCTCACATTCCTGGGGCACTTCCTAGCTTCCTAGAGGACAAAGAGCTGGCTCCCCAAAAAGCTTAGCTGCTGCCCCCTTGACAGATGGAACATGAGGGGCAGGCCTTTATTTTCGGAAAGCAGCCAGGACAGGTAGAGAGAGGGCACAGGGACAGGACCCCACCCCAAGGGGAGCCCAGGCAGGGGACAGGTTCCTACACAGAGCCACCATTGGAGAGAGATGCCATCTGATTCTGCCCTCAGGGTGTGGGATTGTAGGCAACAGTCCCTTTAGGAGTGTCCCAGGCCAAGAGCAGAAGGGCTGAGCAGAGGCTTTGAGTAACAGGAACTCCGGAAAATCACCTCTGAAACCTCTCCTTGGAAGCCTTATAAGATGGAGCCCAAGGAGGAAGTGAGACTCGCTTCACTCCTGGGTGTTTGCGATAGAGTTTTCAACTCCCCAGTGGCTCCCTCAAAAGGAAATCCACACCCCTTATTGTGGTCTCCACAACCATGAGCTCTTATGTTTTGGGCTGTCACCCCATTAGAATTAGCCACCTGAGGGCAGGCCACATCTTCCTGGTCCTTAATCTAACCCAGTGCCTAACACCAACACCGTGCCTGGAACATGGACGTGTACAAGAACAGTCAGGGCTCTTTCTAGAATCTCAAACTGTCCTAGGTCTCAAGAAGTGCCCAGCACGCCAGCTACAAGGCCGTGTGAGGAGCAAGGAGGGGACTGGAAGTTGATCGAACTTGATATCCCTAACGAGAGCTAATGGTTGTACCTCCCACAAGCTACCTGGGGGCCCAGGTGGGCTTGGGGGCATGTGCAAAAATACCTTGACACAAGGCCGCTGACTTTGGGACCTGAGGCCTGCCTGGCACCAGGCGGTCCCTTCCTTCTGAGTGTCAGAGCTTGATGCTGGGTAGGAGGTGGCGAGCAGGAGCTTCTGCAGCTGCGGGAGAAGCAGAGGGGAGAGGAGCTGGGGCTGAGCTGTAGCCAGGAGACATGGAGAAGCAACGTGGGTAGAGGCCTGAACCTGAGCTAGCCCCTCGGGACTGACCACACCCTGACCTGGGTCATCATGGGACCATGGGAAGAACACAGGATGGGCATTTAATGACCTAGAATACATCCCCAATATATTAAGCACAGAGAGCAGATTGTCTAACAACCCCAAACACATATAAGCATCCCAATAAAATGTACAATCCTTTTCAGATTTAATTACCTAAGAAGAATATCTGTGACTTTGAGAAACCCAAACAGATCTTGGGTAATATCTGCCCGTTCTACTTTTAAATGTGGTGTATGTACTTTATTGGGACCCTCTGCATCTGCTTGTAACACACGCATGCACGCACACACAAAATCTGGAAGGCTGGCTACCACAATAATTCTTTGGCGTAGGATTCCAGCTGATTTTCCTTTTGTTCTTTTTGCTTATTCATGTTGTTTTTAAATTCGTTTTTTTGTTTTTGTTTTCGTTTTTTTTTTAAGTAGACTTCTAACTGGTGGGAAAAAATATACCACAAATACTAATGAGTAGACAATTAGAAGCAAGTCTCCTCCTGCCAAGGTCCCTTTCTCCACCCCAAAAGCAACTGCTATTAACCACTTTCTTGAGACTCTGTCATGAGGTGGGGTTCGATCACACAAGATTGTACACATACATAGCACCTCCAGCCCCCCAGCTGTCCCTACACAAGTGGACGCACACGATACTCAAGCTTGTCTGGCTCTCCTAATTTTTCTGTAAAAACTATGGAGACTCTTACACTTCTGCACCCAGAGAGCAGGTGCACAGCGCATCCCAACTGCGGGAGCCGGGAGCTGAGCGCACCAAAGGCCCACCAAAGACCCTGTCACAGGCAAGGTTGAGAATAAGTTCGGAAGTATGACAGGTTTTGCTATAGCGCTGAGTGCTTCCTCGGGGGACATGCGCTCCAGTCATCCCAGCGAGGAGTGCCAAAGCCTTGGGAACTGGAGAAAAGGCCATCCCACATACCTCTAGGAGCTGGAGGATTGCCCCGCCCCACCTAGACCCCAAACCAACACACACATGTGTGTGATCCTCTGACGTGGACCGGAGTGAAGGGACCTGGTCTGGCCCAGCCCAGCCCCAACTCAGCATGAGGCCTTGGGCGAGTGTTTTCCCTCTCCAGGCCTTGGCTTCTCCATTGGTATGACAAGGGCAGGTGAATGAAATGACTGGATCTGAGCCGCTTCGACTCAGGAGTCCCTCTAAGAATACACTAGACGCTGCTAACCTCAGAAAAACGCACAGGTATATAGAGGTCCGTGGGCCCCTGTCAGGCCATTGGTGGACTCTGTGGGATCCGTGACCCTGAGTTAAGAACTGGGCATTTGAATAACATCTCAGGGCCTTTCTAGGACTCTATCGGTGCGCTGGGAGTCTAGAGGGTGAGTCTGTTTCCTGTGTGCCTAGCACAGTGCCTGAGACAGGTGCTTGAAAACCTGTGTGGAATGGAGGCAGTTTAAGGCACGGGAAGGAACAACCTGTGACCAGCAGGGGTCGCTCTCTGCCTCTCGGAAATTTGGTCCCTCTCCAGAGCCCCAGCAGAAATGGCACTGAGATTCCTCATTACTAATGGTCGTGCTGGACTATTACTTAGATAGCATTTATTGAGCAACTTCTATGTGCTATGCACTGTTCTAAGTGCTTTACATATAGTACCTGCTGTATTCCTCCTCACAGCCTTTGAGATAGGCACTATTTTTGACCCCATGTTGCAGACCAGGAAGCTGAGTCAGGGAGAGGTTAGGGACACAAGCTGGGATTCAAACCCAGGAGGTCCGATGCCAGTTTGAAAGGAAGCAATACCCCCATCGGCAGGAGCCACAACGTGGGACTGAACATACTCATGTGTCCAGCACACACTAGCTGCTGGGGGTACTTAAAAGCAGCAGAAAAGAAGGAAAGACATTCTGGACCAGGAGGCAGAACATCTGGGCTCTAGCCTCTGCTGTGCGACCACAGAAGAGGCCCTCCCCACTCTGGGTGTCTGTTATCACATCGTTGGGCTTGATGGTCACTAACGGCCTTTCTAGCTCAAAACTCTCTGTGACTCAAGACTCCCCCCAGCTCTAACAGTCTCTAAGTTTCCAAATCTCGCCAGCCCCCAGGGGCCACAGCACCAAGGTGAGGAGCCTAAAACAGGTGAGTGTAGCTGGACTTCACACTCCGCCCGACACCTCAGCTTCCAATACACAAAGGGCAATGGCTTTGAGCAACCGAGGTCTAGAGCCCTCTGAGAATCTGATAAAAGCTGAGACCTTCTCCCGAGAAAGCACATCCTCATGTCCCGCATATACTTACACAGATAGCATTTAATTTTTGCTAGCGGTGGGGGGTGGGGGGGGGAACTGGTCCAACCTCTTTGGAGGGCAATCTGGAAATACCTGTCTAAACTGGAAAAATCACATTACCTGTAGACACAGAATTCCATTTCTAGGAATTTACCCACTTACATGTGGCAAAGGCCTGAACCAGGACAACGACTACAGCACTGTAGCAATAAAGCAGTTGAAACAAGATAAATATCCATTAACCAAGGAATTGATTAAATAAACTATGGTATAACCTATGCAGACAACAAAAAGGATGAAACAGAGCTACTTGTGCTCATCTGAAAGAGTTTCTAAGACACACAGTTCAATGAGAAAAGCGAGGTGCAGGAAGCGTATAATGTAGGCCCCCTTTTGTTGTTTAAAAAAAAAAAAACGGTGAAAGAGGAAAGTCACATAACAGATCAGTAAGCATGGAAACCTCCAGGGAAGGAAAAATCGATTGTGAGATGGGTAAGGAGGTTTTGCTTTAACTGTCCACATTTCCTGCTTAGATTTTTATTGTGTGTGTATGTATAATCTTTAGGAAAATGTTCGCATGTGATTTTAAGGGTTTGCAACACAAGGTGAATCCACGAAATCCCAAAGGGCCTACGGAATGCGGGTGAAGCCTCCGTGGCTAGTCCAGCTGTACAGGTGGAAAGGTGAGGCCCAGGGAGGCCTCGCACATCCAATCCAGGCTGTTTGCCGTGAACCCCACTCCCTACACCCACCACCCCTGAAACCAGGCACCACATCCCAGGCCACCACCATCACTTCAGCTGGAGATAGATTCTCACCAGTGAGAGCTCATCCACCTCAGGGGCCGGAGCCGGGGCCAGGGGCTCCAGGGAGGGGCTGGGGGGCGCAGACGAGGGGGCAGGCGAAACTGAGGTGCAGGATTGTGCATCTCTACCATCCAGAGCTGGGAAGGCGACCAGACCCACGTCATCTTCAGGGATGTCATCCAGGGTCTTGGTGAGTGCTGCCAGGAGGGCCTCATTCTCACTGTCAATTATCTGAAGTGAGGAGGGCAGGTGAAGCAGAGAGGGACTTGGTTAGTCAATACCTTGGGCTCATCCGACTTCATGGTGGAAACGTGCTCTGCTCGCACAGGCTGCACCACCATCACTGTCCTGCCAAACCCTTTCAGATGCTTCCTCCATCGGGTCCTCTCAGTATTGCTGGGATAGCAGATGGCCGGGGAATGTGTTATCGACTCCAAGAATCCCAGAAGTTTATGAACAGGCAGCAGGTGACACTGGAAATGGCCTTGCCCTGGGAATCCCAATCTGGGCTCTGCTGTTCATCAGCATGTGACCTCGGGCACAGAGCTGCCCCCTGAGAGACACCAAGGACAGTAGCTTGATGCTGCAGCCTCCCTTGTCCAACCCCTGGGACACAGCTCTGAGGCTAGTCTTTGCCATTGGTAGCAGCATCTATGGCAGGTCCCAGCCCCCATGACTCTGGGGCCCAAGAAGACAGTGGAAAGGCTGGAAGCTTCAGGGTTCAACGATGACAATAACAATCACAACTACTAATTTCCTGTGGGTTCCCAGGACTTGCTTGCCTCATTCATCATGGAGAGTTGTATGGTAGTTGAATTTGGGCTCTGGAGCTGGGATTGAATCCCAGATCCTCTACTTATCAATGGTGGGTCCTTAGTTTTTTCATCTGTCGAATGGAATAACAACTGTACCTACTTCATAAGGTCATCGTTGAGGACTAAATGAGTTAACATATGTAAGATGCTTAGGAAATAGTGCCAGGCACATGATAAGTACTCATTGCTATTACTACTACTACTACTGTGATGGTGATGGTGATGATATTGATGGTTGTTATGATGATGGTGATGATTGTGGTAATGATGATAGAGATGATGGTGGTGGTGGTAGTGGTTGTGGCACTTTCTCCCCATCTCTTCCCTTCCTCTCTTCCCCTAACACATACATACTGAATGGCTGCTCCATGCCTGGCATTGTCTTGGCACTGGAGATTTATCATGCCAAGGCTGATATAGCCCCTGCCCTCATGAAGCTTATACTCCAGTGTAGAAAAGAGTTAAACAGAGAAACGAACGAGATCAAAGAGTGAGAAAGACTGGAAAGAAAATAAAAGGAAGCTGTGATGGAGAATGAGAACACGGTATGAAGCTTTACAGGCTGTTTTCAAGGTCAACGAAGACGGCTCTGAGCAGCTGAAACTTAAACTTAGGCTGAAAGTTGAGGAGGCACCAGCCAGGCAAAGGGTAGAGGAAAGAAGATTCCAGGCAAAGGGAAAAGCGAGTGCAAAGTCCTGGGACAAAGAATTTGGTCGATGAGAGGAACAGAAAGGCTCGGCAAATACTGTCACAGGTAAACCTCACAACAGCTCCTGAGAGGGATGTACTATTCTAACTTCCATTTTGCAGATGAGGCAACTGAGGCTCTTGGAGGTTGAGCGAGCTGTCCAGGGTCATACAACAAACCCAGAACAGGCAGGGCTTAGACCAACCAAGCACACCAGGCACAGATAAACCAAGACCCTTCCTTCTCTGGTGTCTAAGACCTATAACAAGGAGGGTCAGTGAGCACACTTCCAGCCCACTCAGACATCAGCCCACCGCCCCCACACCCAGAAGCCCAGGAGTCCAGAGATCACACCGCCTCTAGGTGAGGCAGCGAGCACCTGATTTAGTAAACCCTGGTTGCTGGGCCTGTTCTGGTGGGAAGCACATTAGGTCACATGATGCCTCCGCACTCTTTC